>NW_024349802.1:972015-983366 GCF_902729225.1 Pteropus medius | reverse complement strand
GGCGAGAGGAGAAAAAGAAAGAAGGAAGCAAAGGGAAGGGGAGGAGAACCTTGGCGCTGAGATTCGGGGGTGTCCTGAGCTTCTGCGATCTCGGCAGCCCTGGCACCCAGCTCGTCGAATGCCTCCTCACTGACGCCCAGGACAGTGACTTAGTGACTGCACGGAGCACGTGCGCCCCCTCCCCAGGGCCCGGGGCTCACCTGCCCGGCCCCTGCTGCTCCCTTTTCTCTGCCTCCCACCCCAAGACCAGGAGCCAGGCCCGCGGGGGGCGGGGGGCAGGGGGGAGATGTGGGGCGGGGGAGATGTGGGGCAGGCGCTTTCAGACGTTCCCGAAGTTAAATGAGGAGCCAGACTAAGCCAGAAACAGAACAATAACGGACACTTTTAGCCTCTTCAGGACTTTTTCTAGTGAGATTTCGATGCTGTTGGGAGCACATGAAACACGTCACCCCCTTTAAAAGGCTGCGATGCTACCTTTGCTCTCAATTTTTTTAAAAAAAAAATTGGAAACTCAGACATCACGCTTCCAGGACCTAATTTCCTTTGGAAAGTCTGTCTGCGATGCCCCCCTGTCCGGGGACCCCCGTGGAGGCCAGCGAGGCACACCCCCAGGACGCGGACCGAGCCCCAGCTCTCCAAGGCCGGACGCATTGCTAGACTGGACATTAAAACGCCGCACAGTGAGCCGCTCCCGCCCAGGGCACCTGGAGGCCACGCCTGCTCAGGGCACGGTGACGCATCAGTGAGGCGGTCTGTGTCCCTCACTGCAGGTCCGGGCCAGAAAGGGGCCTGAAACTCTGCGAACCAACCTAATGCAAACCATGCTGGTGTCTGCACGCTTTGTGGGGACGGGGCGGGGGGGGGCAGGCCCTCAGAAGGGGCACTGTGCCCGGAACAGTCCCTGCAGAGCCCCAAAGCCAGGGGAATGCGTCTCAGTTCCCTGATTCTTGAGAAGTGGCTTAACGTGTCTTAAAAGCTCCTCGAATCACAGCGCGACTTTCCTACCTGAGGTACGAGGAACGTCTCCCGGTTTCCTCCTCCCGCCTGTCAGATGGTGCTGCGTGCAGCAGAGGGACCGGCGGCCCTGCCGAAATGCCATCGTGGGAATGTCACAGCTTGGGAGGGTGTGCTATTCTTTAAATTAGAATGATGAGGAAGGCACTGGCATTTTCCTGGTTTAGGGCGTGCTCATTTGCAGATTTCTCAAATCTCAAGCAATAATGAGCTGGGGTTTGTGTTGGATTCACATCACGATGGGAATGGTGACAGTCCCGGTGGCCCGGGGCCAGGGATTGACGTGCCTCTCAGACTGACATCTCCCATATCCGTCACCGAGACCTCGCCGGACCGCAGAGCCGGCCCTGGGGGCAGAGTTTTCTGACGCAGGTGGCCGGGGTCTATGTGGGAGATCCGCAGGCTTTCTCTCTGCAGCGGCCAGCGTGGCAGAGGCCACGGGTTTGCCTGTCGACTCCCGGTGAGAACAGACAACTCTCCTCGTGGGCCCTGGGTCCGAGGCACGGTCAGCTCACTCTCAGAGGCTAAGCCTTCGGGTTGGGGGCGCTCAGGGTGACCCCGCACCGGCCATGGGGTCATCTCTGCCCCTGCTGCATCTTCTAAGAGCAAAGACACTATTCCAGACATGAAATCTGGGAACGTCAAGAGCCAGCAAAGGCAGAGACAGGAAGTCTGCGTGCACCGCCGGCCGCATGTGAAAAGCAAAGCCCTACAGCCGACATACTTAAACAGGCGACACTGGGAATTATCCACATGGGGAGCGTGGGGCGGACTGGGGGGTCCCCTCGGGTACTCAGGAAACGCAAGAAAAACCCTAACTTGTTTTGCAGCTACTTCTTGGCTGGCAGTCGGCGTTCGCTGGGCCATGTCGTGGCTGAGACCCCGCTGCCTGGCCCACGGCTTCAGGTGTGACACAGCTGTTCCTCCCCCGCCCCATGGCATCGTTAGCCGTGGGGGATGGACATTCGGCAGAGCGGCGCGCAGATGACCCATGTCAAGCCCCGTGTTACAGGTTTTAGGAAGAAAAGCTCCTCAGAAGCGAGGTTCGCCCTGACTCTGTCCCCCGACAGGAGCCCTTACACGTGGCGTCCTATTTCATGGCGCATGTGGCCGCCTGGACACAAACACCACTGCCGTGAAACCTGGGGTCGCACGCAGGCGGGCTACGTGGTCCCCGTGACCCCAGGGTGCGGGTCGGGACCCAGTCCAGTCACCAGCGCCCTTCCTCAGGTCTTGGCGCCTGGTCGAGACGTCAGGAACCGATTAGAACACAGCAGAGAGGAACCCGTCTCCTGGCCGTGTGGAGAAAGACATGGGAGCAAGACAGCGTCAGGATAGAACCTTCTGGTTCGCGTGTCGTTCAGGCAGAAGGTGAGCGGGAGGGAGGGAGGGTGTGTGTAGAGAGGCCCACGGATGGGACCCCTCGGGGAGGGGACAGGGAGCATCTTGATGGCTCTTCTTCCCCTGGATCTCTGGCCGGGCCCTCGGGCCGAACCCCATGAGGGTGCAGAGCCCTGAAGGGCGTCGATTCAGCCCAGCGGCCAGGCCTGGGGCGCAGGGCAGGGGCGAGGGGACGGCGCCCGGCACGGCGTCTGACGGGAGGGTGTTCACACCGGCATCCTTCGTGACGGCCGACGGTGCAAACAACCCAGCGCTCGACTACGAAGGGCCAGAGAAGGTGTGGCCATCTGCACACTGGACCATCACTTGGCCACAGAACCGAGGGAGGCGCTGTCACTTGCTGCAATGTGGACAGACCTTGGGGGCACAATGCTCAGTGAGACCACACAGGGCTGAATCTCATGTATACGAATTGTCGGGGACAGGGCAAGTCTGTAGAGACAGAAGGTAGGCGGGTGATAGCTCGGGGTGAAGGCTGAGGGGCCTGGGGTTTCTTTTTGGAGTGATGAATATGTCCCGAAATTGATTGTGGTGATGTCTGCCCATATCTATAAATATACTAAAAGCCATCGAATTGTACACTTTCAGGTCATGAATTGCATGGCATGAAAATTATATACACAGATAAAAGCTTTTACCAAAAAAAAAAAGTGTGTATAATTTTTAAAAATAAGGCGATGGCATCACAGGCGAAGAATGGGGTGATCGCATCGGAATTTGTCTCTGGAGTCGCCGCGTTTGATACTAAATTTAGAGCTGAGCTCCTTGACCTTCGTGACTCAAAGGGGAGAAATTCTTCCTATCAAGGAAGAAGCCACGTCACCGGGAAGCGTCCCGTTGCCTCGGGCTGGATGCCGACACCAGCCATGAGCCACACGCCGGCCACCGTCTCCACGAGCCGCTTTGCAGAAGAGACAATGGGCTGTCTCACCGGCTGACCTCTGCCTGTAGCGAGGGACCCATAGCATGAAGATGTCGCACTGCCCCTCTGGGGTGACCTGGGCCGGCGGCAGAGCACCTGGACCTCCCAAATATGAGTCCGCAGGTGGGGCCGTCGCTCAGCCGGCACGCCTGCGGCTCCTGGGGCTCAGAACACCGGGGGAGGTGAGGGGCCCCCAGACCTACCAGGAGAGCCATCAGCAGGCCTGGGAGCTCCTGCCTCTTTCCCACATGGGGACAGACCACACATGCTCCTCTTGGCCCATCCAGGGACACAAGTCTCACCACGGCCCAGAGATTTCTCACGGACACATCGGCCCCATGGCTTCCCGCCCCACGGCAGAAACCCAAGCCTGATTTCCAGTGGGAGACAGTGGAGGGAGGGTGGGCGGCCCCTCGAGAAAGCTGCTTTATGCCCAGCATCGTCGCTACACTGCTTCGGGCTCACTTTAGAAAAGAAGAATAAGAAAAAATAAAAAAACACGGTTCTTGTCGTGCACAGTCACAGTTGGGATCCTTAGCGCTCGTCAAGTTCCTTGAGGCGAAGGCTTTCCCCGACCCTGGCATGGCATCGTGAACCACGGGATGGGTCACTGAAGCAAATTCCACCTCCAGAGCTGGCAACGGGGCAGCCCGGCTGGCTCCTCCGCGTTGGCCCGTGCGGGAGCCCGCGCTCCCGGTGCCGAGGTTGGAGATGCCACTGCCAGGTTCTGCGTCCCCGGAGGGTGGCCCTGGGCGGGCCGTGTGCTCGGGCTGTTGAAACATAACAACCCAACCCTCTGGGTGATCTCTCCGAAGAAGCAACAACGTTGCCTCGAGAAAGAGAGAGGCTGAAATTATGAAACACTTGAGACAAGATGAGCGGGACCTGCGCCTCTCGCGCTGCAGGTGTGAGGCGTGATGAACAGCGGTGACGCGGTAACAGGCGTCCCCACGAACGGCCTTCGTGGCGCTGGGCTTTTCTCCCGCTCCCTGGCAGCGGGCAGCGAACAGCGGTGGAGGCCCCGACTCGCTCCTTCCAACATCTCAGACACAAATAACAGAAGATTTCCAATTAAAAGGGATAATCTCCCTTCAGAAGCGAAGTGGCGAGCACGGTGAATAATTTAAAAAGCTTTTGGGAATATAAAGATTTATTCCGTCTCCCCATGAGCAATAAATCTGCGGCTTTGATTAACAATCTAAAAACAGAAGGCCGGTGCAGGCGGAGGTTGTAAGACATGGTCTCCTGGCCATGCTTTCTCATCATTATCGCTTTTCCGAAATGTTGTCATCGCATAAAACATTATTTCAACTAGTTATCTGCAAACCCCCGAGTCGAACTCGATACGCTTTTACTGACTTAGGAAATAACGAACCGGGAGCCGGGAAGGAAACCATGGTTCCTGAGAAGAGCAGCGAATCCCTTCGGGCGTCACAACGCTCGAAACTGCACTCGAAGACGTCGTGCACCTACCAGCCATCCGGGGCTCGGGCGCGGGCTGACGGAGCGTGAGGCTGGCACAGCGTCGGAACCACTAGCTGCCCCGAGCTGGTCTCACGCAGACGGGGTTGATAAATATGTCTGGGGAGGCGGTAATTGGCTGTTTGCTCCTAGCGCTAATTCAAAATTACTCGATTTGAAATTTCTGAGCCATTAACTCAATGGTTCCCCATTTCCATCCTTCTTAAAGCGTCCTTCAGCCCTAGACGCGACATGAGCATAAAACTGAACTCTGAGGAGACTCGGGGAGACCAGATGGCCTCAAGCCGCAGCTCGTTCCCCGGGTCGTACCCGCTAAGAGGGGAGGAGGCTGGTGCACACGACGCGGAGCACAGGGTCTCGTTCTCTGTGCAGAAGTCCCTGGCGTGCAGCCCGAGGACCACCTGCTTCAGCCTCCACCGCCGTTCGCCTCCGCGAGGAGCTGCTCGGCGTTTCTCGGTTGTCCCCGAGTTGTCCCCGAGCAGGCCGCAGCGCCGGTGCTGGCATGCCAGGTGTGCTCCCCCGCCCGGGCCGCCGTTCGCCTGAACAACAGTCGTGATTCCGTCCGTGGTCTAAACAGGTCTTTACAGCTTGGTCCCGGCCGGGTCCCTTGGCAGTGAGAGCAGACGGAGCGGCACGCGGGGGACATCGTGGGAGGGGTGGATAGTGAGAAGCCGAGTAGACAGAGCTCGGCGTCCGCAGCCACCTCATGGGGGCAGCTTCTTCCCACAGTTCTCACCAGCGCCCCGGGCGCTGGGGTCCCCACGAGTCCCCTGCCCCCGAGACCGCGGAGGCTGCAGCGTCACAAGGCAGTGTGTGCCCAGCTGGGACTGGACTCAGACAGAGCTGCCGCTTTGTCCGAAACGATCGCAGGTTTCACCCCCGCAGTGTGAGCGCGGCCACGTCCCCACGCTGGGCGGGGCGGTGCTCGGGTCCTGCTGGCCTCCGAGGCTCGGGGTCCTGGGCCACCCGCTGCACAGAGGGCGGAGAGGGGCAGAGACTCGACCGGGCTGTGCCTGGCCGCGGGGCCACCTTCCCCCCGCTGACCGTGGCCACAGGCTCGGACCCAGATGCAGGGAGAGGCTCACGCCAGACACTCCAGGGAAGGCCCCGACGCCAGGACAGGGGGACAATGGAGGGGCGTTCCGGGAGCACGGCAGTTGCCCAGGGCCTGGAGGAGCAGGAGGGAGACGTGGCCGCAGGCAGTGTGGCTGCAGCGCCCGCAGCCAGGCGTGGGAGCGAGGACTCGGCATCCTGTGTATATACGGACGCTTTGTTCTGGAGCCCGGCCAGGTGCGGCTGCTGCCCTGGTCCCCTCCACGCACACGTGCGCACACGCATGCACACACATGCACACACATGCACACACATGCACATGCACACACTTACACGCACACGCACATGCACACGGGCGCTGGAAAGCTCTGCGGGGCTGCCCAGACCCAGACGCCTCAGGCTGAGCCCAGACTGCCGACCGGCCGACGATTCCCTCCTCAGCCAGAACTGCACCCTGGCGCCTCCTCGGGGTGTCCCGTGACCCCAAAAGATAACTCGGTGTGACCGTTTGGTTTTTGACATTTTTCTATATTTACCAGGCCGACATGTGCATGCAGGGTTTTTTGTTTGTTCAATCGGTCGGTTTCTATTTTGCCATTTTTCAAAATAAACTGCTCCCAAAACTAGGATTTGGGGTTGAGGGGTTGAGAGAAGGGTGTTCCCCACTGTTGTGTATACTGACGCTTTTGTACGTGAACCGGAAATGCCTGTTTGCGGGAAATCATCGGCTCTGCCGAGAGACGAGATGCCGGCGGCCAGCGGGGCGGGTGCTCCAGCACGAAGCGGGGATTACGGCTCACACGTGGGCGCCGGGGGCGTGGCGTCTGCCATGGTCCCCACGCCCTGGTCTGGGCGGCAGACCTCGCCAGCTCCTCTGTGTTCTACTTGTCATGATTTCTCATGAATTTATGGAGCCATCTGACTTCACAGACTGAAATGTCTGGTTGTCATAATAATTTATGGAGTTAGCCCAGAGTCGGTAAAACATTCCCGTGTGAAGGCAAAACAAAGCAATTGTTAAAACGCATTTTCTCTCATCGAAAGCAGGCACGGCCCAGGCCCGCGACAGCCGGGCACCACCTGGGCACCCGTCCGAGTCCAGCACACCTGCCCACACCTGAGCACCAGAGTCTCTGGGCGGGGCCTGGGAGTCAGGAGCGGGAGGGGGTGCAGCTGGTGTGACCTCTGCTGGACAGGATGGGGTGCCTGTGACGAGGGGGAGCAGCGGGAGCAGAGTGCCCAGGCCTCAGCAGAGAGGGCTTGTGTGTTCCAGAAGCAGAAACGGAGCCCGGCGGCCGTGTAGGCTGCGGCCGTGGCTCCTAGTGCGCAGGGAGGCCCGTGGGTGGCAGGGCGTAACTCTCCTTCTGATTGTCTCGCAGGAACCACATCGCTGGGCTTCGGACCCGCGGGCCGGCCGTCCCCTGTCCCCTCCCTTGCTGGGCAGGCTGACTCGGGAGCCCGTGCTCGCCGGGGTGCAGCGGCACGCCCGCGCCTCTCGCCTCCCCAGTCCCCCTGTGAAATGTCGCGGGACACCCCCTGCTCTCATGCACCCGGAGTGTGGGGTAACTAACACGCCTCGGGGTACACACTCCCCCGAGGTCAGCGGTGGCCGACACTGAGAACCGGGTCAAGACAGTCCAGTCCCAAACCCACGCCACGCAACGAACGAGCTCACCCCGAGACCTGTCCCCGACACAAGCGGCAGGGAGGGGTGCACCGGGGGGCGGGGAGGGGGGTTACCACGGCAACGCGAAAAGGCCCCAACGACCGTTTTCAGAGAAGAGCATTAGTAAGTTTCAACTTCTCGAAACACAGACTCTTCGCCCCGACTGTAGCTCCCTCTGCAGCATCCCGACCCCACTCGCCAGGGGCCGGGACCCGTTCGGCACAGTATTTGAGGCCGGCCAGTGTGTCACTGTCACCGGCGCTTTGCTTCGTGTGGGACGTGTGGGGACAACGGGACAGTGGTCACACATTGATGATCTGGTCAATGAAAACCCACTGGGAGAGAGACAGTGTTTTAAAAAGTAATTGTTTAAATGAATTTGATATTTTTATTGCAAAAATACATCACAACACGCTTTAAGGTTGAATTTCAGCTCAGTAACCACAAACATTATTCAGATGATTCATGGAGACATTAATGACACAGACTGTTGTCTTTTTAATAATCTAATAAAGCGCTTATCAGTGTCGGAGGCGTCACACGCACAAAGCGATGTCTTCATTCACCGTAATGAAATAAGTCGAATTCTGTCAAACCTCGTTTCATCCTCGGTCCGACGGCGGTGGCGTCCCCCCCGCTCCCTGCTTCCCGCCTGGTTCTTCCACGACCTGCCACCTGCATCAAAAACACCGCCCGCAGTGTGGATGCAGGCCCCGCCTCTGGGGAGCCGGCCTCACCTGGGCAGGTAGGCAGCTCTTCGCCTTCCTTACCTTTAGAACAGACGTCGCTTCCCGGTGCAGGTTCACGAAGGGTCCTGGCGGCTTTCAGCAGGAATTCCCACGGGCGCTGGGGAGGCACAGGCGGGAAGCCCCCTTCCCCAGCTCCCTGGTTTGGAGCCGCAGTGAGTGTAGGGGCGTGGGGCGCGAGGAAGCCCTAAACCATACCTCCTAACCGCAAATAACCTTGCCTGAGCCAGACCTGTCCACTCGGGCTACAAGCGTTCATAGCCAGAAACACTAGAGTAGAAGAAATAATACAATGTTGCACCTGAAATCTTACCTAGTTTTTAAATTACTTATGGCAACGCTCCTGTGCACGACCTTTAAGTGGCTTCGTTTCATTTGGATTTCCTCCCAAAAGAGGCAGATACGGCCAACCCTGAGTGACGTGGGTCTGCACGGGGCAGGACCACTTGCAGGCAGAGTTTCGAGGGAACGCCTGCGCTGTTTCGCACCTTGCTGGGAGGCCACGGCGCGGGGGGCTGACCCTGTGCACTGATCCAGGTCATCAGAGACAGGACTCGAGCGCCCACAGATTTCGGTGTCTGCAGGGGTGCTGGAACCAGCCCCCTCGGATACTGAGGGACAGCTAAGGTTTTAGGGGACTGAAAAGTTACGTGCAGATTTTCCACTGCGCAGGGGGTTGGGGCTCCCACCCACAAGTTTTTTAAGAGTCAGCTGTGATTAGGACACTCTCGGAGAGCCCGCGGGGACTGGAGACTGGGCAGTGTCCCCCGCCACGGGCCCAACCAGCAGCGGCCACGCGGACGCCTGGACACCCCTCACCTGCAGGCCTGTATTGGGGCCCGGCCGGGAGGCCTCCCCGCTGCTGTGCGCTCTCCTTCCGTCTTAGTTTTGTTTGTTTATTTACGATTAAAAACAAAAGACGCCTTCTAAGCTCTGAGTATACCAGACGCTCTGCTCCCCGCCCCCTGAGGGGACAGACATGCAGGTATGCCGCTGGAGACCCTGCTCCAGATGCGGCTGACGGGAGGAGGGCGGGGCCGGCTGGGGACGGGCACCTGCTCCTGGCCCTCTAAGTCGCGTCCTCACTGGGCAGCCCCATCGTTCACGGCGAGGCGACTGTTCAGCACGTCAGACGTGTTGCGACCTCTTATGCGAAGCTGGAATACGTCCACGTTGGATTATTCTCTTGGTATTTGTTTTGATTTAGACCGTCCTCACCTTTGCCTCACTTCGAGACTGTAAAGGTATTTGCTAGAAGTAAAAGCTGGTGTAAATTCACCCAGGACAACGTGGCGGAGCCGCAGCCTTAACGATCGGCCAGGTCCTCGCGCTGTCCATGGAGAAGTGTGCGCTGCTTCGCCTGGGCTCTGAGACTTTGCCAAAGCTGGAAATGCGCACAGGAATGTCGAACCCGCTCGTCAACGGCTCGGAGTCACGGGGGACGCTCTTTCTGGCGTGCGTCGCGTCTACAGTGGACTTTGGTCTCTCGCCTTCCGTCCGCCTTCCTTATCCTGCCCCAGGAAGTCCAGACGCTGTGTCTTCCCCCCACGTCTGCCGCGTCCTTCGGGAGAGAAGCCACGTGGCCCAAGGGCTCTGCCAGCCTCCTCGAGGGTCACCCAACTGACGGGCACTCGCTCCCCGTCCCCACCGTCCTCGTGATTCAGCACAACGCAGGACGCACTGACCACCTACTCGGCCCCGGGCAGGCAGCGGGATGCGCAGAGGGAAACGGTGATGGGGGCCTGGGGGGCCCTCCTTACAGGCGAGGGCCTGCTTGCTCACCCAGGGCCCGGGGAGACACAGCCGGAGGCAAGTGGTAGGTGTTGGGGCACCCTCGTTGGACAGGTGGCGTCTGCCTCTGCACGTGATGAGCACGTGATGAGCACGTGTCTGGCTTTTAGGCGCGGGGACGAGAGACTTCCAGGGTGACAGATGATGACTCGGGGACGCAAGGAAGTCGGAGCAGGTGTTTGGAGCAACTGCGCCTCGCGGGGTCCCAGCCTGCAGGGCACACTCCGTCCCCGCTGTCACCCCGTTTGTGCCCGAACCCCGCTGCGGGAAGGCAGGCCACCCCTTTCCACTCCCGGCCCCAGGGCCGAGCAGAGCAGGCTTCTGCCTCTGCCACCGCCAGACCCCGAGAGCGAAGGGAGGAGTAAGCGGCCGACCAGCGAAGCCACTTAAAAGCGTGCAGTGCAGACACAGAAACGTGCAGACACTCTGCACCTCACGCTCGTGCCAACAGACACTTCGTGAAAACAAAGAGTTCTGGGGTCAAATGCCCTTCAAAGGACTCTGTGACGACCCGCACTCTGCCCGCCCCCCCGACCAGAGGCACAGGACGGTCAGCATCTGCGTGACTCTGGGCGACCCTGGGCTAGAGGGACCCGGCCCCGTGTTTTGCCCGATTTCTCCTTCTTTAAAATCCGCAGCTCTCTAGTTTTGGAAAATGTTCACCTAAACTTTCCTTTAAAACAGTAGCGGCTTCCGACTCTGGGAAACGGGAATGGCATCGACCGCCCCCGGGGCGGAACGGTCCAGCACCGCTGGCTGACTCGGCCGATGTTTGGGCAAAGTGCTTGTTTAAAAATACTGCCGTGGCCGTGACGAGGCGGCACCAACGACGTCGTCACTCATTCATTCGGCGAAGACCGGAACGTCCTCTGGACGCCTGGAGCTGACCGCGCTGGCTCAGCAGAACCGTCGAGGACAGACTCTGCCCCTCGAGAAACCAAACCGAGTTTCAGCCCATGTTTTTTATTTCTCCGAGGGATGGACAACTTGAGAAGACATAAAAGACTTAAGCGATCTCCTTAGAAGCAAGCCTCCATTAATCAATACTTGAACTTGAACTTATCCTCAACAACGTTTTAAAATGACGCACAGCCAAATTATAAGCCAATTAAGTCAAATGAGCCACGTTTGCAAGGAGAGAGAAATATCCACACATTGCGACAAAGGTATCTCAGAGCCAACACAACGGATTATCTTAAGTTCAACAAATGAAAGTCGTTCTTTTCCCGGTAATTACGACGATGAAACATTCCTGTTTACTTTATTTGCTTTGCAA
>NW_024349802.1:964973-972004 GCF_902729225.1 Pteropus medius | reverse complement strand
CACAGGAATGTCGAACCCGCTCGTCAACGGCTCGGAGTCACGGGGGACGCTCTTTCTGGCGTGCGTCGCGTCTACAGTGGACTTTGGTCTCTCGCCTTCCGTTCGCCTTCCTTATCCTGCCCCAGGAAGTCCAGACGCTGTGTCTTCCCCCCACGTCTGCCGCATCCTTCGGGAGAGAAGCCACGTGGCCCAAGGGCTCTGCCAGCCTCCTCGAGGGTCACCCAACTGACGGGCACTCGCTCCCCGTCCCCACCGTCCTCGTGATTCAGCACAACGCAGGACGCGCTGACCACCTACTCGGCCCCGGGCAGGCAGCGGGATGCGCAGAGGGAAACGGTGATGGGGGCCTGGGGGGCCCTCCTTGCAGGCGAGGGCCTGCTTGCTCACCCAAGGCCCGGGGAGACACAGCCGGAAGCACGTGGCAGGTGTTGGAGCACCCTCGTCTGATAGGTGGCGTCTGCCTCTGCACGTGATGAGCACGTGTCTGGCTTTTAGGTGTGGGGACGAGAGACTTCCAGTGTGACAGATGATGACTCGGGGATGCAAGGAAGTCAGAGGAGGTGTTTGGAGCAACTGCGCCTCGCGGGGTCCCAGCCTGCAGGGCACACTCCGTCCCCGCCGTCACCCCGTTTGTGCCCGAACCCCGCTGCGGGAAGGCAGGCCGCCCCTTTCCGCTCCCGGCCCCAGGGCCGAGCAGAGCAGGCTTCTGCCTCTGCCACCGCCAGACCCCGAGAGCGAAGGGAGGATTAAGCGGCTGACCAGCGAAGCCACTTAAAAGCATGCAGTGCAGACATAGAAACGTGCAAACACTCTGCACCTCACGCTCGTGCCAACAGACACTTCGTGAAAACAAAGAGTTCTGGGGTCAAATGCACTTCAAAGGACTCTGTGACGACCCGCACTCTGCCTGCCCCCCCCCGACCAGAGGCACAGGACGGTCAGCGTCTGCGTGACTCTGGGCGACCCTGGGCTAGAGGGACCCAGCCCCGTGTTTTGCCCGATTTCTCCTTCTTTAAAATCCGCAGCTCTCCAGTTTTGGAAAATGTTCACCTAAACTTTCCTTTAAAACAGTAGCGGCTTCCGACTCTGGGAAACGGGAATGGCATCGACCGCCCCCGGGGCGGAACGGTCCAGCACCGCTGGCTGACTCGGTCGATGTTTGGGCAAAGTGCTTGTTTAAAAATACTGCCGTGGCCGTGACGAGGCGGCACCAACGACATCGTCACTCATTCATTCGGCGAAGACCGGAACGTCCTCTGGACGCCTGGAGCTGACCGCACTGGCTCAGCAGAACCGTCGAGGACAGACTCTGCCCCTCGAGAAACCGAACCGAGTTTTAGCCCATGTTTTTTATTTCTCCAAGGGATGGACAACTTGAGAAGACATAAAAGACTTAAGCGATCTCCTTAGAAGCAAGCCTCCATTAATCAATACTTGAACTTGAATTTATCCTCAACAACATTTTAAAATGATGCACAGCCAAATTATAAGCCAATTAAGTCAAATGAGCCACGTTTGCAAAGAGAGAGAAATATCCACACATTGCGACAAAGGTATCTCGGAGCCAACACAACGGATTATCTTAAGTTCAACAAATGAAAGTCGTTCTTTTCCCGGTAATTACGACGATGAAACATTCCTGTTTACTTTATTTGCTTTGCAACGGGTCTCGGCGATGACACCGTCCGCCCCCGGAATGGCACGCGATCCAATCGCACACAGCCTGGCACTTCGCGAGGCACCGCCTGGCTTCCAAGGCGTGTGCTTTTCAAAGCTGTACAGAAATGACTTCAGAAGCATCGCTACTTTTTAGAAAATTTGATCTTGTCACTCGCTGTAGCAGGCAGAGGAAATTCATAACTGTCGAAGGGAGTCCATGAAATGATGCCGAGAACCTGAAAGCCGAAGGATGCCACGAACGAGAACCTTTCGGAGGCGGGAGGCGGGGGCGTGTTCCGCGTTTCGGCACCGCAGACGCCGAGGCCGGGGGCGGGTGAGGCTGCCCAGGCAGGGCCTGTGTCGCCCGACGCACGTGCCCGTGGAAGGTCTCGGGAGCGGATGCGGCCGGCCCCGGTACAGTCTCCCGCAGCGGCACAGAGACCAGGGCAGGCGGGCGCTGTGGCCGAGTCCGCTGGCCGGGGCCTGGACTCGGTTCTGGTTTCGCCTGTGTCCTTTTGGGGCTCTGGGGGGGCCCCTGTGTGTCTCGACCCATCGCGGTCACAGAGGGTGTCGCTGGTGGGCCGTGTGCAGCGGGACGGGCGGGGACGGCTTCCCCACTCGGGCCCTGAGCCGCGGTCTCCGTCCGCGTCCGCGTGTGGCCGGAGGGACGCCTCGCTCCCACCGTGAAAACACCGCCCCCCGGCCGAGAACACGCTGTGCCGGCCTCGGGAGCCGGCTCGGCGTCGGCGATCAGCCTGCGACGCCTCGCGACCCTCCCGCTGGCGGTCGTGGCTCTGAAAACAGGCTTGTTTTGCGTTTCGAAGTAAGAGAATGTTGCCGTGCGCATAGAGATGGGGAGGGGTCTTCCGCCGGATCCGCACGGGGAGGGGAGACCTCGGCACTCTGCGTGGCAGGGGCGGCGCTCGGCCCGTGGTGGCCCAACCCAGTCAAGGGACTCGTCCAACTGCGGGCGGTGACCGGGTTGCCGCCCCGGATCGCGTAGCCAGAATCCCGCGTAGACCGTCCCTGATCCCATAAATTCGCTGCCCTTTGTTCACGGCTCATATTCAAACGTCCCTTGGGATGCGATTTCCAGGCAGAGTCCCTCAGACGCCCTCTCGGGACAGCGAAATCCATGACTCCGGATCCTCCGCCGAAAACAATGAAAAAAGGAAAAAGAAACACGTTCTCTGCCCGGGAAAGTCCCGAAACTCTGTATTCAAGAATAAATTATTCATTAAAAGTTTTCGGAAAAGTCCCGGTGTTGCGAATCCAAGGCTTGGATAAGGAGGCGGTGGTAGCTGCACTGACTGGGCGCAGCCTCGTGAACTCGAGCCTGCAGACCGAGCCACGCAGTCGGGGTCCCGGGGCGAACCCCGCTGGGAGGGTGTCCCTCGGGGTCCCTTGCGGCCCCTCTCCCAGGGAGGCCGACCTCGTTGCCTCAGCCTCCCCACACCCAGCGAGGTGCAGCGGACACCGCAGACGGTCCTAGGGCTGCGGCCAGATTGGACCGACGGCCACAGCTCGCAAGGGGGCGGCCGAGAGTTCTCCGCTGACACCTGCCCGCCCGGAAACGAGACATTCCGTCCTGCGGGGGGCCCTCCCTCCGCCCCTCACCCCGCGTCCCCCACGTGTCTCACTCCGGCCGTCTGTCATTTATTTTAACAATGCTTCGCAGCACAGGGAACTCGAAGATATTGTCCCACCCCCCGGAAAAAAAAGTCAGAAAATCGATCATTAAAATAAATGGCCCAGAGGCGGCCATGGCGGAGCGCGGTCCCCCCTCCAGGTTCTAGCCCCCAGTCACAGTGTCCCGTGACCTTCCGCGCCCCGCGTTCGATCTCTCCACCCAGAGCGCCCTGAGCCCCGTGAGCAGAGCTGGGTTTAGGCCGGGGGTGGCCTGGCTGTCGCACCGTGCCTTGCGGGGACACCCACGATGCCCCGTGACAGCCGCCCGCACGATGGCTGTGCGCGTGCACGCAGGGACACGGGGAGTGAGTTCCTAACTGTCTGGCTGCTGGCCCGAGCCGGTGCCCATCGCTGCAACGCAACGGCCCTGGGCCTCTGTCCACAGTGTTGGGGTAGCCGTGCCGTGTGTCACCGTCACGGTTAAGCATGGAATGACACAGCTAGCGTGTCTCGATGCTCTACCCTCAGCAAGTTCCCTGTCTCGTTTCCTGAGCCGGTGACAGTGGGGCCGGAGGGCACCGAGCCACACGCAGCTCCGGCCCAGCCACCCCTCACCCCTACTGCAGACCTGGCGGGCGTCCAGGGCCGCAGGGGTCCCCGTCATTGTGCTCCCTGCTTGTTCCGACGCACCCGTGTTTTCTCTTGAAATGTTTAATCAATCCGGGACTTACTTCGTTTTGCAGTTTGAGCTAAGAATTGAATTCATCTTTCCCCACAAATGTAATCGGTCGCTCCGCTGCCATTTCCTGGGAACCCAGCCTGTCCACACCCAATCCGAGTGCCACCTGCAGCGTCCACGACATTCCCGGCTGCAGGGCTGGGGGGGTGGGGCGTGTTTCCCTGACTCTCCACCCTCTGCCTGACCTGGGTCGCGTGTCGTGTTTCCTTGGCCGCAGAAGACGTTTTCATACCTGCTGGAGCAGGTCCCCCTCTGCCCCGTGGAAATGTCGCTGTCCTGACGCGCTGCAGACGCGTCTGGGGGTCTGGCTGGACTCCTCTGGGGCTCGGGAGAGGACGGCCTCTTGACGACACGGAGTTCGTAAACTTCCATTCGCCCCTCTTAGTCGCGCGATTCCGGCGAAACGTTGCAGATCGCTCGCGTGGGGCGGCTCCCCGCCGCCGTCCGCTCCGGGGTTCGGGTCCCCTCGCTGTTATGAGGCTGCTTCGTCCACTCTGCTTTGCGTCCCTGACGCTTGGCGCTTACAGAGCCGGTAGCCTCGCGCTCCCCCTTCTCGGTTGTACCCCAAGTCGGTCTTCATCCTCGTAGTTCTTCGGGTGATGCCCTGAGGCTTTCCAGATGGACGAGCACAGAGTGTTTATGCATCGTGGACACGTGTCTGCATTTTTCAAGGTGGTTTTTCAAGCATTCTTCACAGAACAATTCAGGTGGTAAAACACATTCCTTCATACTAAACCATCCTTTAATGCCTAAAATACGCCACAGTTGTGCAGATCATTTTAATCTTACAAAATGCTGGTTTGCTGTGCGATTCGCTTCCTAGAACTCTTAAAACGGCGCGGCACGAACCGGGCCGAGAACAACGGAAATGCGCGGTCTCCGTCTGGGGGCTGGAGTCCAAACCCAGGGTGCCGGCTGCACCCCAGAGCCGGCCCCGTGAGCCCTGCGGGGCGCTTTACGGCGCGGTGTGGTGTCTCTCCTGGTGCCAGCCAGGGAGAAGTAGAGGGAACGCACACCAGGCAAGGTCGGCAGTTTAACGGGGGACGCTGCGGGCACTGCGGTGTCCCCAGCTGGCACCCGAGGACAGTATCTGAGGACTCCAAGGAGGAGCGAGCCAGGGGCGCCACGTGGCAGTAGAAAGGTCCAGGGGGAAGAAGCCAAACCGACAACCAGCGGCAAGCGGCCAGGAGCCTGGGGTCGCGCCCACGCTTGTCCTGTCTTTGCTTTTCCTACGAGAACCTTCCGTTGGCCACACCCGACAGGAGCCCAGAGCGCACGGGCGCCCCTGGGTCCAGAGCCGGGCAGGGGAGCGGGAGGCACGTCAAGGGAAATGAGAGACGCCCAGCTCTGCACGGTCAGCTGCGGATCGAGGGGGACATGCGGGAACACAAGCATTGTCCCCTGTGACAACGGCCAGGAAGTGAGGGCCGTGCTTAACGCTCTACTGCCGGCCCGTGCGCGCCCGCCCCGTTTCCAAAACACGTCCTCGTGCGCCTCGCCGTTGGGCTCTGCGCACAAACGAGTCTGTTCATTGCATGATGTCACGTCTCCTGGGTCGCTGGGGACGGAGGGCCACTCCCTCTTGTCTGCACTGACCGTCCAGCCCTTCGGCCCACACAGGGCCTCGTCCAGGCACGGTGGGTGGCCGCTTTCTGGGGCCAGCATCCGGCCCCCACGTCCCTTTAGAACGGACCTCAGACCGAAGGCTGTAGCAGATTAGGGATGTAGGTGGCTATAAATGATATCTACGGATACGTTGCACTTGCGTGGCATCTGTCTATATCCGGGGTGGAGAAAGGGGGGGGAGCGAAAACCCCGAGGCCCCTCGCCCAGGTCACCAGGCTTGGCCCCAGGCCAGCTGGGCGTCCCTCCCGCAGACAGCGCGTTCCCAGAAGGAAGAGTAAGTGTCCTGTGCTGCCAGCTCGGAGCCATTGCGTGCCCAGCGGGCATCAGTGGTGCCCTGAGACCTGGGCCCTGAGCTCGTGGACGTGGCCGAGACCCCCCGAATGGACGCCCGGCTAGCTGAGGGGGGCCAGGCCATGGAGACACACGCCGGCCAACAACGAGCAGCGAGGGCCTCACCCAAACACTCACGTCCCGGAGCCGCACCCCAAACACTCACGTCCCGGGGCCGCACCCGGAAAGGCTCAGAAACGCACATCTGCTCCAATGCCCAGGCGGCATCTCTGTTCTAAACGGAGGTTGTTTTAAGCACCCGCTAAAAGCTGCGAACCGCTGAACCGCGCATGGTACCAAGGGTCCCGGCACAGGCATGGGCACCTTCCTGCGGGAAGGTGCCGTGCGGTGAGTCTGGGCGCCGAGTGTCCCCACTGGGAGGCAGGGGGCGGCTTGGGAAGCAGCGCCTGTCATGCATGGAGCTCAGCCGCTTTCGGGGTGAGCACACTGCTGGCCTCCCCACCCTGGGGGCGCTGGACCCTGTGTCCTCAGAAGGACAAGCAGAAAGGAGATGGACAGGAACGCGCCTCTGAATCTCGGCCTCTTGGTTCAGCGACGTGTCCCCCGCGCTAATGGGAATGTCCAGTCTGCATGACAGTAAGGGCCGTCATCGCGAGGCCACAGCGGGAGGGTGTGCCGTCGGGCGAGGCCGGGCTCTGCCGCTGTGACACCCCGGCCCCTGAGCCCCGGGGGCCTGACACAGCACAAGCCCGCGGGGGTCCAGGGGCTCCGAGCCACAGGTTTACTCCGTGACACTGTCTGGCCGATGGGCCACCGTCCCGTCATCCCATCCTCTAGAGCACTCGGCGTCCCCGGTGACCACCAGGAAGAGCCCAGGCCACCAGCACTGACTGTGCCCTCCCCGCCCACCAAGGCACACGCCACAGCTGTTTACCTTTCCTCGGCCCAGGCAAAGGGCACGGCCACACCTAACTTTAAGGTGAAGGGACCTGGGAGCCATCGCTGTGCACGGGGGAGGGGACTGGACACGCAGGCGAACAGCGCCATGATGAGTGACCGCAGCAGGCCCCCTGCACTCAGCGCCTCC
>NW_024349802.1:883690-964707 GCF_902729225.1 Pteropus medius | reverse complement strand
CACCACCAGGCCGTCCCGGGTGGGGGCTTGGGGAACACTCGTATCCGGCAAACGAGAGAGTGGCTGGGAGCGAGTCGTCAAGGCAGAGCCAGACCTAAATCCTCTCGGATTTGCAAGTGATCGAGAAGCTTCTGGCCTCGGTTATACGCCAGGAGCAGCTTTCGCACAAAGAAATTAAGGTTTTATTTTCCTGAACCTCCGTTCCTACGCGGAGTCCCAGAGGGAAAAATTCACACCAGTCAGAAAAGGGATTTATCACCCAGAAGCTTCGATCGCGCGTCCTGTCAAGCCCAGTCATTTATAAAAAGCACCGGCCATTAGGTTCTTCCGCAGTTACCTGGCTCTGTCGGATGCGAGGGCAGAGGGAGCGGCGGGGTGGGGGGCGAGGTCATGGGTGTACTTGCTCGTGGAGACTCCGCGCGGAGGTGAAGGTGCCCCGCGGGGACCATGACCTTGCAGGGGTCACAGCAGCTGAAGGACGATGGAGGGGACAGGATGTGGGAGGGTGGTGGGCTGTCCAAGGCCGGGCTGCGTTCCTGGGTCCCTGGAACCCTGATGGCACACACAGACAGCAGAGCAGCGTGTCCTGCGGTCACCGTGCGCCTCAGTGGACACACCTCAGAGGCCCCCCAGCCTCCGGCTCAAGGGTCCGCTCCACACGTCGGAGACGCCGACCGAGATGCAGCCGGGACCGGCTGGGCCTCGCCTGAAAGTCGTGCGCGTTGTCCGCAGACCCTGGCGTGTCCTATGAGACGGCAGGTGAGACCTGCCGGCAGGTGGGCGGGAGCTGCGGGCTGGAATCCGAGGTCAAAGCCCCAGCAAGGCGCCTGCGTCTGCTCCGCTGACTCCCTTCCTGCCGGGCATCTGTCGGGCCCCTGTCTCCTTGGTCCCCGACCGGCTCTGCCCTGCCCACCGACGGGTAGTTGTGAGGGCCCAGGGACCTGGATGTGGACGCCCCGGGCATGGCTGCTCAGCCAGGCTGCTGCGGTCCAGGTGTGGGGGCCGGGGCCGCAGGGACTCAGGGCAGGCCCTCCAGGAGGTGCTGGTGGCCCTCCCGTCCTCGTGCCCTGGCACACGTGGCCAGAGGCCCCGCCAGCTCAGGGTCGCCTGCGTGGGAACCTCCTCCTGGTGGGGGGCAGGTAAGGGAGACAGCCCCCAGCACACGGGGGCCGCAAGGAGACAGGCGAGGGTTTGTGCCCGTCCTTGGATAAGCAAAGCAGCCGCCTCCTCGCTGCCCTCGTCTGTCCCACGCGAAACCGTCCGTTCCTGACGAAGAGACAGAACGCACACGGGGGCAGATGTCCCGTCCGGCGGCCTACTGCGCCTGCCGACGTGGACGCGTGGGCGCCAGGTCAACGTCCAGCCGCTGCCATCGGTCGGGAAGGCATCGGGGCGCTGGGTGCCTGTCGCCGCTGGCTTCGCCACCAGCGTCGGCAACAACGCTTGTCAGCGCGATGCACTCGTGGGCCCCCGTGTGACTTCTCACGTAAATAAGGAGCGATTCCTAAACGTCAGCCGTGGGGCGACCACGCCCTCGGTCCCTCCCCACAGCAGCAGGAGCGAGCCCCCCACTGTGGCCCCCCGGATTCCTGCAGATGATGACTGCGAACGATGTCCGCACAGGTTAACTCGCTGGCCTTGTTTTACTTTACTTACCTTGCATTTTGCGATCTCTTCAGACTTGAAGTTGCCAGATCAGTGGGGAGAGATCGTGCTCACCCGTGTCCCGACCCCCACGAATGCTGCACGCATCGCCTTTGCTCCGGGTTCTCCCCCCGCCGGGAGCTTTTCCTGAACGACTTGAGAACGAGTTCTTAATGATGCTCGTTGACCCGTAAATGCTTCGGGCCATATTTCCTCAGATCAAAGGGCATCGTCTTCTGTGACCACAGCTGTGATCAAAACCCGGAGACGCAGCGGGATCCCGAGTTCCCAGACCTCGCTGGGCGCCGGCCGCGGTCACACCCGTGCTCCCCACGGCGGGCGTGCGACCCGGCCCACACCGCCTGTCGCGTCTTCTCTCTGGTCCCCTAGACGAGCTCCCTGCGTCCGTCCTCCCCGTCCGTCGTCGCCCAGGACCTTTGGGAAGCTCGGGCCATCTGTTTTGTGAGGCGACGCTGATTTTTGTTGCTCTGATGTTTCCTCGTGACTGGATTCAGGGAAAGCATTTTGTCAGGAATAACGGCGGAGCAACGTGTCCTCAGCGCACCGTGTCGGGAGGCGCGGGACGGCGGTCTCTCCCCCTCGGCCGACGATGTCACCGTTGGTCCCTTGCTCGAGGCGGCGTCCAGCAGGTGGCTGCCCTGCAAAGTTACTGTTTTCCTTTGCAGTTAACAGGTGTTTTGTGGGAGACGCCATGAGACCGCGAACTCCCTTCCATCCAGCTCTTACCAACTGCTGTGGCGTCCACAGTTGGCCACTGCCTGAAGGGGTCCCTCCAACGACAGTGGACACGCGACGACTCTCTAAGCCCGTCGCTCTACGGAGAGAAAAGCAGGGGCTTTCTCCTCTCCCATGTGCACGTGCACACACGCGTGTGGTGTGTGTTCACATGTGTGTGTTGTGTGTGCAGGTATTGTGTTATGTGTGAGCATGTGTGTGCATGTGTGTGTGTTGTGTGTGTTCATGTGTGTGTTGCCCGTGTGCAGGTATTGTGTTATGTGTGAAACTGTGTGTGCATCTTTGTGTATTGGCCTGTTTGATAATGCCCCTGTTTGGCGGCTGCTGTGTGTGCATCACATGTGTATTATGTATAATGCATGTAATATGTGTATTGCATTAGTAGCCAGTGCAGCATGTGTGTTATTAATGTGTTCTGTGGCATGTGTGTTGTGTTATGTGTGTGGTGATGCATGCCCGTGTGTGTGCATTGATGCTTTAACCAGTGTAGTGTGTTCATGAAGATTGCTATGTGTGGGCATGTGCATGGCTGTGTGTGGTGTGTGTGCATTGTGCTGTATTGGCCGGCTGTGTGTGCATGTTCCTAAGTATTGCATTTGTTAACAACCAAGTATTGGAGGTGTGTATTGATAGGCCATTGCGTAATAAATGTGATCTACCTGCACTCTCAGTATTTCATGGATTTTTCTCTCTTCCGTGGGTTATAAACCATTGCTGCCATCATTTGTTTTGATGCTCACACTGTTCTGTATTTGGCCAGTGAGGGTCCCTTTGAGCTGCCCCTGTGTCCTGACACGTCTTGTCATTTTCGAGTAAATTCCTGCTTTCTGTCACAGAAAGACATTCCAGGACCACCTTATTCTTGCCCTGCCCAGGTCTAATGAAGAAATTCTCCAAAAATAATGTTTCTGTCTCTTCCTGGTAGACACTCGCGTGCGCGCGCGTGCACACACACACACACGCACACGCACACGCACACACGCCTTGTCCCTTCTACTTGCTATCTGTGCGCACACAGTCACAAGGACACCTCCGGCCCCCGCTGCAGAGTTCATCACCGAAGTCCCCTCTCCGCGTCCCCCCAGGAGCAAGGAGCCTCGACACCGCCCAGCACCACGTGCGCACACTTACTTATTCGTTCGGTTCCGTGGACCGTGCTCAGCACTCCCGGAGCTGCTGGCGACACCACCGAGTATCTGTGTAGAGTCCATTCGCCTTAGCCCGAGGGTGGAGTCACAGCGTGTGTTCAAGAGCCACGCGGGACGGTCCCACGGGTCCCTTCAGCGCAAAGCCGAAGCGCTGCGGCCCCGCGTGTGTCTGCTCGCTTTCGGCCGCGGCAGGCAGCAGTGCCCTCGCGTTAAGTTTTTACGTCACGATCGCGACGGGGAGCCGCTGTCCCGAGCCGCCAGCCCCACGCCCGTCAGCATCCACACGCACCTGTCGTCCGACCCGTATCAGTTCACCGCTGCTGCTCCTGGAATCTCTGGTCTTTCCAGTCGTGTGTTTTGAAGTATTTTCTCCCAGTACCTGATCCGCCTTCCCACGGAAGAGCAGAAGTTTTCATTGCGATGAGTCCAGCTCACCGAGTTCTCGCGCGTTTCCGGCGCGCGCCTTCGTGTCCAACATGAGAAATCTGCCCAACCCGAGTCTCGAACGTTTCGTACACTTCGGCCAGGAGCTTTCAGCCCGGGACGCATTTTGACTTAAATTTCGCACGTGGTGCGAGGTAAGTGTTGAGGCTCCATTTTGCACGTAGATGGCCAGGTTTCCAATTCTCGAGAAGAATATCCTTTTCCAGCTGAATTACCTGGGCGCCCTGGTCGAAACCGCTCGGCGTGCTCATGGGGCTCTGCCTCTGCGCGCTCTGCCCAGTCTGTTCCTACGCCGACGCCGCCACGCTGGTCACCCGAGCTGACAGCAGCTAGTGTGACTGCGTTGGCACCCGCCCGCCCATGCGGGACAGGGAGACCCCATCCCCACCCGTCTGGGACCACTTCCTGCCACCCCTCCACGCCCCCGCTCACTGGCCGAGCAGCTGGGAGGGTGAGCCTGGTGGCCCCAGTTCAGACAAGCGAGCCCCGCCAGGAGCCTCCCGGGAGAGCCGTCTGATCAAGGCTGTCCCTGGCACAGGGCATGTTTGTAGAACTGCGGGCGCGGGCGTGGGGTCTGTGCATTCTGCGGGACTGTTCCCTCGGCCTGGCCCACCATGGCCAGGGGCGGGGCTCGGAGCTGCAGCCTTGAACCCCGGGCCTTGTCCGCCAGCCGCGTGGAGCCAGCCCAGCCCTGCCGTCTGGAAAAGCCAAGTGGGAAACCAACACCCTTGCTGCCCATGGCACCAAACTTCAGGGCACCGAGCGGGTCTCCTGGGCGTGGGGAAGGCAGGCTCCGACGCGGTGGGGGACCACAGAGTCCCAGCACAAGCCGTAGTGCTGAGCGTGACCCGATGAAGCAGCGTGACCACGAGCCAGGCCTGGGTCTGTGCGGGAGACACACGAACCCTTCAGACGTGGGCTCATCCGGGGGCTCAGAGCACAAGAGGGAATCTGGGGGCCTGCAGGCCGCGGACCCCACTGCTGGGCCCCGCCCCCCCGTCCCGGTGTCCTCAGGTCACGTCCTGAGGTCCTGGGTCGAGCCAGATAGGAAAGCTCCCCGGGCCTGGTTCTTGTTCATGGAGCTGTGGGGTTTGGGGTGCCCACTACCTACACCTCTCTGGGGTCCGCACAGCCGGGAGCTGCCCTGTTCGGGTTCCTCACCCTGAGGCCCCCGTGTTGAGTTCTGATCTCACGGAAACCTGTCAACTCTGCAGACCCCGGTGACAGGCATGGAGTTGGGGGGGCGGTTCCAGCGTGACTCCGCGGGGTGCTGCACAAAGCTCATTCACAGTCACTGTTTTATCTGAGTCTTAAGAGTCTTAAGAAACTTTGTGTGCTAATTGTGGAATGTTTTCCAAATAAAAAAACTGACTCAGGTTAGGTGGCCTGTCCAGGTGACATCTAGAAGGGGTGGGTCAGGATTGTGTCCCCAGGGTCCGTGCAGCTCCTTCCTGTAGGTTTGCTCAGGTGTGTGTTTGTGGATGTTTGTGCACTATTTTTTAAAGACAGTATCTTTGGTCGTGTGCGTTCTAGAGTTGCCTATTCTTTTACCTGGTGGTCAGCTGTTTGGACAGATCCCTTTGGATGCCTGGAGAGCTCCCGGGAAGGGGAGGGGACAGAGGGAGGGAGGGGAGAAGCAGCTCTCCCGAGTCTTCGCAGACATGGCCAGTCCGCCGGCCGCCCTGCCTCTGCCCTCAGCTTGCACTGGCGGCCTCTCCTGGGCACTCACCCTGCCCGGGCACACGGGCGGCATTCCGGGTGTCCCACGACAGGCGGGAGCCTTTCACAGCCCTGACTCCCTGAAGCGGCCTCCAGCCCTTCCTCACAGGTCCCGGCTCACCTACCGTTTGGCCCCAGTGTCCACAGCTGGCTCGTGTGGCTCTCAGCGTTGCCGAGTGAGCTCCGCACTGGCGCCTTCCAGGACGAGCCGGCGCGGGTCGGGCGAGCGGAGGCCGAGCGTGGATTCTTCCCGGAGCGCCGGACGCGCCAAACCAACCTCACAGCCCTTGGGAGCAAGGCTGCTCTGTGCCCCCGGAATGAGGGGTGTGGCCTGGGATGTGGCTGCATCTTCCAGATGGGTGGAGGGAGGGGGCGATGCCTGTTTAAATGTCACAAAGTCCTCCTGCTGCGTTTGGCGCCTTTGTCGACTGAGCATCGGTCAGCGCCGCCGACCTGACGCCCAGGGCTCCGGCAGAGGAGACACCAGCGGCTCTGTGTCCCTTCATCGGTGCTGGCGGAGGGACGGCGGCCCTTGGAGCTCCCGCCCCGCGGCTGTGCTGGCCCCGTCCTCGGCGCCCACCCTGCAGGCTGCTCTTCTAAACCCCTTCAAGGGACACTAAGAGGGACGGGGGAGTCACCTCTCCTGCCACCGTCTCTGCGCGTGAGCGCTGAACCCCACTCCCCTTAACTCATCAGCTCATCTCTCCACTTACAGACGCGAGTTCGAGGCTTCCGGTCCTCTGGCCCTCGGTGGCAGAACCACGCCCTGCTCCGACCCCATGTCCCCGTGCCGACCTCCAGGAGCCGCCCGGGGGTGGCCTTCTCTCCCCTCCAGGCCCCCCCCCCGAGACCCCGCCTTCTGAGGGCACAGCGGCTGGGGCTCTGGGGTGCTGGGGGCTGGAACCCGCCGGCAGCATCCCAGGCCCTCTGATGGGCATGGCTGGACGTGCGAAGGCAGGGGTTGACCGACGGCCCGTGGCTCCGCCGTTTCCGATGGCGCAACCCGGACACCGGCACCGCCCGGCTCTGCAGCCCTCGGGGACACCGGTGCCCAGCCATCGCCACCCCAAGCAGATGGGCACTGCCCGCAGTCTCGACGTCCATCCCCCTGCTCTGCCACCGGCCTGCGGGGCAGGAGCGCAGGCGCCGGGAGCCAGCCTGTGTCTTGGGGTCGCCATTCCCGGTGCTGCCCACTCGCGCTCCTGCGGGTCTGCAGCCCAAGGGGGCTCGGTGATGTCTCATCTCTGCCTTTGTCCCCATCCCCAGAAGCAGCCTCGTTAACGTGTCAGATCTGATATCCAGCTCTGTCGCCATACAGGAGAGCACCGTCCCTTCGGCCACAGCCCCGCTGCACACCCTTCACGCCCACACCCGCTTAGATTCGCCCTTTAATTATGGGCATCACTTTCTTCTGTGAAGCTTCTGACTAGAAATATGTATCTCATTTTATTTTATGTTATTCGATTGACCCAAACACAAAGACATTTTTCTTAAATACTAAATGCCCATGTACCTTTTTAATTAAAGCTTTAAGAGCTCCTAATTAAAACCATAAATCACAGGCAGCAATTTCTACCTAAATCGTCTCGCAGGCCCCGTGTTTTCCTTCTGCCTCCACGGCGACCTGCAGGACACAGGGCGAGGACGCCTTCCACGCTTAATTGATGGCGAAGCGCATTCCTGCCCCCAGCCAGGCGCGGGGCGGCCCCCGGGCCGCGGCGTTGCCGGAGGCGCAGACCTTCTCCGTCCCCAACTCATGCGTCTCGGCCCCTCTGCTGTGACTGGAGTGACAGGCACCTCTCGTTCACGCTGGGTCGCCGGCCCATGGCTGGACCTGCGCTGAGCACTTTGCGAGGACAAAAATCCATCACCGAGACCTAAATGGCGAGCAGAACGTAGGTTCCGGCGAGCGTGCCCGGCGGACTTGAGCGAGCTCGGCGGGGGCGGGACAAGGGACGACGGCTGAGGGACGACAGAGCGATGCTCACCGTCGATTTCCTGGAACCCTCGTCCCCGTCAGGTCAGCATCGTGGTGCCTCGTGCACACGGTGAGCAGCAGGAAGGTCTGCCCACGTCGAGCCGTGCCGACCGACACAGCCCGTCCACCCCGCCAGATCCGCTCCTCGGCCCCACGCGACGGCTCGGGGCATGTTCAGGTCAGAGCACAGAGGGCCCAAGCTGCCCGGCGTGCGGACACGCAGCCCCAGGCACCCTCTGGCCGGGGCCCAGAGGCTGCCGCCCGAGGCCAGGAGCCAGCCTCCGTGGCTGGAGTCGTCGAAGTCCCCCTCCAGCTCCGGAGGGGGTCAGTCTGTGTATTTCCAGCTCTGGAGGGGGTCGGTCTGCGTGTTTTTACGAATTTCCTCAAACGATCGTACCTGTTCACGTGGGCCGCGAAGGCTTATCGCTCCGGATAGACTGGGACCGTGAGTTTCTGGAATTGCTCCCCACAAGGAGGAAAAACACGCTCCCTGAAATTGTGTAAGAAAAGCAGGACTTCGCAGAGAAAAATGGAGACCTAGGCAACCCACGAACTCCCCGCCCGCGCCGACCGCATCGAGAGTTACGTCTGGTGCGTGACATCCGGGGCACGCAGCCCAGGGGGCCCTGCAGGCCTGGACAGCGACAGGGGCGCCAAGCCAGCGCGAGCCCGTTTCCTCCAGGCCCGCTGGTCCTGCCTGAGCCGGGGTCACAGGACACGGAGTCGCTCATCTTAGATCACACGTGACGAGAAGGAGCAGAGGGGAAGACGGATCACTGCCGGGCTAAGACGCAACGCTTGCGGCTCGAGCCACTTGGAACTGCAGAGGGCTAATAAGCTGTGAGAGTTTCACATGAAAATCTATCAGCCGGCTGGTTTTTTTAAATTATATCTGGGGAGAAGAGGCTAGGTGGCAATAAATCAATACCTTTGATTCAGTTCAATGAACATTTATTGGACATTTCCATATGCAGTGTCGTGGGGATATTAAACAGCCAGGTCTCTATCCCATCCAGAGAGTCTTCTAGAAAGATCAGCCCCAGTGGAGGTTTTAAATTTTAATATTATGATTGCAGAGATATTTGCATAGGTGAAAGAGTCCTGGATTCCTCACCCAAACGTGTGCTTAAAAAGAATGCGTGTACAAATTACGTTTACACAGAGAAGCGTAAAAAAGCAAATGGAAGTATTTCCTAATTCCACCACCCGAAGAGCAACACTGGTTGTTTATCATTCCAGAATCATATGCAAGTATAAATTAGAGAGACTCATTCTTGTCCATAAAGAGCAGCTTTTCTCACAAATCCAGGATCGCACAAAGGGAGCAGCTTTGTCACGTGCCCTTGAGCGAGTGAGTGAGCGCGAGTCTCTCCCAGTGACGCGGGGCTCGGCCGGCCCGTGGCAGTGATGCCGCGCGCAGCGCAGTCTCCGACGGCAGAGGCTCTCCGCTCGCGGGCACGGCTCCTGGGCTGACCGGGGCGGCCCGGCTGGGCAGCTCTGCGGTGTCTGCTCTGCCCCAGACTAAGTGGGCTTGCTGGTGTCAGGGCAAGTGGCCAGGGCACAGAGTCACGGTCAGGCCACAGCGCTCCAGCATAGCCGCGGCCTCTTCTTGAGTCACATCTGCTCACACGCCATTGGCCAAAGCGCATGGCCAAGCCCAGCGTCATTGGAGAGACACGAGCTCGCTCGCTCAAGGGCACCGCAAGGTCACAGGGCAGAAACGGAAGGCGAAGGAGCGAAGACAGTTACGCGGTGCCGCCTCGACCGCGCGCGCGGACGGCCGGGCCCTGGCTGGGCCCTGGCCGCGAGGAGTGACCCGCACCGTCTTCTCTGGCTGCGACGCGTCCTGCGCCATCGACCCGCGTACCGCCCCTCCGTCGCTGGGTTCGGGCTGCTCGCACTACGGTGAAAGCCTGACTCTGACACACGGACCGTGTCGAACGCCGGGTCCGAGGCGCATCCGGGGCCTGCAGGAACTGGCTTTGGCGTGACACGCAGAGTGAGCGGTGGCCTCAGGTCACACCGAGGACGACAAAGCGGGGCCTGGCAATCTCGGCCCTGTCCTCCGCTCCCCACTGCCCAGGGCGTTCACGCTGACCCCGTGCACAGGTTGGCCACGTGGCCACCCTTCCCGGGAGGAACAGTGTGTCCGCCCCATGTCCCCCTGTCCGCCCTGTGTCCCCCTGTCTGCCCCGTGTCTCCCAGCTCCTGCGTGGTCCCAGGGAAGGGACTCGCAAACTCGGGAGGACGGGAGGGCCGCGAGGAGCGTGGGGTTGGGGACAGTCCTCCCGGCCTGCCGTCTGGGGCGCTGTCATGGCCTCTGCCAGAGATAAGGGTGCCGCTCAGGAGAGGAGGCCCCCAGCGCCCCTAGCTCAGTCTCCCTCTCTGGGCTGACGCCACGGCTGTCACTGCCTCTCTCTCCTGGGACTGAACACCTCTCGGTGACCAAGTGCTCTCATTAGGAAGACAGGATGTGGCTGCCTCTGTCCTCTGCCTCCCGCACGCAGGCTCCTGAGCTTTGTCTGGGGAGCTGCATTTTATCCTGGGGGAACACATGATACGCAGAACATGCACTGATTTTTCATAAGACAGAAATAAATCGGAAATAAAAATGTGTTTCTCAAAAGCCCAAAGTTGAGTGTGGCGGGAAAACTAAACACACCACAGACTCGCCAGGGCATGGGGTCCAGGTGCACGGGTCCCGGAATGCCAGGCGTGGGGAGTCCAATTGTAGGTATGGGGAGTCCAGGTACGGATGTGGGGTCCAGGTGGAATTGCAGGCGTGGGGTCAGAGTGCAGGCGCACAGATCCCGGGTGCAGTGTGAGCCAGATGCAGACATGGGTCCAGGTGTGGGTATGGGGTCCAGGTGCGGGCACACCTGCCGTGGCACAGTGGCCGGGGAAGACCGCGGCCAGGATAGGCATCCCGCTCTGGGGTCACGTGCACGGGGGGCGGGGAGGACCAGAAGGTCAAGGCCCCGCTGGTGACAGTGGAGCCCCCTGCTCGGCCGTCCCTCGTAACAGAAAGTAGAGCCAGGCCTCTGTCCCGCTGTGGGCTGGCCACGCCCTGCGTCACGACAGGTGTGTTTGACGCCGTAAATAGCCTGAGTCATGTCAACTCCACTTGCAAGGTTGTTCGGGAAAAAATCAGAGGACGCTCATGATGCACAAGACGGGGTCCGGTGGCCCCGAATCGCACCCCACACACTGTTCACCGGGCGGTGCACAGAGCCGGCCGAGGGCCCGACAACAGACGCATCCCTCGTCCTTTCCTGGGAAACCGGGAGCCAGCTGGGGCCGTCGGGGCCCGGTGGTGACGCCTGCGTTTCCATGGGGACATGGGGTCCGATGCTGAGAAGGGGCGGGACGGTGTGAGCCTCGCTGTCTCTGGCAGGACCTGGCGGAGGACGGTGAGGAAGCTGCTTTCCTGTGAGCTCCTAGCGGGAACGCGTTTGTGACTCAAGCAACCGCGTCCCTCACTCAGCTCCCTGCCACACAGCCCGCTACGCCAGCGCACCCCGCTAAGACAGCACACCCCGCTACTGCCCGTGCACCCCGCTACCTGCACAGCATCTTCAGGTGGATTTTCTCTTCGATCCATTAGGTATTTTGCTGACACTAAAATAAGACCAAAGCCGATGCCCCCGCGTTCATCAGCCGGTGGCTCCATCCTAAGAGCGTCTTGGTGACACGATGCGCCTAAGATCCAGGGGCCAGGGCCCGAACCCCGTTCAACGCGCCCCGCCCTGGGAGGGCTGCGGCCCCGCCCCGTCTCCAGGCCCCCGTGGGCCTGCCTGCCCAAGCGGCTGGTGGTGACTCCTTTATGCAGATGTAATACGTGTGTTTTATCACGCAGCGGGGAGCCCGTGACATGGTGTTGCTACGTACACCTCGTAATTTATATGGAGACAGCTGGGGAGGCCCCTCCCCCATACCGGGCAGCGGGAGCAGCCCAGCCCGTCAGGGCTCCACGGCCCGGGGTCGCACGGGGCCCCCAAAGGCAGTGCCACCTGGTGAGAGGTGCCCTCCACATCCATCGGTGCAATGGCACCCTGCCGTCTGTCACGTAGCCCAGATCTCGTGTAACTGCCACTCGATATTACACCGTACAGAACACTGACACGTGTTGGAATCCCTGAGTGAACAGTCATCGTCATTTACCTGAGAAATCAGAGGCATTTTACTTTCCTGGGTGTCGACCAACGTGGACGGACGGGACCCCAACGTTCCCCAGCTGGCTTTGCGGTCACCAGCTGGCTACGGCCACCCGCTCGCGTGGCTGGGCTCACATCCCTGGTCCCCTGGCCGCAGCACTGAGACTGTCCCTCACGGTCTGTTTCCTTGGGCCCCGGTGGGAGCGGCCGGCTGCCCTCCGCCCGGGCTGGTTCTCCTTGTCGACGTGGACATCCCTTCCCCTCGCACGCGCGAAATGTCCTTTCAGGCGAGTCCCTGCCGCCCTCACCGCCTGGCCTCCTACAAGGCCCCGCATCTCCCTCGATGAGCTTTCTTAAGTGTCAGTGCAAACTTAAGACTGTTGTTTAAATATCGTCTTCTGCGAGGATTCCTTCGAGGAAAAGGGAAGTCTGCCTAGTGACCCTCAGAGAGAGAAACGAGAAGGCACAGGCGCTGGGGGCCGCCCCCTCCCGGAGGCTGACTGCCGGGGTCAGGGCCCGGTGGGGTCTGGCGGACGGGCGATCCCTTCACCCAGAGCCCTGTCCACTCTCGGCCTTCCCCCTGCGTGAGTTCTAATGCAGAAGGAGACTGACCTGCGGCCGCAGCCCTGCCCGCCCCGCCCCTGCACACGGCCCCTCTGCACCCTGGCTAGGGGGCGGGGACGCCAGCTGGCCGGGCCTGCCTCCAGCAACTACAGCAGTGGGGACCGTGAGTGACAAGCGGTGCTCTGGACTCGCTGTTGCGTTGAAGTAATTTCGTCCCCAGCTGGCACGGGAGGCCATATGATGTCCCAGTGTACGGGCGGGGACAGAGGCACAGCTGGGGAATGGAGAAGCAGGGATTTGGGGACAGGCCACCCATGAGCCACCCTGCCAGCCGCCCTCTTTGGGGCTGCCCCAGCACCTTCCCTGAGGCCCAGCTGCTCCCCAGGGGCCAAGCGGCTCCTGGCCTGCTCTGCGGCCAACACTGGTCGCACCATCCTCCTGAGACCACCAGTGACCGCCATGCCCCTGGTACCCTCCCTCAGATCCTCAAAGCCCCCAGAAACTCCTCCTCCAGCCGGGGCCACTGCATGGCCCCTCGGACCAGCAAGAAAGACCGGTTCCCTCCAGCAGGGGGGCGTTCCTTCCGAGCCTGGGGGGACACAAAGGCACTTCAAGCCAACCAGCTGGCGCCTTCCATGAACCGCAGTCGGCTCTCCCGGACGCCCGATGCTCCTTCCCGCTGCTCGTTCCACAGCTGCAGCTGATTGCCCCCAGGGAACGAGAGGGTGGCCAGACGGGCTGCCCGCGGAGCAGGGCTCCCCCTCCGTCGGGGCCGGGCCCTCTGCCGCCCTGGAAGACGGGAGGACATGCAGACCGCAAGCCTCGTCCGAGGGACGCGCTGGAAGACGGACTCGGGAACTCAAACCACCTCCAACGGCGATGCCAGGTGGGCGGCCACCGCCTCCAGAAGCGGAGGCCTCGTCCAGAGCTGCAGGCCGAGCCCAAGGGACACCAAGGAGTCCGGTGACACGCTGGTGGCTACTGCCTCTGAGCAAGGCTGAGTTACGAGCGTCCTGGGCTCCGTCCTCAGGAAGGCGGTTTCTGGACTGGAATTAGGGCCGAGAGAGGAGCCGCGGCCCCAGGCGTGGGTCGGCCGTCAAAGTGGCACCAGAGCTGGAGGGACGGAGGAGGCCCGGCCGGGGCCTGGCAGGGTGTGAGCCAGGAAGGGCCGTGAGAAGTCGGCGGGCGGGAGCGGTTATGAGGCGGCCACAGCCAGAGCGGCCGCCGCGCACCGGGCCACGGTGCCTGCTCCGGACCATGCAGTGGGCGCCGTCCACAGCTGGCCTCCCTCCCGCATCCACGGTGTCGCTGCCCCTCCCAGGGGCCCGGCTTCCTCCGCCCCTCCCCCGAGAGCCGGAGCGGGGGCAGAGGGCAGGCCTCCGGCGGGTCTTCCGAGCACTAGGGCAGGACCCACGAGTAGCCCTTGGCCGCTCGCCATGCTCCTGGCTGTCTGTGGGGTACCATCGATCTCCCCATATTACAGATGAGGAAACAGGGCCATCATGCTGCCCATCTGTTCGGCCTGAAGGCCCCTTTCCCCCAGGAAGAGCGGATTCGTGGGCTCCCTGAGTCGTCTGTATCCAGAAGAAGGATCTGGGGCTGGACACAGGCCTCTCCGTTTCTAGCGACAATCGGAGTGGCCTGGTCTGGAATCGGCTCAGGGGACTGAAAAAAGCAGCATAATTTAAAAATACGTTGATCTGTCCAGGAGCATCAGTGCCGGGGTCGGCAGCGCCCGTCCGCAGACGAGACGCTCGTGCCCCGCCTGAGACATCTGCGGCCCCCTGGCTCCCGCCCTCGCTGACGGAGGTGACCGAGCTGTGGCGTCTGTGGTTTCCTCCCGCAGCCGCGGCCCCGTGCGGACATCTCCGCGCTGACACGTGCGCCGGCCGCCTAGAAGGTGCAGTTTGCTGCTCGACCACTGTTGGGTCTCGTGAGAACTCTGCTTCCTTTAGGGTGCCCCTGGAACCCCGCCGCCCACCTCACACCGAGCTGCAGGTTCTCCAGAGTGAGGCCACACAGGGCTGGCCCGGCCACCTCCCCGCACAGCTGCGCGGCGCTCTGAGCCAGCAGCTCCCAATGGGCTCTGAAATTTGAAGAAGTTTCTGGAATTAGCATTTGAAGGTTTTCCCATGAAATGTCAAAGTGCGTTTAAGCTTTTTGTGTGAGATGACAGTGACCGAAGCCGTGCAAAAGGGCAGGAGAGGGAGGGGCCCGAGCGAAGCCGCGGGGACGCCCCGACTCTGGAACGACGGGGCGCGGGGGGCGGCGCGGCCCCAGCTGCCTCTTCCACTGGAGACAAAGCCTCCCAATCCCTTCTGATGAAAGACGCACAGTGGGGGCCCATCAGGGACGAGCAGCCCTGCCCGGCTCTGCACCAGCACAGAGGCGGAGGGAGCTGGGCTCGCCTGCGGCCACAGCGCCGAGCGCACCGGGCAGCGACACGCCACGCCAGCCCTGAAAGAGCTCGCCTGCGCCCTGGCGCCCTCGGGCACGGCCAAGGGCGCGTCCTGGCACCCCGAGTGCCGCAGGCCACCCTCCTGCCACCCTCCCTTCTGAGGTCCCGCGAGGTCCCAGATCCCCTCCCCACTCCGTCCCAGCGAGCTGGCGCCACATCCAGCTCTCCCTCCCTCCCTCCCTCCCTCCTCCCTGGCGCCCAGCCAGCTGCCCGCCCAGCAGTCCCGTCAGCGGATGCAGAGTGAGGGGCGGGAAACGCAGGAACGCTGGCACCAGCCCTTCCCTGTCCCTGCGGACACCGGCCAGGAGGGACAGGCAGGAAGGGGCGAGCTGAGCACCAGCGTGTGGGCTCGTGTCCTGGGGTAGCAAACTACACAGATGGGGGGCTCAAGACAGCAGGAAGGCACCCCACGGCCCTGGAGCCAGACGTCTGAAATCAGGGGCTGCGCCCTCTCTGAGGGCTGCAGGGGAGGCTCCTTCTGCACTCAGCCCCTGTGGGCCCCGGGCTCCAGGGCCCATGTGATCTCCCCTCTGCTCCACTTCGAGTGGCCTTCTCTCTGTGTCATTGTAGTCCTGTCTCCTGGGCCCCACGGGACTGTTCACACCTCTCCAAGTCCCTCTCCCTCCCTGCCTGCCGGCCACCAGCCACTGCCCTGTGTAGGTGACGGTGAGGCCCCCACGCCCTCCCCCACGCCCTCCCCTAGCCTCATGGGCTCAGCCCCTGGCCTTGCCTGCTACAACCCCAAGAAAGCTTGCTGAGGTCATCATTGACCCAAGGGAGCTGGGAGCAAAGATTGGAGGTCTCGGCCATGGGGAGGCCGAAGAGATGCAGAATCGTAGCTGTAAGTCGCAGCCAGTTTTCCTCCCACCAGACCGAGATCCGAGCCCCCAGCCCCGCCGCTCAGGCCTCACTGGCTGTGCCGAGATGTACAATGTCCCCTGTGGATCTGACTCCAACGGCAAGTGAAACAAAAAACCCAAAGTAAACAAGTGGACGACGCCAAACGCAAAAGCCTCTGCCCGGCAAGGAAACCACCAACGAACAAGGCAACCGACTGAATGTGAGGAGATATTTGCAAATGATGCTTCCGGTAAGAGATCAACACCTAAAACACGTGAAGCGTTCGGACAACTCAACAACAACATAAACAACCCGATTAAAAAATGGGCAAAGGATCCGAATGGACAGTTTTCAAAGGAAAACATACAGATGGTCAACAGGCTCACGAGAAGATGCTCAACATCGCTAGTTACTGGGACAATGCCAGTGAAAGCCACGGCAAGATGCCACTCACACCTGCCAGAACAGCAGCCATCAGAGAGATGAGCAATGGCGAGGGTCGGCAAGGCTGTGGGGGAAAGGGGCTCTCGTGCCCTGCTGGGCGTGTCGCTCGACGCAGCCACTACGAAAACAGTGTGGAGTTTATTCGAAACTCCGAGAATAGAGCCTCCACGACCGAGAGCGACCCAGCCATTGCACGGCTGGGCATTCATCGGAAGGAATCGAAACATCAATTTGAAAAGATGGACACAGCCCGACGTTCTTTACCGCACCGCCAACAACAGCCAGGACGTGGAAGCGACCCGGGCGTCTGTCGACAGATGAGTGGACGAAGAGGGTGTGAGAATCACTCGGCCAAAGGAAAAGAATGAAATATCCCGATCTGTGGCGGGTGGCACGGATGGGCCTCGGAGACATCACGCTGAGTAAAAAAGTCAGACGGAAAAAGTCAAAACCCGGAAGGTTTCACTCATGTGTGGGATATAAAACGATAAAGAAACGAACAGGCAAAACCAAACAGCAAAACAAGAAACAAACTCATAGACGCAGACAACGCATCGGTGGCTACTGGGGGGGTGGGCGTAGGGGCGAAACCCACGGCGGCCGAAGGAGTTTTGACTTCGGCCGGTGAACACGAGGCAACACACAGATGACGGAGTGTAGAATTGTACACTGCAACCCCCATAACTTTAATTTTACAGAAAAATGAATCCGAAATGACCTTCACAACAGGATTGATGGCCGCGAACACCAGGGCGCCAGCTCCTCCGTGACAGACGCGGGCAAAGCTTTCACGTGACCAGATGCCGACAAAGATGGCCTTCTGACAGATAGAAGCCGAGGGCGTCCCTTTGAAATCTGACTCAGAACCAGACGCACAGTCCCCCAGGTGGCAGAGGCCGTCACCTGGCCGACCGCTCTCGTTTGCTCTGGGAAATGGAACTTCTCCGCTCGTCCTGTTTGCTGTGGGTGGCGTCCTGGTCGGCTGGGCTCATAGCTGGACCCCACTGATCACAGGCTGACGGCGGGGAAGGACAGCGTGCATTTGCTCACATTCTGGGAGGCCGGCTGTCCTCGCCGTGTCCCCATGGGGCGGAGAGAGGTCATGTCTTTTGTGTCTCTTTCTTTTTGGTTCTCACAGATGTTATATGATGATCACCGCCACGGCGTCAGCTCGCGCCTCCATCAGGTCACATAACGACCGCTTCTGTATGGTGACAGCCTGTAGGGTCTGCGAGAGCAACTCTCAAGTGCACGGCCCGGGACTGCTCGCCACGACCCCGCACTGCGCACCGGCCCCCGCACGTGCTCATCGCACCCTCTGCCGATGGGGTGTGACTCCATCGCGAGGCCCACCCTCAGGACCTCACCTGATGACGCTGTCCTTGCAGCCTTCCTGAGCAGGCTGGCCGCACCGTCCAGCAGGGTCCTTCACGTTCCGGGGGCCCAGCCTCCCCGGGAGTCCTCGTTTGCATCAAAGAGGCCAACGGGCAGTGAGCTCCCACGCACGGGCCAGGGAAGCAGCCGCCAGAAAGTAGATGGTCAAACACTCCCAGCGCTCACGTCGGGAAGGGACGAGTTGTGGTCCCATCAGGCAGAATGGAGAGACCTGTGACACACGGGGCATCGGGTGGAGTCCTAGGAGACGCTGCACCCTAGCAGTGGGGCTGAATTAGACTTCTAGAATAAAGGCCACATGAACGAAGCTCAGAACTCAGGCAAAAGGGCCAAACTGTACGACAAATAACCAAACTGCAGCTCAGAACGAAGCCCAACATGCTTTAAAGGGATGCAACAGAACCCAGCCCTCAAAAATGGAAAATTCACCATGCTTGGCACCCAACCAAAGTGGCCGATCCTGTGAAGTATCAGCAGAACATGACCATAACCAGGAGAAAAATCGAACAATAGAAAGAAAACTCAAAATGACTAGACGGATTAAAAATAGCCAGTGAGGATCTGAAAACAGCTCTCGTAAATATTACAAATATGTCCAAGGATGTAAAAGAAAACTTGAACGCAATGAGGAGATAAATGAAAGACACGAAATGGAAATTTTGAAAAATATATACAATATCTGACATAAAGCGTATGTGAAATGTGATTGGAAACAAGCTGAATATTGCAGATGCAAAGATCAGTAAACTTAAAGACGAAGCAACGGAAACTATCTGAAATAAATCACAGAGAAAACAGACGTAAAAAAGTGAAAAAAGTTAACAGAAGCTCAGTGATTTGCAGGCAATACCAATATATCTAATACAAGGGACTTAAGTCTCAGAGAACAAAAATGTATCTGAAGAAATAATGGCCAAAACGTTCCCGAACGGAATAAAAAATTATAAACTCACAACTCGACAAATCCCAAGCAGAATATGCATTAGGAAACTCGTACCATAGCGCGTCATACACATGATCATACAAAGTATGTTCTCTGATTATCATGAAATCAAGCTAGAAATCAATAACAGAGAGATACCTGAATTATTTTCTCAAATGTTGAGAAATTAAACCACGTACTTCCCAAAAACCCATGGGTCAAAGAAAAACATCTAAGGAAAAATAAAAAACAGAAAAAGAATAGAAATCTATGATAACAAAAGCTGTTCTATGAAAACATTGATAAAATCGATAAGCCTGGAGTTAGACCGATTAAGTATAAAGGAAGAAGATACAAATCATTAATATTAATATTAGGGAGTGTCACTACAGGTCCTCGGACATTAAAAAATAATCGCATTGTGAGCAAGTTTAGGCCGATATATTCCGTAACTTAGACCAATCGGATAAACCTCCGCGAAGGCGTTATCGACCAGAGCTCATCTAAGAATCGGGGGAAGCCCAGAGCCTACTTCTCATTGAGTTATTGGTGTGAGTTCTTCCCACAAAGAGAACCCCAGGCCCAGGTGGCCCCGCTGGTGAGTCCAACCAGTAAGTGACGGCGGAAATGCCGTTCCACACAAACTCTCCGAAAAGTAGAAGAGAAACCCGCCCCGTTTCGTTTGACGAAGCGGCGTCACCCCGACATCAGAACCGGGCCGAACGACCCTTCGAGAAAACTGCCGCAGCTTCCCTTCTGCCCGTTTCCACGGCTTCGCTGCCAAATCCGCCGCAAAAGGTGGAGTGGAAACAAGACTTATTTTGTCCCCAAATAATGCCTGGGTCTTGTACATAGAAATCATTCCTCAGGGCCAGCAGCGCACCCCAGCACCCTCGAGACCCAAGTCGCCGAAGCCGCCCAGCCCTCCTTCCCTCCGCCCCGTGTGCTCCTCTGCTCAAGGGCCCTGCTGCTCTCGTGGCCTCAGGCGGAGGGTCCCTGACCCCAGCGGGTGACGGGCGGCTCAGGGCAAGGCCCCTCCAACCCGCCTGCTTAGGGCAGGCGCTGGTCCCTGCGCGGGAGGCGTGCGTGCCGTCCCTCGTCCGAGGCATAAAGAAGCGTGTGGTCTCTGTTCCGGCTCAGCCGCCCTCACCCTCTGCTGCTCCAGCTGTGCACACACGTGCACTCACACGTACGCACACACACGTGCACACGCATGCGCTCACACGCGATCACGCCCCACGCACCTTTCTTGCTGGCTCTTGTCCACTGGCTGAGGCGGAGGGTCTGACGGGCGTGACCAGAGCTGAGTGGAGCCACCGGAGCCCCAGGACACATCCCCACCCTTGGTGGGTCTCTGAGAAGCTGGCTGGCAAGACGCTCCGCAGTGTCCTGACCCAACCCTCCTGTGTAAACCATCCCCTGGCGTGGTCATCTTAGGAGGTGGGGCTTCTAAGGACATAATCAGGGCTACACGAGGCCATGAGGGGCCCTGGCCTGGCAGGACTCATCCTTATAAGGAGACACCAGATGGCTCGCTCTACGTGTGCTCAGAGGAGGGGCCACGGGCAGGCACAGAGAGAGGCAGCCATCTGTCCACAAGCCAGAAACCCAGAGCCTCGATGGTGCGTGGCCCCCAGCCCCCAGGTGTGAGGGGATGGGCCCAGGTGTGAGGGGATGGCCCCCAGGTGTGAGGGGATGGGCCCAGGTGTGAGGGGATGGCCCCCAGGTGTGAGGGGATGGCACCTGTCATCTAACCCCGGTCCGCCCAGTTCTGTGCTGGGCGCCTCCCCGCGCCCAGGCGGGGCCTCCGGGTCACCCGCCAGCCTGGCTTGTCTTCCTTCTACTACTTTTAAACAAGGAGAGAGGACATGAGGGAGACGCAGCCCCTCCCGCTCGGCGCCGGGCCCCACTCCCCGCAGCAGATGCCGGGACGAGTCCCCGGGCCCCCCCGCCATGCAGGCTCCCCGGCCCCCTGCCCGCCGCAGCTCCCGGAGTGGGTCCCGACGTCTGTAAACATCCACGGCTTCACTCAGTCCTTGGCATTTCCAAACGGACTCACAGGCGATTATTTCGCACTGTAAATTCGGGCGGCAGGACGTGCCAGGAGGGACCCGTGCACCTCCCTGTCGCTGCTCGGCGGAGGGCAGAGGGCGGAGGGCAGAGGGCAGAGGGCAGAGGGCGGAGGGCTGAGCCGGGCTCCGACTGACCATGCAGGACGGTGCCAGGGGCGTGGGGTGGCCATTCAGGCTTCGGACAGCGACACCGGCCCCCGAGGTGCTGGCGTGGGCTCACGCAGACGCACGCTCACGTGGCCGCTATTTCTGATAAAAATAACGGCAGTCGTTGCCGATTTGTTGAAAATCCTTCACCTGAAAGCGGTGTTTTCTATTATTTTTCCTTAAAGGCAAAGGAGACGGCACCCGTGGATTCGTCCCCGTGAGCACGTGGGAACGGCCGTCGGCAGACCCGGTGCTGAGTCCTGACGGGGCCAGCGCCCGGGGGTGGCTTCACCTTTAACCTCTGCACCCGCGGCCTGGCTGTGACTCAGCGATGACAGGACAGAGAGGGGCCGCGAGTGGTGCTTTGAAAAGTATCCCGAGAAATTTAAAATATCGAACACGCACCCCCTTCCTCTGGTTTTGAAAACACACTCTCGCTGCTATTTGAAACAGTGAGTGTTGTGGATACTTTTTGAAATTGTGCCTTTGGGATAACAGTTGACCGGTGACATTACATAATACACCCAAAACCTGGAGAGGAGGCCACGAACAAGAGCCACGAAGAATAAAAACTATGAAGAAATGAAAAATGAGGGATCGTAAGCCGACAAGGTCCTTGCAATCTGCGAGGTCAACCAAGGGTTGCCGCGCCTAAAAAATATGAAAATAAAAACTATGAATTTTAAAGCGAGCAGGCAGGAAGCGCCTCATATGCTGGATTTTTCAGGTGGACGTTTTATTCTTGGAAGAATTCTGTGATTCTAGAATGTTCTGGTGTTGGACTCTAGAGCATCTTGGAGCATTCGCAGGCACGGGCGTCCTGAGGTCCCGCTCTGCCCCACCGCCCACCGCCCCCCGCCCAGCGGCCGCTGTCCCCTCTTGTCTAGAATCTGTTTGGCTCGGCGGAGGCTTCACCGCTCAGGCCGCCCTGCTCTGCAGACCTCGGCTGCAAACAAAGATATTAAGTCATTAAAATGCAATCACCAGCTTTCAAGAATCGTTTAGCTAATTCTGTGAGTCAAGGATCCTTGGGCAGCAGCCACATGAGCAAAACGGTGCCCGGCCTGCCAGTCGAGCGGGGCGCCGGTCACTTCTGCATCCTGGGTGTCCCCTCCACCCCAGCACCCAGCAAAAGGAGGGCGGGAAGGGGCGCGGACCACCGTGCCTGTGAGTCCAGCCCCGCTGAGGACAGCCCAGCGCACCCAGAGCTTTCAAGAGCACAGCGATCAGGTGACACAGCGATCAGGTGACACAGCGATCAGGTGACACAGCGATCAGGCGACACAGCGATCGGGTGACACAGCGATCGGGTGACACAGTAATCGATCAGGTGACACGGCGATCAGATGACATGGCAATCGGGTGACACAGCGATCGGGTGACACGGCGATCGGGTGACACGTGTTCTAGCTGCCGCGCGGGCCTCGGAAGGGCGTGTGGGGCCGGCAGGGATCTGTGTGCAGCATCTTCTCTCCGAAGGACACTCTGGGGGCCAGGCTCCCCCACAATGTAATGGGCCGCCCACGAGGCGCGTGCGGCTGCACCCAGCAGCCAGGCCCAGGGGCCCCGGCCAGGCCTCTGTTCATTAAGCGAAGGCTCCGGGTCCTCTCTCTGCCCTGTTTCTATGGAAACGGAGGCTCCGCCGATGATGGCCGTGGGCGTCCACGGAAGCACACACATCTCGTTTCACTTCCCAAGTTAGAATGTGGGAGACGGGGCGAGTGTCCTGCAGCCTGGGGCTGCCTGCCCCCCTTCTGTGTGGAGAAGCTGACGCCAAGGTCCCGCCTACGCGGAAACACAGCTCCCCCGCAGGGAGGGTCCCGCCCCAGACCTGAGAGGCAGGAGGGACGCATGTGGCACGGGGGCGGCCCGAACCTCCGGTCCTACTCCACGTCCCGCCCGCGAGGTCCATAACAACCCAGGAATCAGGGGAGCGAGCCCCGGAAATCTGGCCCCTTGTCCTTCCCTGAGCCTGAGCGTCTCATCCGTGACGAGGCTGACGGAACTGGGTCTCCAGCTGGCCCCAGTGAAGGCACCGATCGCGGCGCAGTGCAGGCGGACTCTGGTTCCGGTCCGGGCCCGCCAGTCCACCGCATGTGACCGGCATGGATTTCGGCGTCGCGGTCCAGTGCTCACCTTCGAGAGGGGCGCGTGGGTGGCGGCTGTCTGTGCCCAGGTCGCCCTGCCGGCCCGCGCTGTTGGGCGCGGCTCAGAAGCTGAAGGGGTTCCAGAGGGGTTCACCTCAGGTCAGTCACCCTGGAAGTGGACCCCGAGACCAGGGCTCAAGGACAAGTGACTTATGCCACTGGAGATGGAGGCGCCCTGTCCCAGTGTGCATCGGACTGGCTGTTGCCACTGCAGGGACATGCTGCTTACTCGAAGGAACGTGGTCAGCTCGGCGTGTGTGTGCACGTGTGTGTATGCATGTGTGTGTACGCACGCGAGTGTCTGTGTGCCCGTGTCCGTGCATGTGTCTGTGGGTGTGGGTGTGAGCATATATGCAGTGTGCATGGGTGTGAGCATATGTGCATTGTGTGCATGGGTGTACATGTGTGTTTGCATGAGTGTGCACGTGTGTGCATCTCTGTGTGTGCGTGCATGCTCGTGTGCATGTGTGTGCATCTGTGTCCGTGTGTGTGCGTGTGTGTGCGCGCGCGTGTGCACATGTGTGTGCATATGCGGCTTTAATAGGTTTCCGTGAATTCCTCGCAAGTTCCAGGCATTCGATCAAGTTGCCTGCAAACGCATTCGGCGGGATTCATTTTTCTACTCCCCACCTTATCATATTGGCCATAATGTACATTTTTAAGGTTAGTTAGTTTGATGGAAACCGTATTGATTTTCGAGCACTGCGGGGAGGATGGATTTGGGGAGAGAAGCTGGAGCTCGATCTGACAGCCACAGCACTTGGCAGCAGGTTAGGGAGCCGGGCCTGGGGCGGGGGCCGGCGTTGGGGCCGGGAGAAGGGACACATCTGGGCGAGGACTTAGACGAGGCTCTGCCGGGACGAGCACAGGCAGCAAGCACCCTGCAGATGCCACGCGGAGCGCAGGGTCTAATTCCCGACCAGCAAATGGAGCATCTTCGCGCGGCTGTGACATGGCAGTCGGTCTGCTCACGTGACAAGTGCGGGCGACGAGGTCAGTCAGAGTTCCCCACGGATGGTCGGCTCTCGAAGGGCACGGGCTCAAATCAAATTAACAGCTGCTTTAATTTGCCCCCGTACCGCCATGGTCTGACTCCTAATCAAGCTACCTCCAGCCTCGCTCATGACGTCTGGATACACAGCGGTGTTGCCGCCGGCGGACCGCGGCCTCCTCTCGCCGGGCCCTGGGCCGCTCCCGCCCCGTGCAGCGTGGCAGCCGAGAGACCAAATCTCACCGCAACTTACTCCAGTGCAGACAGCGAGGAGGCAGCGGCTCCGTCGCCGGCACCCGAGCACACCCGCAGACATGTGCACGCGGACCGGGAGGCTCCGTGCTGGGCGGTGACGGCTCTGACTCGGTCCCCGCTCACAGCTCGCCTCCGCCTCTGAGCCGTCGCTGCGTTCCAGACCCTCGGCCCCCGCGTGGGTTAGGGCCGGGCCCCGCCGCCGGAGGCCTCTGACCGCATCTGCTGTGGACACCGCCCACCTCGACCCCCAGAGGACTCCGCGAGCTCTTCACCCACCTGCACAGGTGCGGACAGCCGGGCCCTGCGCCGAGGCCATGCCACAGGTCAGGTGGTTTGGGCTTCGCCAGCCCCACCTTCTTCGCGGACGCGGGAGCCCTTTGGTGGGGGGACAGTTCCTGGTGAGATGGTGTTGGAGTGACCGGTCTAATCCGTGTCACTTACTGACCTTAGCCTTCGGGGTCACGGCAGAGAGCTGCACCTGGGACACCCTGTACGGTCCACAGACCTCATGAGAAACAATCTGCCTGTGAAAACTGCCACGCGTGACGATGTCCCCTAAAGCCAGCATCTCATCAAAATGCTCACTCAGATCTTGAACTCGCAGTCCGGGCAGAAACGAGGGCTCCATCTCCATGGGGGGAGCACCGGATTTAAGTCGCTGTCGTGAGTGACACATTGGGTGAGGGGCCATCGTATCTCACAGGGGCTTCTCTGCTGCTGGCAGAATTTCCGGCCTCAGCAGGTGCTTCCTGAGGGCAGGGAGTGGTCTTATGCTGGTCTTGAACTTGAGCCATGGTCTTTGCCTTAGGCTGTGAAAGCAGGAAGTCAGCAGGAAGATCCAAAACCGGAGCCTGCTCTCGGACAAGTGGTCCCCAAACCCCAGCAGAGAAGAGAGGAAGTGGCATGCTTTCTACGTCGTGGACCTGGACGAGCCGACCCCATCGAGCTCGTGTCTCCCCAACGTGTGTCTCCTGTACCCTCCAACTCTGGGGAGAGCCTGCCCCTCCCAGGGCTGGCCGGTCCCCACGGCCATGAACAACTCACCTGCGAACGTGTCTCTTCTGTGCAAACCAACCCATCCCAGGCTCACAGCCATCACCACCTTTATCTGACTCTCCTGCGGGAGGTCACCCAGGCCAGGTCCCAGACAAGCAGAGACACCTCCTCCCCCGGAGCCCAGAGCCTGCTGCCTCCGAGCCTCGTCCTGCCTTTGCCACAGGAACCTCAGAGAAAGGCGTGTCCTTCCCTCCTCACTCGTCATGCTGCTGCACCCCGCCCGGTCCCGGTGGCCCTGCATCGCACGCACGCATGCCCGCTCCCTCCCAGGACAACTTTCCACAGCGTTGGCCTCAGTCACCCCAATAAATAAAAATCCATGGGTACAGTCGGTCCGAGGAGGGAGAGCAGGCCGTGGCCCTCGCCCAGCCCCTCCCTTGCCGAGCTCTGAGCTGCCCTCCTGGGGCCCAGGACCACGCAGCCTCAGTCAGGGGCAGGGCGGCGGGACGGGCGAGTCCTCTGACCACCTCCCCGCGGGCCGCCCCGCACCGCGCGTCTGTTCCCGAGGAAGCCGCGGCGTGGGTGCTGTAGGCGGGAGCACCCGGCGGCCTCGGCCCGTCCCACGCAGCCGTCCTCTCCGGAGCAGACGTGTCACTCCCGCGTTGAGGAAGCCGCCTCCGGAGCCGCAGGACACCAGACGATCGCCCCGAGGGCACTGCCGGAGCGGCGACAGGGCGGCGCCTGGCTCCGCGCGGGTCCCGGGATGGATTCTCGAGTGCTTGACAAGCGCGAGGCCTGCACATTTTCCAAAGGACTGTGCCTTATTTTTCCTGAAAGTCGAGGGTACAGATTTTTAAAAATTATTTCATGAGAAAAAAGATCGAGTGAGAAAAAATTGGCAAAAAAATGCAGATGCTGAGGCGTTGGGACCAGCCCGGCGGCCGAGGCCGGCGGCGGCTCAGGGGCTCTGCATTCCTGGAAACGGCCACCACGTGGGGTGCCGTCCAGAATCGAGGCGGACACAGGGGAGCGGGGTCGGGCCAGGGGCTTCCCTCCTCTGCCAGGCTGCGGCTCCGGCGACAATCACGCACGCACGGGCGGGGACAGGGCGGACGGGGACCGCGTTCACGCCCCGCGCACAAGGTGGGGTGCGATTTCCCCGAACAGACGGAGCAGGTGACACAGCAACACGCTGTCCCGGACGCGTGCTCCGACGGCGCAGAGGACGGTCCGTGGCCTGTCACGGAGAAGGCAGTCCCCGTGGGCAGGGCCAGCAGCACTGCCAGGCAGCGGGAAGCACGGGCGGGGCAGCCATGTGCTGGGGACGCCCCGAGGAGCCAGAGACCCTGATGGACTCAAGGCCCCTGGCAGGGAGCAAGCAGCACCCGGAAGGAGCACGCAGACTGCAGCGGGCGTGTGACCGCAGCAGCTGTGTGACCTCAGCGGGTGTGTGACCTCAGCGGGCATGTGACCGCAGCGGGCATGTGCAGGGCAGTCTGGTCAGAGGTGGGCAGCACCTACGCAGCTGTTGGAGAGGTCAGTGGTCAGCAAACCTGCCAGTCATCTCCACGGACCAGCACGGGGACTGGGAGACAGGAGGCCGGAGGCCCCGTGCCCGGTCTGTGGGGACCGTCATTAAGAGTCCATGGTGCAGGAGCTCCTCATGCCGGTCTCATGCGTGGGGCTCGGCGTGCACAGCGCCTGGCACACGATGACCGTCTGATAGGAGCCGGTGCCACGGTTCTGGCCAGCAGCTCGTGGCAGAGCACGCCTGGGTGGGTCGGAACAGGAAGACATGTCCGGCGCCTCCCACCAGAGGACGAGGCTGCTTCTGCACGACCCTCCAGGCAGAGGTCAGGGCAGCAGCCACACTCGGAACCACGTTCCTTCCTCCTGCACGGCCGACGAGCTGGCCCCGATCCCGTGTCCCCAGCTCAGGGGGTGCACGTGCTTCCGGGTTCCCCAACTTGCCCAGCTCCCAAGAAAACCACCTCCTTCCCTGGACCCCGCACCCTGCCTCGTCAGAGAGGCCCCTGGGGCCCCACACCTAGCTAGGAGTGGCTCCAGACACAAGCAGCCTGGGAAAGCCCGGGGTCCCCCCGATGCCCCAACTGTGGGCCACGCTGTCCTGTGCAGGCGCTGGGGCCCCGCCCTGGGAAGCGGTTGGCGAAAATGGCCTTGAGAAGGAAACTGTCCCCAAAACCTCACACGTGCAGCCACTGGTGACAGGTCTCCTCTGAGGCTGGCCCTCCTGTGACCTTGCCTATCTGCCATTTTCCAAAGTTTCTCTTCCTAGACCACATTCCAGTGAAATGAACTATACTCGGAAGTCGGGGGTCGGCGCGGATGACCGTTCGGAAAGGCCCTGAAACAACAAGGTGCGGTGACACCTCGGGGGGCCCGGGGCTCGGGAGCACCGCACCCTCCCCCCCCGGGCAGACTTTCTCTCCGTCTCGGCAGGCCCAGCAGCCGCCGGTCCCTCCCCAGCGCCGGCCCAGCTCCCGCCCCAGCCGACACGCCTGCCCGTCCCCTCCGCCAGCGCTGCGGGGACAGCCCCCCCGCCAGGTGGAACGAGGACCACGCTGCCCTCGGGCTCATTCTCACCCCGTCTACGTGACTCTCCAAACGTCGTTAGGATTGAAAAAGTCAGGAGGTTTAGAAGATTTCAGCCTGTAAGTAGTCATTTTAGCCACAGGTGGGTTTTTTATTCCTTCAGAGATAAAAATAGAATTCAAGGTCAGGCTCCATGAGTGATGGGCGGGCTTTGGCACTAAAGATCTTGAACCAAAGGCTGGGTCTCGGCAGAAGGGCTCTGACGTGTGGCTCTGAGTCCTAGAGCTGGTCTGAGAGGACAAGCCAAGGAAGGGTGAGCCTGCTGGCCGACACGCGCACGCGCAGCACACACGCGGCGCGGGCAAATGGACACGCACACATGCAGCACACAGACATGCACACACGCACACATGCAGCACGCAGACATGCACACGCGACAATACGCAGCAATTTGCGACATGGCACAATACTTTCAGACATGCAGCACACAGACACGACACACATGCAGACATGCACACACACAGACACGCTATCATTACGAAAGCACACACACGCTGGCAAATGGACACGCACACATGCCGCAGCACACAGACTACGCACACACGCAAGACACATGCAGCGCACGCAGACATGCACACACATGCAGCATGCATGCACACACACAGACACGCGCACACATCGAAAGCAACAAGGCAGGACATCAATAATACAAAGAGCACATAGACCCACACACAGACAGGCATACACGCCGCAAGACGCGAAAGCGCTAATAATGCACAGACACACACGAGGCACAGCCAGACCCACACATACACGCAGACACACGTGAAGCACACATGCAGACACACACGTGAGATTACCCATTCACACGCCGCGAGGCACACTGGTCGCTGGCAAATGGACGCGACACATGCAGCATGCAGACATGCACACATGCAGACATGCACACAGACATGCAATACATGCAGACATGCAATACGACACGCACACATGCAGCAGCCACACAGACACACAGGAAGAGCACATAGACCTACACACAGATTAGGCACACATGGCGCGACGCGAAAGCACACATGCAGACAATAATACATGCAGGCACACAGACCCACACACGCAGGTGACACACATGAAGCACATATGTAGAAACACGCGGCAAAAAGACACGCAGACACGACACACATGGTGAACACACAGACATGCACACATGCAGATACACACAATATCATTGCAGCACATGCGCGCGAGGCACACATGCACGCATTATCACACACAGACACACACGCAGACACACACACACGCCAAGAGCACAGACCTGCATTGATGCTGGCACACACAGACACACGCACACACAGGCACACAGACCCGCACAGAGAGAACGAACTTGAGCCTGGCAAACGAGCGTGGTGTGACCGTGTGTGGCCGTGGCCTTGCCCTTGGAGGCAGCAGCCGCCTGCCCCAGAGTCCAGCCGGGAGCCCAGGTCTCGGGCGGGCAGCTGTGTGCACACCTCCCACGGGGCCGGTGGCTGACGGCAGGGCTCAGCTCTGCCTCCGCGCTGGGGGTCGGGCGGGGGGTGGGCACTGGCTGGCCGGATCTTTAACCAGTCATTTCCTGGTTCTCTGCGGGGAAGCGGCTCCCTCCCTGCCCCCCGTAGGAACGCAGCTGCTCCCCACTGCTCCTGGCACCCGCTCCCTGTCACACGTGCCCCAGGCTGCCCTTCCCCAGCGGAGCTCTGAGAAATGCCACAGCTGAGCAGTGACCACAGCTCCTGCCCCTGGAGCCTGGGCCGTTTCTGTCGCTTGGACTTTCCACCCAGATCCCAAAAATCTTCCGAGAAGATCAGGCCTCGTTCACTGAAGGTGGGGATTCCCGACCAGCCACGTCTCCTCCTTCAAAGGCGTCACCTGTCACCTACAGCTTTGGGACAGGCGGGGATGGGCGAGCATGCCAGGCAGCCGGCCTGAACGCCCCCAGGGAAGGCACCGCCACGTCCGACTCTGTCCTGCCGACTTCACGCTCGGACGTGTCGTGTCCCCGCAGCTCTGACGGCAGCCCCTTCGGAACAAAGCCCGGAGCCAGGCCCTCGGGAGGTCCCGCCAGGCAGTGAAACCACGACACTGACCCGATCGAATCGAGGTCAACGAGAAGCGCCCGATGCGAAGAGACAGCCAACGGCTCGGGGACAAATAACTTCGCCCCAAAGTGAGCTAGGCGCCCCGTCCTGTCCCCAGCTGAGCCCAGCCTCCTGCAAGGGTCTGTGGGGGTGGGGCGCCTCCAGGGAGAGCAGCAGAGAGAGGGCCCACCGCCCCGACCCCGGCCACACGGTGCGGCCGGCGATTCCAAGCTGAACCAGCCAGCAACACGCCCTGCAGCTGGCCTGGCCGGCGTGGGGTCCAGGTGTGGGGTCCAGCCCCGGCCACTGAGCCCCTCGGAGGCGTGAAGGGCTTGGTGCCATCTCTGAGGCCTGAGCCGGCCATCTGCCGGACAGAGACCTCAGCAAGCCTGTCCACTTGGGGTCGGTCACTGTCCCGAGGAACCTGACTTCTGCGTTTCCACAGGGGCTTCCCGTCCTGCTCTAGGCGAAAGCGAAGGCCAACGTGAGAGGGACACAGGGGGCTCCGAGCCTGGCTGGCTCCGCCCCCAGAATCTTTCACCAGCTCTGAGCAGAGGCTCACCCAGGCCTTGGGGGCTGGCCGGGCCCCGGGGTGTCGTCCCCACCTGGTCAGACAGCGGGCCTGCCCTCCCCGGCTTCATAGTGGCACTAACAGGTGCGGGCAGCCTTATCGGGGACACCGCTCCTGTGCCCAAGGACCGGACGACTCTATGCGAGGATGTGCTCTGTGCGAGGAGCTGCCACGGGGGCGGCCGAGGAGCCACCGACGGTGCAGCCCGTCCACACCCCTTCCCGGGTCCCGGAGCACGGCCTCACGGAGACACAGGTCCCTGGGTCCTTGGCTCGGGAGCCCTTCGAGGTCACCCCTTCCTGGTGCTGATGTCCTAGTGGGCTCTGTGGAGTCCCACGCAGGGTGCTGTGCAGGAGCCGTGTCTGGGGGCGGGTGGGGCCGAGCGGGAGCAGGGCTGGCAGAGCCACCACCTCTCAGTGGGCACAGCCGTCAGCGCTGCACTGTGGTGGGCCCAGTGGCCAGCAGCGGCCCCACTAGGAGCCATAGCCTGTGCTGGGGAGAAGGGCCACGCACTGGGGCCGGTACCCATGGGCGGGCTCCCCACCCCTCTCCCAGGGGCCCGCACCGTCTGCTCAGACCTCCGTGCCCAGGGAAGTTGACGCCAAGCCTGCCAAGGATGGCTGGACAGCGCGTCCGTGCCGCCCGGATGTGCAGACGGACGTGCGGGGCCAGGAAACAGCGGGCCCTCGGCCCGGGCCGGGATGCGAGTGTCACCGGGCCCGCACCCAGGGGCTGCGCCCAGGCCCCACGTGGCTGGTCGGGTGGCCATGCTTGTGCGGGGTGCGAGCTTCACTGGGCCCCTGGCCCGTGGTTAGGGGTGGTCACGACGGGACACCACGTGAAACCCCGGAACCCCCGGCTCCTGGACGAGGCGGCTCGTTTGCCTCCAGCACGGCACAGATACGCTGCCGCATGTGGCCCGGGGCGTGCTCGCTGGCGGGCTGGGAGGGACAGGCTGGCAGCGATCTCGGGCATGGGGGTCACCGGTAGAAAGTGGCAGGGACACGGTGTGGAGGCGGGTTGGGGACCATCTCAGGCCAGTGAGGCTTTCTGGAGGTCGGGGGGTGTGAGGGACCCCATCTTGTCTGGCAGCTCTGAAGTGTGACTTTTCCTCCTTGTGCCACAAGAGACCATGAGGCCAGCCACGTGGGGATGACCACGAGGCCAGACTCCGACCCTCTGGACGCCCCGGGGACGGTGGGGGTCCCAGAAGGGCTCAGTGACCGTCTACCCTTCGGCAGGCAGGAGAGGGCAGAGGAAGCCGCAGCCGATGACTCTGGGACCCCGGGTCCCCCCACCAAGACCGCGAGGCACTGGTAGGACACACCCCGGCCCGTCCTGTCTGGCCGCAGGGCCTGGACGGTCCCCTCCCGCATGCGACCCCACTCTGCCCCCACCCCGCGCCCTCGGAAAGGCCCCCCCCGGCCCCCCGTCTCCCCCCCCTCTGCGCAGTGGGGCCTGAGACGCTCAGAAATAACTGCCTGGCCACATGCTCTTCTTGAGACTAAGGATGAAAAACCAATAAACGCAACTGCTTTCAAAGTAAACTCGCGTGTCTGAAACTCAGCGCTCACTTCGGGGGTCCGCGTGGTTTTCGCGTCTCCTCACCCCGCCGGCGTCTGGCTGTCTCGTTAGATGCTTATTAAACAAAGCTGCAGAGAATTTTGATTTAAAGATCAGCATCAAGAGCCTTGTAAACACTTATCCTAAATCAATCCTAAGATTGCCTTGTAGGGGCTCCCAACGGACACCCTCTACCAGCACCGGCCCTGTCCGTGTCCTCAACACCTCCACCGGGACCACGCGAGCCGCCGGCTCTGTCCCTCTGTCTCTGTGTCTTGGGGTCTCTGTCCCCCCCTTTCTCTCTGACCCCTGTGTCTGTCATCATATGCTCCCTCCTATGAGCCCTGGTGATGACATTGCCCTGCCCTTGAGAACCCAGGACGAGCTCTCAGTTTAAGGTTCGGGGACGGGTGGAGGACCTGAGGGTCATTGAGGTGACCCTTTGACAATATTCTCCATTTCTTCCATGTCTATTGCAGATTTTCTACTTCTCAAGCTGGTGTTAATTTTTGCGTTAAAAATTCTGTTTCCTGGAGACTTACGAGCAGAGCTTCTCCAGCGTTGCTGAGATGTAATCGACAGACGTTGGGACAGTGGGCTGCTGTCTGTGACGTGCCGGGCACAGGTGGAGGGCCGTGCAGAGGGGCCTGTGCAGCCCACCAGCTGTGAGCCCGCGCTGGGGTCCCGGCTGTCCCAAAGCTCCTGCGTGGCCCTGGACCTTGGCCGGCAGCACTGCCTCAGACCTGGATCCGCCCGCCAAGCAGGCAGGTGGCCCCCGGGAGCCCGTCCACACTTCACGACCCCCTCCCGTGCAGACACGAGAGCCGGCGGCCGCTCAAACACCTCTGATGGCAGCCCCAGGCTCCACGCGTGATTGTGAGCCATGAAGCTCTGATTCCCAGAGGCCCTGGGCGGGCGGCCCCGTTCATGCGGCACGTGGTAACACGTGTAGCTGACTCGCCCAGAAGCGGGTGACCCCCCGGGTGTGCCCTTCCATTTCCACACACGATGCCCGCCCGGCACGCAGCGGTCAGTGACACGATGTGACCCGCGACAAGGGCACGGCACCCCAGGTGCCACGGGCGCCTCGTCCCCTGCGACGAGGCCGGCTGGGACCAGACGTTGCTGGGGCACGCGCCAGGTCTGCAGGGCAGAGAATGCAAACATCTGTCACCGTTCGGACGCGTCAGTTCACAGCCAACAACCACAGATGCGCAAACTGTCACACTGGAGGTTGTCGCCCAAAACGCGCCTGACACGCAGCGGACGTGTTAACGTGTCCCCGCCGCCCGCGTCCACGCTGCCCAGTCTGAAGCAGTGCGGCCACGCTCTCCTAGACGTGTGACGCTCAGGGGAGGCACACGGGCACTGGTCTCAGCCACGCCGCCCCCGCCACCAGCATGAGTGACAGGCAAGCTGGAGGTCACGGTGACGACAGCCCTCGTGGAGGGACCCATCTTTACTCCCGAGGCCTCCGTGCAGAGTCCGTGCCCTCCTCCGCGCACCGTCACGCTCGCCACCCGGGCCCGTGTCCACCCACATGGGCCAGTTCCCCACACAGCTGCGGTGGCCCAGCACACGCCAGCAGAAACGCCACAGACACAGACACAGACACAGACACAGGCACCAACGCCACACACGCATACACACTTACACTCACTGCACATACACATGCACCAGCACCACACGCCTGCACACGTACACATACCACACACGCAGACACACACACCACACATACGTCACATATACACATCAGTGTTTCAGCGGCCACATTTATAATCAGTGACTACAACAGACAAGCCATACTTACCAAATGGACCTGGAAACTTAATTCAAAACAGAGTTGTGTGTGTGCCTGTGTGTGTTCATGTGTGTATGTGAGCGTGTGTGTGGCGTGTGTGTGTGCGTGTGTGGTGAGCCAAGATATAGAAACAACCCTTGTCTATCAATGGAGGGATGGATGAAGAAGTCGTGATGTGTATACCATGGCATATTCCTCAGCCATAAGAAAGAACGAAATCTTGCTATTCGTGACGACGTGAATGGAGCTCGAGCGCAGTGCGCCGAGCAAGATCAGCCAGGGGACGACAGATACCGTGTGATCTCACGTGTCTGTGGAATCTGAGTCAGACGAAACGTGCGTGGGGCCAGATGGACGGCAGAGCTAGCGGGGACCGCGCCGTAAGGTACATAAACGTCTGAGCGCCTGGAACCGATGCTATGTGGCATGCCCACTGTGACTGAAGAATAAACTTTAAACACATAAACAGACAAAAACAAGCTCACAGGGGTTCGTCAACCCCCTGGCTTTTAAAAAGCCAGGTTTTTGTCTGGCTGCTCCTCACCGCCGCTGCCTTCTGCTTGGTGCCGGGGCCGGTGCCGGTGCCGTCCGCTCGTTCTCGTCTCCCCCGCTGCTCCTGTGGGTTTATTTTGCTCTTCCCCTTCTCGCCTCTGGAGGTAGAAAGTCGGGATGTTAATTGGAGGCCTCTCTTTGTTCTAACGCGAGCATTTAGTGCTATAGATTCCGCTCTCGGCACCGAGTTGCACCCCGCGCATTTTGTGTGTTTCTGTGTTTATTCGTCTGTTTTCCTCCTTAGTCTCCTTTGAAACCCCCTCTTTGAGCTGCGCACTGCTTAGAAGTGAGTCGACTTCCCCGTGTTCACAGATCGTCTTGTGTTTCTGTTATTGATTTTTAGTTCGATGCTGTTATGCCAGAAGCTCCCTCTGCCGAGGCTCGGGGCCGAGACCACGTGACGGGCAGGGACTGCGCCCATGCGCCTGGACACCCGGGCCTTCTGTTGTGGCCACAGGGGCAGGTCCTAGCCTGGGTCTTGGCCATGGGCTCAGAGCGGCAGGGGGGAGCGAGTCGCCAGCCCTCCTACCTGGCCACGCCCAGGCCCCCCGTTCGCCCACAGACCCCGCCCCGCCCTGCCTCAGAGCACAGTGTCCAGGTGCCCGATGTACAGAGGGCGCCAGACACACCTGCCCAGCAGGGGGCGGGGCCTTTGCCCTGCTGCAGGTGGGCTCTGCACCTGCCAGGCGCCCAAATGCAACAAATGCAACGTGAAGCTGTGTTCTCACACACAATTGTGCACACGCATGCACACGCACGCATGCACACACGTGTGCACACACATGCACACACGCATGCACACCGAAACAGGAAAGGCGTGCTCTCAGCTGACCCACAGGGACGGGACATGCAGGTCCCTTCGCTGGCGGCAGCCTCGGTGACGTGACGGATCCGGCTATGGCAGCATGACGGCATCGACGACGACAGAGAAGCCAGCGCGCCCCCTGCCTGCATCGCCCCAGCCCCGACGCTGACGGACCACGCGGTGCTGCTTCCCGAAACGGAACGAGCAGCCAGGGGCCGTCGGGAAGACGGTGTTTCCCGTGGTGAACGCACTGTGCGTGTTCGACTCTAAGAAAACGGACTCGGTGATGTTTGGGGAAGCTGCTGAAAGTTTATGGATCCCCCCAAAAAGCACTTCCGTCTCATGGCAGCGGGCGGAGCACACAGCCCGGGAGAAGCTGTGTGTGCGGCCGACCCGGGCTGGGAGCTGGGGTGCCCCGACTCCCCCCATTCTGCCGGCTGAGGGGCAGCCGCTCCACAGACACCCGCCGCAGCGCCCCTCCCAACGCCAGCTCCCGCCGTGGGGACCCTGGCCCGGCCCCAGCCAGACACGGGGCGAGCTCCAGGCCCGTGTCCCTCGGGGCACTGCCCACTGCCCACTTGACCTTGACGCACTGACCGCCACCCCCGGGGGCACGTTTCACCAGGAAATTAAAAGTGTGGTGATTCGAGCCCAAAAGAAAGCCCAGCCCCTTGTCACCATCGCAGAGGTCCCGCAATTCCGTAACCGCCCCAGGAGCTTGACGCCCGCCCCGCACAGAGGCTGGATGGACAGGTGGCCGGGTGCCAAGCAGAGCCGAGGAAAGGAGTCGCAGCAGAGTCCCACGAAGCCGTTGCAGGTGTGGCCACGTGGCTAAGCCAAGAGCCGTTTGCACAGGAGCAGCGATCGGCTGGGGAGAGTCCCCGAACCGTCATGACAGCCGCAGAGAAGGTCACGTTAGGTGGCGCTGTTTCCGCGCAGACTGGGCGACCGACGTGCAGAACGAGAAACCTTCACGGAGCCAGACGAAGGGAAAGCGCAGAGGCCGCTTGGCAGGCGGAACGAAGGCCACACCGCACCCGTGAGCGTGTCACCTCGCATGGCAGAACGAAGGCCACACCTCACCCGTGAGCGTGTCACCAGGCGGAACGAAGGCCACACCGCACCCGTGAGCGTGTCGCCTCGCGTGGCAGAGCGACTTTGCAGATGTGACGGGGAAGGACCCTGAGCTGGGCACATCGTCCTGGGTCGCCGGGGCCCCACGTCATCACGAGAGGCCTTAGAAAAGCGGGCAGGAGGGCGAGGGTCGGAGCGACAGGCGGAGGGACAGGGGTCGATGCACACTCACACGCATGTGTGCACGTACATGCATGCGCACACGCGCACCCGGCTTTGCCGGGCAGGGCGGCCGCCAGAGCAGCGGTGGCTTCCGGAAGCCAGAGAAGCCTGGCAGGGGCTCTGCCCGGGGCCTCCAGAGGGAGCCAGCCGCCCGCCCGCCCGCCTGCCGACCTGCGACCTGCAGGCTCGGTAATTCTAAGCCACCAACTCCTGGCCACTCCTTCCCGCAGCAGCGGTCAGAACAATATCGTGTTTTTAAGGAAAAGAAAGGAATGAAAAACATACACGGCTTTGAATTCTTTCCGTCATTATGCACAGGTTTTCCGTACATGAATGAGAACCCAAGCTGGCTTTTGTTTGACGTGACGTGACGGTAACGCGGTGTCGCACAGACAGAGGCGTGAGGGTGACCACTGGCACCCGATCCCTAGAAGCCCTGCACACGATGGCGCCTCCACGGGGGGCACGGCCTGACGCCCCCTCCGTGACCGAACAGTGAAAGGCCATCTGAGTGTCATCGTCATAAATGTCACATGGTATTTGTCACCTGCCAAATTGGTGAAAACGAAAGAGAAAAGAAGTGTGCCTCTGCCACTGTCGGGTCCCCGAGGAGCCCGCCCAGGTGCCCGGCGTGGGGTGCAGGGTGCTGCCTGGGAAGAGGGTGAGCCCCGTGCTGAGTGGGGTCGCGGGTGGGGCCCGCTCTGCCGATCCCGGGGCCCTCAGGGCTGTGAAGCGGGGTCTGGGGGAACGGGCTCTGGGGAGGTGGGTCACGTCCTCCAAGAGGGCCTTGCGAGGGACCCTGGTCGGGGGCTGGGTGGGGGTGGAGGCGGCAGCCGAGGGGTCCAGGGGCTCGGAGGAGCCTGTGGCCACTTTCAGGCCGAGGGGACATCCGGGGGGCGGTACGGAGGGGAGAGCTGGGGCTGCGGCCTGCGGACAGGACCGTGAGCAGAGGCCTTGCTGAGAGCAGGTGGGTGAGGGGGGCAGGACAGGGCCCCGGCCTGACTGCGGCCGGAGGGGCCCTGCTGCCCACCAGCCCCGCCTCCCGCGCCCCTTCCGGGGAGAAGATGGCCTCAGTCCCGTCCCTCAGGGCTCTGAGCAGAAACAAAACAAGCTTGATTATTTTTTAAAAATCCAGTTGATGGCTTTGTATTTAAATATTAGCCGAGGAGAAAGCCAGACCGTTGTCATTAAAATGAAGCCGTGCACAGAGAGCAAGGCCAATGTCACCGGCCACTCTGGGCTTAAGGGGACCGTCAGCCCGGGGCCAGCACCCCCAGGTCGCTGCTGGCGCTCACATCAAAAACGCGGAAAGGTGCTGGAGCCCGAAAGTCGGGGCCCAGCCCTGTCCCTCGCTCCCCCAGACACGCAGGGGAAGGAGCCAGGTTCGACTTCCTCGCCTACTGACAGTTTCTATTCCAGTTGCCATGGAAACAGCCATCTGAAGCGGGCGAGGAGGGGGGGCGCGATTCTGTAAAGTAGTGGCAGCCGAAAAACTTTTATGGGCCTGCGCTCCCCGCTACGGGGTTTCCATGGAGACGGCCACAGACGGATCAGACGGAGACAGCGCTGGGTGTCCCCCACGGGGACGGGAGAGCTTCGCCACAGCCTTCCTCCGGAATGGGGGGCTCCTGCTCCCTGAAGGGACGTGGACGTCCCCCGTGTCACTGAGCGGCTGGTCCTCCACAGCACACAGGGGACAGCACATGGGAGAGGGGAGGGACACCTGTACCAACCACCCAGGACCACAGGGCCTGCACCCAAACTTCCTGTCCCCCGCCTGAGTGCGCATAGTGAAGAAGGGGCGGATCATGGGTACAGGGGCTGCTCCCTGATCTGCATCACATACGTGCACGCGCACTCACACACATGCACACGTGCACGCACGCACATACACACTCACGCGCATGTGTGTGCGTACATGCATGCACACACGCACACACGCACGCACACACTCACACACACATGCACACACGCACACATGCACATGCCCTGGCATCCGCAGGCTCGCAGCCTGGTCTCTGGTGGGTTTCGGGGTCCACTGCCCCTTCTCAGGCAGTCGCCGAGGGCGGGCCTGAGGCCCGGAGGTGGCCATGCCCAGCGGAACTGCTGAACGCACCAGGGTCCGTGGGTGCTGCCCACCAGTCTGACCCCAAACCCTGTGCTCCTGACCTCTGAACTCAGACCTGGCAGGAGGGAGCGGGAAGGGGAAGCATGGGGAGATGCAGAAGTCGCCGGCGCGGTCCCTCCGCTGAGGCCTGGCCGTGTCGGGGCAGCCGACGCAGCTCGGTCCCTCTGGAGCTGTGACAGCCTGAAGTCACTTACTCGTTTCGGAGCCTGGCGGTGAGCATGCGATTCTGACGGTGTGGCCGGCCCACGGGACACCCCGGAAGGCAGCACTAAGATGCGGAGGGGACAACAGAGCAGGGCCCCGCCCACGGCCAGGAGCTGGCCTGACACAGGGCCCTGGAGCTGCACGTGACCCGGGTCACGCGGCCCTGTCCTCGGGTTTGAGAAGCTGGTGAAGGCCGGCGGCCAAGAGCAGGCACAGAGCCGGGCTCCGCCAGGTGGCCCGCGAGCCACAGGGCGAGCGGGCAGCAGGCACGTGAGGGCGTGGGGGGTTGGCCCGACGGCATCCGCGGGGTGTTGGGGCCTGGGTGGTCCCGAGAGCTCCCTCTGCCTCGCGCCCTGGGTTCCAGGGCGGACCTCAGCGTCCAGGGCTGTGGGAGCCGCGGGTCACCTGGCCGTTCCCGCACGCTGCTCCCGGGGCCCCACCTGAGCGCGGAGCTGTGACTGGCCATCACCAAGCCTCGGCACAGAAAGCGCCTAGCTCCGCGGGCTTTCTAAGGGCTGGTGGGGGCGCGGCTCCTCCTGGAGCCCAGAAACGTTCACGAGACTGCGACACAACGCTCCCGTCTCCTGAAGGGACAGGTGCGCGTCCACCAGCGCTGTGCTCCACACGCCGTAGGCGGCTCCGGGCACACCTGCCCCTCCGGAACCCCCAGTGTCCTGACACTGTCCCCGGCATTTGTGATTTGCAGAAGCAACACGTAGTGGGCGGTAAAGGGCAGCTCGGCTGCATGCGTGCGGCCGCTAAGGGACAGCAAACGCGGCCCGGAGACCCGGAGCGGGGGCAGCTGGCGTTGCTGCCCCTCGCGTGGCCGGCGGTCCTGGCGCGCTGACCTCCCTGTGCCTCGGCGGCCTCGCCCGCACAGCGGGGCGGTGAGGGACAAGCTCCTCGCTGGACGTGTTAATTCGCTCTCTCCACGTCACGCAGGCGGTAAGCGGGTGGCGAAGGGGACCGGCCCAGGGGCGCGGGCCCCAGAGCAGGTGCCGGGCTCCCGAGGAGTCTCTGGGGAAAGCGGCCGCCTGTGACGTGGATCCTAACGGGACGGGCAGGGAGTGAGATGATTTGAAAAATAATGAAGCTTCTAGCAAAACCTGAAACGGCAACACGTTAGGCAGAGTCGGGGGGTTCGGCGCGTTCCCTTCGCTCATCCCGCCCCCGGGTGCGGAGCGCAGCGGGCAGCAGGCCGAGCACGGCCCCACCGGCACAGACGCAGGTGCCGCCGGCTGGGCGTGAAGGGCCCCGGGGAGCCGGCGTGCACGGACACGGCGACAGTTCAGGGACGGACGATGTCAGGCCCCCCAGCAAAGAGAACAGACAGAACCCCCCACAGAGGCGCGGGGCTGGGCTGAGCCAGACCTCTCGCCCAGGTGCTCGCGCTCCCACCCGGAGGGCACAGACACGCGGGCTGAGCGGTGACCGGCCACCCCAGCCTGGGCCTCGACAGGAATAAGAGCATCTGCAGAGTGTGCGGCAGCGTCGTCCGTCACGGAGCAACCTCGCCGCTCCGTCGACGTGGTCACGTGGGGACCTGTCCCAGCCGGGAGGGACACAGGCCCCAACCGCCGAGGCTCTGTCAAAGCCACACTCCAGCTGCAGGGTCTCGGCAGCCCCAGCTCCCCCCGGCCGAAGGTGCCGACAGGGAGAGAAGCCGGCGGGGCTGCGGCTCTGTCCTGTTCCACAAACCCCGGGAGGCGCCACCTCTGCGGGCGGCCACGGGCCTGGAGACCTGGTCGTGCTCCGGGATTTCTGAAACCTGGTTCATTTCATGTTCAAAAGAGCCAGGGAGGGCGTTTTAATATTGATGAAACTATTGCTGTGAACTCTGCAGTGCATAGCTTGAGTATGGCTCCCACGTAGGGAGGCTGGGGACCGCGATGAGTTTTTATGGGCCTGTCGCCCAAGGCCCCCTCCCCGGCAAAGCCTCCTGGCGTTGACGTGGCCCCTGGCCCCTCTCCAGATCCTGTGGACCTGACCACGTGGCCGGCTCCGCGTCTGCTGGGCTGCGGGCCCACCCCGTCCGCGCTCACGTCCGTCTGCCGACGTGAACGGTTTCAGTCTATCAAACACAGGTTCCTGCTTCACTCGGAGTAACACATACCGTTTGCCTCCCTGATGAAGTCAGCGTCACCCCGAGGGCCCCCCAGGGGGCGCCTAACCATGAGGGGCCAGCGACGGCCCGTGTCGGGTTGGGGCCTCACGGCCGAGGCCTTGGCACCGGCGTCCACGTGCGTCCCGGAGGACATCACTTCCCCCTCGTCCCTCTGTCGTCACCGACCCAGCCACCTGCCACCCGTCTCCACGGGGCGGGACCCTCCTCCGAGCGAGAATGGGCCCCACGCTGCTCTGGGTCTTAAACATCAGACCTCAGTTCACAGCAACATTGTCTCTCCCCCAGGCGCAGTGCCCGGGGCAGACAGCGGTGTGGGGCCGCGCTGTGGGGCTGAGGCCCACCAGGTCACAGCCCACCGATGGCCAGCCGCACGGGAGCTGGGGGACAGCGGAACCCCGAGGGACACAGCGTCAGCACAGGCTTCACCCACCAGGCCCGGCGGGCTCTGGGGGGAGCTTCTTCTGGGAGACATATGACCCCTCCAGCTGCCCAGCACACCCGGGGGCTGCCCAAGGGGACAGGACGCAGCCAGCTCCCGCTCCCAGGCGTCGTGCAGAACTGACCAGGTCTGGAGATCAGGTTATGGAGATGCTGCGTTAAACGCCGTAAGGAACGGGCATAGTAAACGGAGGACTCTTCCCCGATGCGCCTGCCTGTCACGCCTGCCGCTTGGCTCCCCTCGGGCTCCCTGTAGGTGGACCAGGCGAGGGCCAAGTGATGCAGGTGGCATCGGGGTGGCCAGGACATCCAGCCCACCACACGGGAGCGACACTCCTCGGCAGCTGCAGGACGAGCAGGCCCGGCCCCGAGGGGAGAGAAAGGGCAGCTTCAGCCTGTGCTCTGGCCAGGCCGGTGTGGACCTCGGAAAGGCTGTTTCTGGGCTGTGATCTTGAGCGTGAAATTACGAAGTGACCGGCAGTTACCGGCACTGCAGCCCACTGTCCTTCACTTCGAGGGGCCCCCAGGAGATGCAGGACAAACCCCGGGACAGACGCCTTTGTTGGCTTTGTTGTTGAAATGTCCCGAAACCCATGTCCAGTCTGGACCCCGTAAGGGAATGAAGCCCTCCCCGGGGCCGGAGCCAAGGGCGCCCTCCCAGACAAATCCTGAGGTGGCAGCAGGCCAGAGCAGGGTGGCAGCCGGCAGCCGGGGTGCGGTGCGGCTGCCTCTTCCACGTCTGTCCCCACGCGCTCGGAAGCAGCGCCCAGCAGAAAGCCCGTGGGGACACAGGGACACAGAGGAAAGCGGACGTGTCCCCTCTTCACCCCGGGCACGTCGGGCCGAAGGGCTGAAAACCCCCTGCCACCTCCCGCGTCCTGCAGGAGGCCTGAAAATGAAACCAGCAAAAGCCACGTTAACGGGAGGAAACATTCAGACCTTAGCGACATTTTTAACTACGCGCATGAGGCCTTCGCAGAGAAGCAGCGAGAGCCCAAGGAGCAGTTGTCACTTGTGCACGGTCCCAACCCCGTCTCCCCACAGGGCAGCATCCGCCTCAAACCCGGACTCACGGCTCAGCGGAGAAGGGCCCGGTGTGCTCTCTCCCCCCGTTTCGTGAGTTCTGGGCACACGCTTTACGCAGCTGCCCAGCGAGGCTGCCTTTCTCTGCCTGGGGGCGTCGAGAGGTCATTCCTAAGGGGACAGCCTCGGCCTTCCATCCCCGTGGGCGGGGTGGGCAGGTGGGGTCTCCACCTTAGGGTCACCGGCGACCGTCTGCTCGGGGAGCCGCTGGAGGTGACAGGGTGACAGCACCCCAGGCGCCCCCTCAGAGGCCCGTGGACGCCGTGGGAAGGCGGCTGCGTTGTTGTAGAATCCGTCTGGTCGCTCGATGGACCTCGTTTGTGACACCTGCCTTCGCATTTTTGTTCATGCTGATAAGTAAGAAGGACTTATTTCTGTCTGAATGGAAGGAATCGCTAAGAGGCTTTAAAATCTCCTCAAGAAAAGCCGAAAGCCTGTGCCTTGCCCCTCCCAGGGGCATCCCGAAGCCGTGACTCTGGTCACTCCCAGGAAAAGAGCGTGACGACAGCAGGTCCCCGAGACCGGCCTGGCAGACTCCGGCAGCCGCCCCGGAGCCCGGTGACCCCCAGCCTGGCCGAGAGCCCCCCCCTCCTGCCGAGCCGTCCAGCCTCTTCGCCGTCTCCCACCTGCAGTCACAGAAAACCAGCGTGAGGCGCAGCGTGTCCCGCTGACCCCTGACGGTGCCCAGCGGCCGTTTCGCACGCGGCGTTGGTTTTTCTAAATGCCAAAGTCTTCCCAGAATAATAACTTGAGCGCCGGCCCCTGAAGAATCCACAGCGCTGACCACACACAGACGTGAACGCTGACGTCGCCGGTCCCGCCTCTGCGGGGTTCACGGTCGTGGACGGGCGAGGCTCACGGTAAACGAGGGGGGAGGAAGGGAAGGGAGCCAGCTAAACGGACGCCCTGCCCCCCGTCAAAATGTCCTCACACCTGAGTCAGCCGTTCCCACCAGGGGCAGCTTTGCCCCCAGGGGACACTTGGCAATGACAACTGCCGTTTCAGGTTGTCAGAACCGTTGGCGGGCGTCGGGGGGGGCTGGTGGCATCCAATGGGTGGTGGCCAAAGACACCACAAACACCCCACCTGCACAGGGCGGCCCCCCCAGAGCCACCGGCCCAGATGTCGGCGGCCGGGGCCGGCAAACCCTCTGAACGGAACCTGGAGAATGGCCGCCCCCGCCTCGCAGACAAATGCGGCTCATTCACACGTCTCTTGAGTGACCGTGTTCTGTTTAACAGCGGAGAATGTCTGCTCGAGCACACGCGGCACACGCAGCACACGCGGCACACGCGGCACACGCAGCACACGCAGCACACGCGGCACACGCACGCACACGCCAGCTCAGACATCGCTCACTTCCACGCCCTGCCCTGCGCGCCCCCGCACCACATTTTGGCTGCGGACCTGTCGTGCAGATGGCTCCTTCATCTGACCATCAGGTGGCCGCTCCACGTGGCCACGTGCAGTCCCAGCTCCCACCGGGCAGCCCTTGGGGGAAGGCGCCAGGACAAGTGCTTCCACCGTGGCATCTAAGGCCTCACCTGAAAGGAGGAAAGGCAGAGGATAAACAGGGCCGCCCCGCACAGGGCGCACCTGGCTCACGCCTCACACGGGGCCCGTGCCCTGGGAGCAGCTCGGCGGGGTGGGGCGGGGGCGTGCACAGACGGCGGCTCCGTTTCCTTGGGGATTTGACATAAAAGGCCCCCTGGGAGTTTGAGCTGGCGCCAGGAGTGCCTCCGGCACGGCGTGGGCGGCATGTGCTTCTGGAGGACGCATTGATCCGGAGCACGTGCGGAGCAGCGTAATTAAATTAGGCCTGTCCGCGGGCCACCCGTGCAGAGGAAGTGTCGATATTTCCATAACTTTCCTGGAGAAAATATGGCCGTGTGATTCTCTCTTGGTTCACTTTCTGCAGTGGCTCTGTCCCTCTGGACTTTGGGCCAGAGGAGTTATGGTCTTAGCGATTGATTTCCTCCCTCTCTCTCCCCCCACCCCACTGCGGGCTGGGGTGAGAAATAAATTAAACAGGGGTCAGGCCCTGACGGTGCTGCCTACGCCTTGGAGCTCCGGGTCTGGATTTTCATCTGGAGAACAAGAAATTCAGACCCTTTCTCCAGTTCAATTTGTTTTAGGACAGCGAAAGCGCGTTTTCACCATGCAAGGGAACATACGTACACATGCGTGGGGTACGCGTATACAGGCCTGTGCACGCACACATACACACACATGTGCAGTGCATACACAGCACACATACTCGTGTGTGCATATGTATGCACACGTGTGTGTGTGCGCATGTGCATGCACACTCACACATGCACACACACACACATACACGCACGCGCACCTCCCGGGACCCTGGGATGAGCGGAGGGAACTGTGAGAAGGAGCCCCTCCCACAGCGAAGCCAATGTCCGCAGCCGGGTGCCGCTCAGGGGCTGGGGAAGAGAGTGCACGGGTGCCGCGCGGGCGTCTCCTCCAGGCCGTGGGGGGGCCAGGGGCCCGTGGACACCGCTTAGGGGGGAGGCTGTTATCTGTCCAGTTCCCGGCCGCCCCAGGAGCTGGCTCAGCGAGGCCCGCCGTTGCATCCGCGTGAGCCCCTCGTTCCGCCTCTGTACCTTCCCCAGGCCACGTCCTCAAGTTCTCACTGGCCGAGGTCACCAGGAACGTGTACCACGTCTCTGGAGGCGAGTCCCGGTGAGTGTCCGACGCAGGTCCCTTAGAGACGTCAGCGGTGGAGTCCGCTGTGCTGTGTGGGTTTGCCTGGGGACGAGGCCGCCTCGTCACCCACCGTCTCCTCCACCTGCTGAGCCAGCTCTCCGTGCTCGCTTCTCAGCCGTAATCACGGGCACCGTGCGGCCACTTCTGGGGCTGGGAGCAGGAGCCGCCCCCTTTCCCGCAGGGAACTTGGGCACGCACATGATTGCTCCCTGGCAAATACGTGTGGAAAACACGTGTCGCTCGACTTCGCCTTCTCACAGGGTCTTCCTCAGACAGGAAGCTCAGTGGTCTTTCCCCAGAGCCCACCCTGCTCGGTGATGTCGGCGTCCCTCCTCCCTCCCGAAGCCCCTTGTCACCCGGCCTCCCCCACGGTCGTGCTGACACCACTCCAGCCACTCCCTGTGCTGCTCTGAGCCCGAAGGCAGGTGGAAGGCCCTCGGTGACGAAGGCCAGCCTGGGCTGGGGCGGGGAGCAATGACCAGGGCCAGCCTGGGCTGAGCTGGGCTGCGTGACAGAAAGGCCTTCCCCACGAGCAGCGAGTCTGCGAGGACACTGACCGTGCACGTTGCTGTGGGCATTTTTGCCTGGTACGGGTGCAGTCGGGGTTCTCCAGGAAAGCGGGCCCAGCGGGAGGTGGAGTTGAGGAACCGGCTCGTGCAGTGCGGAGGCTGACCGGTGCCGAGACCTTAGTCGGTGCCGGGAGCCCACGGGGCGAGGGCGTCGATTCCAGTCCAAAGCCCAGGAGTGGATGTTTCAGTTCAAGTTCAAGGCCTGGAAAACACCAGTGTGTGTGGCACCCTGGTCCTCTGGGTTGGACCCTGGCCGTCGCCCAGCTCTCCCCCGCCAGCAGGCAATGAACCAGTCCACTGGGGCCCCCTCCACACCCCGGCAGCTCCGCTGACCCCCTGAGGGGCACCCGGGCCGGCCCTGCTCATATCTAAATCATTCATTCTCACACACGCTCGAGGGCACATGCGCCACCCCACGACACACTCAAGGGCATGTATCCATGTGACACACTCAAGGGCGCACACCTCCCAGTGACACACTCAAGGGCATGTGCACTCCCAGTGACACACTCAAGGGTTCATGCACCTCTGTGACACACTTGAGAACATACACATCTCCCTGTGACACACTCGAGGGCACACACATCCCTATGACACACTCGATGGTACACGCACCTCCCTGTGACACACTCGAGAGCGCGCAGTCTCCGTGTCCCATTCACGGAGGCCGTAACTGCGTCACAGAGAGACGCAGCCGGTGCACGTGAGCTGGGACGGAGCCCAGGCGCCCAGCCTCCCAGGCGGCACCGTCCTGCGGGGCGTCTCCCAGGCCGACCCGACTCCTTCAGGCCCTGGGGCCCTCCCCTCGCAGCCCCGCCCGCCCCGCTCACGGCCCACGGCCCAGTGCCGGGTGCCCTGGCCACTCGGCTCCTCCGAGGAGCCCTCCAAGGGCCCCTCTCTGCCCTCACCTCTCACACCCCCGTCTCCATCTCCCTCCCCCTCCCCCAAGCTCTCGCAGGTGGAGATGCGGGTGGAGCCCATCTTGCCTTATTAAGAAGAGATTACGTGGCTGCACTGCACCCTGGGCAGAATCCAGAACCTGGGGAGTGGGGACGCCCTCGCCACAGGGCACGACAGGCGGGAAGTCAGGCCTGCTCTGCAGACTGAGGGCACCTGTGCTTACTCTGCCGTTCGCTGGGAAAGTCCCCGTGGGGCTCTTCCTGCAGAGTGTCCCAGGCAGGGCCCGGCGGAGCGTGCTGGACGAGACGAATGACTCGACCGGTGGCTATAAGTGTGTTTTTAAGGCCGACATTTCGGCGCTTTAAAGATGGCCTTGAGCGTGTTTTCCAGCAGGTAAGACAACATGTCTGGGGTCGCTGGTCGCAGTAGAGCTGGTCAACCACAGATGAGTTTCTGCCCCGCTGGAGGTGTACGGAATGAGCGCACCCTGCCGGGGCTCATGGCCAGCGCTGTGGGGACGGAGCACAGAGCCAGCCGCTCCGTGTGGCTGGGGAGGCGGAAGCAAGTGACAGGCAGGGAGGAAGGCGTCACCGAAGCGTGCAGAGCAGAGGCATGCAGCCCTGGGCGGGGCTGGCCAGGCCAGGGCAGGTGGCGGACCTGGTGGCACCAAGGCCCCGGGCCCCTCCCTCACACCCTCACACCCGCACCCCGTGCTGCAAGCCTGCCGTGTGAGGTGCTGCAGGGGATCCTCTCTCCACACTCAAGAGTCCCCAGACCCTCGCACTCCAGCCGGCACGCCCCAGGCTCCGGCCGGCTTTGCACGGGTCCCGCCTGGCCCCCAGCTCGGCTCTCTCACCCCTGCCCAGGTCCCCTGCAGAGGCCGCTCAGGAGTGACAGCAGCAGCCCCGGGCTCCCGGACTCGGAGAACGAGGCCTTCCCGCGATCGCCCCAACACACCGGGCCGCAGAAGGCCCTCGAGGGCAGCACCCACGCTGGGGTCGCCCCGACAGCAGTCCTGGTGTCTGCGTTCTGCTGCCTACCCCCCACTCCTGCTCCCTGGGCCATGGACCCTCAGACGGCTGGTCCAGAGCAGGTGCCTCTAGAAAGCAGGCACCCTGCCACCCAGGGGTCACCCCACCCCCACCCACCACCTCACCGGTTCCCTCCAGCAGGTTCTCTCCCCAAACCGAGGTGGCGCTGATGGAAACACCTCTGGCTTCTGCTTTTTCATGTAAAGAAGAGGTGAGAGAGCCGAGCTGGGGGCCAGGCGGGACCCGTGCAAAGTGACAGTGGTCTGGAAAGCACGCCTTCGAGGCTGGATGAGGTCGCGGTGCACGCGGCCCACGCGGCGCACACTTACGGGACCGCCCGCTCCGCTAGACGGGGGGGGCAGTCCACTTTTCTGCTGTTAAAAATGCCGTGATTCATATCGTTTTAAAAAATACTCCCAAGAAGTCCTCGTGAGAAGATTATTCATAAAGTGTAAGCCTTAAGGAACCCTTCCTGCGAGCTTCATTGTCCTAAAACTGTTTATCTGGGCATAATTGCAACCTTATTGGCTGTAGCGTCAGCCACGGCCCACAGTTAAAGTCCCATAAAATGACACGTCCTGGAGGAGAGAACATCCCCAGAAAGATGCTCGAAAGTATTCAGATGAGAATAATTTTCACAATTAAATAAAATTGAATTTTTGGCTCACGTGGCCAAAGATTATATCAGATTTCTCATTCCTTGGAAAATCAGAGAGAACTTAATAACAAATACCATAATTATCTGCGAAGACCGATTCCATGATTAAATTATCAGGAGGCAGTTCCTCCTAAAACTATTTCTTTAATTAGCTAAAGCTGGCAGTATATATTAATATTTTCAGAGATATTTGCATACGCTCACAACAGGCTAACCAGATATTAGCTGAAATACAATTTTTCTAATATTGCATTGGAACTACTTTTAAAATTAAATCATATTATGATGTTTTTCCTACGATTATGAGACACTCTTGATTTAGTACCATAAACTCCCTCACTGAGAAACTGAAAACGCTTCTCGTCCCCCGGCGAGAAGCTTCGACGCCATTGGCAGGTGACGCAGTCTCGGGAGCCAGGGTCTGCTGGCCGGGTCTGAATGACGCGGCGCCCAGACGCTCACGGCCACTGGAGGGAAGGCCACGCCGACGCACGCCCAGCTAGAGTGCTGTCTGCCGCTCGGACCCGTGTGACCAGAGCGGCAAAGGCCACCAGGCGGCAGTGAGCCTGGGGATGGCTGAGGGCACGGGGGGCGCTGGGTTCCGGCGGCCTGGGACAAGGAGCCCGGGCCTGTCGACGAAAATTCAGATCACAGTTGGCAAAGGTCCCCAAGCCCCGCCCTAGCGCGCCCGCCACGACCTGCCCAGAGCAGCTGGCACATTCGGCTAAAGATGCTGCCCAGACTGGGAGGCCGACCGGCCTCCACGCTTCCCCACGGGAGGATGCGGCCGAGACGAGGGACCCGCCCGGGGGAGGCGCCGTGCGGCCGGAGGGGGCCGCGGCCACGCAGGGCGCCAGCTCTCCTCGTCCACACGGTCCCCAAGAGTCTCTTCCATGCTGACACGTCCGCAGGGGAAAGTTCACCCCCTCAAAACAAAATGTGCCCCTGAAAAGATGCTCTCTCTCCCCAGAGACTGCAAAGGCATTTGAGGAATTAAAATGCAGCCAATTCAAATTACGGTCTATCCGAACCGTGATGCACACAAGGAAATGTAACATTCAGACTCCACTCATCATCTTAATTAATTTGTCTGTATTATTTCAGGAGTTCTAAAAAAAAAAACGGGGCAGCGATGAAGGAAAACCGGCAGCAAAAAGAAAGCAGTTCAGTTAATTCGCTGCCCACCTCAGCAGATTTAACACGGGAAAACCTCCCCCGGCAGGGAAAGTGGGCTCCACGAAACGCTCCCAGAAAAAGAATTTTAAAAAATTGCTGTAAAATGTGGGACTTTTTAAAGTCATTATGTAATGCTATTCAATCTGAAATGTTAGCATTTTTTCTGGGATTCTCTTGTTAATAAACTATTTTTCGAGCAGTTTTCACAGCAGAATTGAGAAGGAAGTCCAGAGAGTTCCCAGACGCCCCCTCCCCGCCCCCGCCACCTGCCCCATTCTCTACAACGACCCCCCACCAGAGTGGCGAATTTGTCACCATCGAAGACCCCACGATGACGTCATAATCACCCCAAATCCACAGTGTACATCGGGGTCACTCTTAGCGCTGTGTAGCCTGTGGGTCTGGACGAATGTATACCGACACACACTCGCTGTTACGGCGTCACACAGACAGCTGCGCCCCAGACGTCCCCCGTGCTCCACCCCGGGGACCCCGGCCTTTGCACTGTCTCCGCAGCTGCGCCTTTCCCAGAATGCCGAGGAGCTGGAACCAATCGTTGGGTACGCAGCCCTTTCCACTGCTTTCGTCACTTGTCGTGGCGTTTACGGTCCTTTCGCGTCTTCCCGCGACCCGGCGGCCCACTTCCCCTCGCCGCTGAGCCACAGTCCCTTGCCTGGAGGACCGCCGGCTGTTCACCCCCTCGCCCGCTGAAGGACACCTTGGTTGCTTCCCGGTCGCCGCAGCTGTAAATAAGGCTTTTGTAAACATCCGTCTGCAGGTGTCTGTGGACCTAAGTTTCCGACTCCTTTGGGTAAACGCCCAGGAGCGTGATTGCTGGATTGTCGGATGGAGCGTTGCGTCTTGGAAGGAGCTGCCAGGCTGCCTGCCAAAGCCGCTGTGCCCCTCCGCATCCCCGCGGGCGGCAGTCCGCGTGGCTCCGCGTCTCGCTGGCACCGTCGGCGTCTCACGTTTGGCCACGCTGATAGCTGTGCGGTGGCGTCTCCTTGGCGTTTCGATTTGTATCTCCCCTGCCATGTGATGTGGAGCATCTTTTCACGTGCGTATTTGCCGCCTCCACATCTTCTTTACGAAGCGTCTGTTCAGGCCTTTTGCCCCTCTCCTAACCTCAATATTTTCTTATTGTTGAATTTTAAGAGCTCTTTGCATGTTTTGGATAACGGTCCTTCATCAGACATGGTTTTCGCAGATATTTTCTCTCAGCGTGCGGCCCGTCTTCTCGTTCTCTCGACATCATCTTTCGCAAGGCGAAGGATTTTGATTTTGATGAGGTCAAGTTTATCAGTTCTTTCTTTCAAGGATCCTGCCTTTGGTGTTGCATCTAAAAGGTCTACACGATCCCCGAGGTCATCTAGATTCTATCTTGCTGTCTTCTAGGAGTTTTACGGTTTTGCATTTCCCATTTAGGTCTGCGATCTATTTTGAGTTAGTTCTTGTGAAGGGCATAAGGTCTGCGTCCAGATTTTTCCTTCTTGCATGCAGATGTCCAGCTGTTCTTGCATCGTTGGTTACAAAGGCTATTTCCGTCCATCGAATTGCTGTTGCTCCTTCGTCAAAGGCCGGTCCACTGTGTGTGTGTGGTCTATTTCTGGACACTCTGCTTTTTTCATTGATATATTTGTCCGTTCTTTTGCTGGTAACACACTGTCTTGGTGACTGTAGTTTTATAAGAAAGTCTAGAAAAGGCAAAATCTTTGGGGCCGGTAGGGAGAGAAGGGGTCGAGTACAAAAGAGTACGGGAACTTTGCGGGTGACGGAGTGACTCTGGTGGTGGCTACATGGCTACGTGACTGTACACAGTTGTTGGGACTCACTGAACCGTGTGCTTTAGTCTGGTGAATTTTGTTCATGCAAATTTTATCATGATCAGGCTGATAACCCTGTGACACTTGCCGACAGCACAAAGGTCTGACACCACCTGGCCCCTGGCTACCTCTCCCGCCTCCTCTCTGGATGCTGCTCCCCGTCCCCTCCGTCCCCAGGTCCCTGACCCCGTGATAAACAGCCCCGAACCCTCCCATCTCTGTTCTCTGCTTCTGCGCCCTCTGGTGGCGAAGTCCTCTGCCCGCGATGGCCTTCACTTTGTTCCTCCTCCTTCTACCCGGGAAGTCGTCTCCTCAAGACCCAGCTAGACTTTCAGGGGCCACTAACTAGCGTTTGTCCAGAGACGCGGATGGCTGGTCATCGCCGCTGCACCGGAGTCCCTGCCAAGGCAATATTCGTTTTCTTAAATGAGGTACAGATTGTAAAAGATAGGATGATTATTAGCAAATCTTTATAACTGCTCACAAAAAAAAAGAAAGAAAGAAAATGTACGATTAGAGCTAATAATAAGGTTTGGCAAGGCCACCGCTTACAAGCTCAGCGCACGGAGACGGAGGCGTCATTACAATAACTAATTAGGAAGCGGGATTCATGAAAGATCTCGCCACGACGGCGAGCATGAAAAAGACACTGTAAGTTCTCCAAAACCGAACCTCACGTGAGTCGTCCCAAATATTTATGAAGAAAGTTGTCGTAAAACATTAGTCAGGGCATAAAAAGAAAACATGTGTTGACCAGGGAAGGCCTGAGTTCATAACCCGGTCCCCTCGCTGCAAAGTCACCTGAAAACTCAAAGCAGCTCCAGCTAAAACCGCGAAGGCCTTGCGTGTGGAACTCGCAAAATGTACTCTGAAACTTATATGAAAGCACGAAGTTCCAAGAACAGTCAAGACGTTCTAGAAAAGGAGGAAGGACTTTCCTTACGAGACGACCAGTCTCGGCATAAAGCTGCGGTCATCGCGACGTGTGTCACAAAGGCCGGGGTGGACGAGCAGGCGGTGGCCCCACGTTCTCACAGGGACAGCCCGTGGTGGGACGAGGAGGAAAGACTCTGATTTCTCAGGGCCGGCAAATAATTCCAGGACGTTCAGCTTTCCGTCCTGGGAGGAACCGTGGATCCGTGTTTGTCACCGAGGGTGACTGTGAAGACGGCGCATCGAAGGTCTAGCGGTGGAAAGCCAACCGGGAAAAAATGTGCAAGAATGTTCTAGTGAACCTCGGGAAAAGGAGAAAAACATTAATCAAGAAAGAAAGACCCATAAGCACGGCCCCGTCGGAACGCGGAGTTGGCGGAACCGGACCACGAACGAACTAAAACAATTAGGCGCAGGCCGGGCGAAACCGCCTGCAGCTGACACCACGCGTGGATAATTAGCGCCTCGGAAGTGTAATGATTTCCCCGCAAATCAGCGAGGAGGCGCAGAGGCTGAGATGGGCGCTCGCGGGCAGCGGGCCGGACCGCGCTGGGCCGCGCCGGGACCGCGCCGAGGCGACGCGAGGCGCTGCTGCGACGGTCACACCGGCCGCGCGCGCTGCCGAGGACAGGGCGGGGATGCGCCGGGGACCAGACCCTCGGCCGCGCCCGGGGCGCCAGGGCCGGGGGCTCCGGGTCCGCGCAGCGTGGCCGCCCGCCGCCCGCCGCCCGCCTGCAGGCCTTCCTGCCGCCTCTTCGTCCCCGGGGTCCGTCTGCAGCTTGCGTCTGACCGCACCCCGCCCGCACGCGCCCTGGCCGTGGAGTGAGGTGGCATTCGCCCAACCGGGCCACGTTCCCCCGGGGGACATTTAGAAACGTGCCCAGGGACACTGCCGAACCTCCGCCGACGCACAGGACAGCCCCGCGACGAGGGCGGCGCGGCCTGGGTGTCCGCGGCACCGAGGCTGCGGAAGCCGGAGCTGGCCCTGCACGCGCGGTGGCCCCGCGTGCCCGACGGGGACGCCAGCGGCGGAGGGCCACGTGCAGGCCCGTGCTCGTCCCCACGGCGCGGCCCCGTCCCCGGGGGACACTGCACCTGCAGGGATGGGGGGCGGAAAGCCACATTCCGCGCAATTCAGTTTCTCATTAGCGGGAACTCATTTGATTTTGTTCTGCTCTGTTCGGTTCCACGTCCCTCCCGCAGGGCAGCTTGAGAAAGGCCGAGAAGCATCGCCGCGCATGCTCAGAACACACCGGCCGCCGGGCTCTGCAGTTCCTGCGGGGCGAGCAGCTTTCGGGGGCTCGGGGACCCGGGGATCCGGCTGGACGAGCTGCCTAGGGCGGGGCCTCCGGGAGACGAGGGCGGACTGCCCCGCGGGGCCTTCACCTTTCCTAAAACGCTGTGATCCTTGGAGAAAAATAAAGACCAGAAGGTAATGGCAGAAACCTCACGGTCTGGGGGATGGGCGCGTTGCTACTTCCTGTATTTCTGTCTGTAATTTTCCGTAAGGTTTTTCTTTCAAAGGTGAAAAATATGATGCTGAATTATTTACAGGCGAAATGACAGGGAATCCGGAATTTGTTTTAAAATACTATGGCGAAAATAAAAGTGTGCAGAGTGGGAAGGGACGAGGCCCAGTGGACGCAAGGCGCTGGTTCCTGCACCCGAGTTACCCCAACACTCTGCGGACACCGACACGTGTTCCTGGCCCCCAGGAATCAGCCCAGACCGCGGGAGTGCTCAGCGGCGGCCCTGGCTCCCAACTGTCGTCCGTCGGGGACACTGCGTCAGCTGAAGGCCGGGCGGAGGGTCCGCTCACCAGAGGCTCACTTGCCGGTCAGCGGGGGCCGGAGGCCTCGCTGGATTCCGAGTGCCTCGCCCCAGGACGGCTGGGGGCCTCCGGGCCTGGCAGCTGCCCAGGCCCACAGCGAGCAGAGAGCGAGGGCGAGGAGGAGCGGGCCTCAGAAGTCGCCAGGGGCTCCACACTGGGCGTCTGGATCGAGTCTCCGAGCCCACAGTCAAGGACGTGAGTCAGGCTTCGGGGACGGAGAGGTATCAGGGAGCCTGGGAGCGGACTTTTAGCCTATCAAAGGGCTTCCCTGCCCGGGACCCCAAAAGGAAGACGGCGTCCAGAGGCCTGGGGGGGGTCTCCGGGCCCAACTCAGCCAGCAGGTCCCGCTGCAGAGGCTGAAGCTCTGGGGCCCGTTCGGGGCCCGCGCTTGGCTCCAGGCCGGTCGAGGGCCCGGGCCCCGGCCGGGGCGGCTCCTTCATCCTAGGACAATGTCACAGTTTTCTCTAACCAACTCGCCTGAGAGTAAAAAGTCACCTTGCAAAAATAACGGTTCAGGCCCCGCCCCACAACGTTAGACGCGCGAGGCCCGCTGCTTCCCGAGACGGGTGCGGGGCTGGGGGCCCACAACTCTTTCTGCTCCGAGTCCGCAACAGCCTGGTACCAAATCTTTAAGCCGTTGAGTCCTTACTCTTTCATGATCCCCGATGCAAGGGCTGGAGAGACGTTCGTCTTCCTCACGGCAGTCCAGGAGGGGCTGCTTCAGAGAGGTGGAGACGGGACGCAGCCGGACGCGCCATGGCGTCGGCCACGCGGGGGCCGGAGAGGAACCAGGGACCAGCACCGGCCCGAGGATGAAGGGAAACAGGGAGAAAGGAGGAGGGTGAGAACAGAGGCAAGTTTTATAAGCCCGATCACCATCCATTCGGTAGCCCAGTATTGAGGAGGCACTGAGCAACCCCATGGCCCAGCCTCCCGGGAAAAGGGGCTGCCACAACCCTCCGGGCGGAACTTCCCACAATCCTTGAACCCGTCAGACCCACAGTCCGTTAGTTATTCCGCCGGTGTCGGACCTGTTAGAACCGAACCGGCTTCGTGTACTCCATGCCGTGCTTAAGCAGAGGGTACCCTCATCCCTGGCGTCGAAAACAACAGGCCCAGACACCAGAGGGGTCATCCCGGCGCCTACAAGTAACTCCAGCGAACCGGCCCTCGGCGCCAGCCGAGCTGTCGCCGCGCCGTAGCGCTCATCAGTTTCCTGTTATTGGCACTTAAATCACTTCTACGTGTTCATTGTCGTCGTCTTCATTAACATCTCCTGCCAAAATCGAGCCTGACAACTTCTCCAGGACCAGCGGCCGGAGGGGACCCGCTGGGCTCGGCGTCCGCGCCCTTTCCAAAGCCTTGACGCTGACCAGTGGCCGCGGGTTCTTCCGCGTCGGGCCAGCCCTGGGTGACACTCTCTGCCACTGCTGTCGCCGTTTTAGGTGAAATGTGCTGTCGATTTATGTTCACTTCTGTTGCTTGATGGGCAATGAAGTCAGCATCTCTCGCGATTGTGGACTTTGGGTTTCTTCGACTCGGGCCTGTTTCCATAGAGCTGCCGGCCGCTGGAGGACGCCGAATCCGCTGAGCACAGGCGATTTCTCCGTTTACCCGGTTTCTTCTCTCCCATTGTCCACACGCCTCCCCCATCAGCTCCGCTCCCCACATCTCACACAAGCAAGAACAATCGTTGCCAAGGCTACCGTTTACAGGATGCTCCCAAACCATCCGCTCAGCCAGCAGGCTGTCCCCAGGAGCCCACAGACCCCCAAGCTGGGATTCAGAGAAGAGAGGGCTTGGCTAGCCACACAGCCAGTGGCGGAGCTGGCCACCAGGTCACGGGCCACACTCCCCACAGCCCCACCCAGCTGCAGATTAGTATCATTACTGCTGCTGAGGATAAAGGGCGGCTTTTTGGACGACCTCACCCAAGGGACTCTCAACGAGGGAGCACGTCAGGCCTGAGTTGCAGCCAGAATCTCCAGGGGGCCTTTCCCTGGAGTAACAAACCCTGTGGGGTGACTCGTCTCCAATTACACAGAAAGCCAGGTACCGAAGGCTGTTGACAGAGACCTGAGCGTCTCAGGGAAAGGAAAGCAGACTGCAGAGGTCTCTATTTAGATCCCAGGAACCGGCTGCAATGCAAATGCGGATGATAAACAGGCGCTGATTAGACTGTCCGCGTGAATATTCATCGATCACCTGGACTTCCACGTGAAGCTTCTCCCTCCCCGCCAGGCTGAATAACAAGGCTCTTCCCCGAAGCCCAGCGCTGATTACAAGACAAAGGGAAACACTTAGTTTGAANGAAGCCGAACCCCCCATCGACGCCTCCGGGAGGAAGGGCTGCCCCGCACAGCCCTCCGGGCCGGGCTTTCACAGTCCGCGGGCCACGTCGGGCCACCGGTCACAGTCCGTTCGTTATTCCTTACAGTGTCCGAGGACCTGTTCGAGCCAGACCCGCTGCGTGTACTCCCCGTGCCCCGTGCATGGCCCAGAGGGGCGCCTGTTACCCCGCTGCCCACTCCCTTCCTGGCGTCCGAGCAGCAGGCGGACACCCGGGGGTCTGCTGCACGGGCCAGCGCCTGCGGAACGCTCCAGCGCGACCCACGGCCCTCGGCGCCAGCCGAGCTGTCGCCGCGCCGTAGCGCTCATCAGTTTCCTGTTATTGGCACTTAAATCACTTCTACGTGTTCATTGTCGTCGTCTTCATTAACATCTCCTGCCAAAATCGAGCCTGACAACTTCTCCAGGACCAGCGGCCGGAGGGGACCCGCTGGGCTCGGCGTCCGCGCCCTTTCCAAAGCCTTGACGCTGACCAGTGGCTGCGGGTTCTTCCGCGTCGGGCCAGCCCTGGGTGACACTCTCTGCCACTGCTGTCGCCGTTTTAGGTGAAATGTGCTGTCGATTTATGTTCACTTCTGTTGCTTGATGGGCAATGAAGTCAGCATCTCTCGCGATTGTGGACTTTGGGTTTCTTCGACTCGGGCCTGTTTCCATAGAGCTGCCGGCCGCTGGAGGACGCCGAATCCGCTGAGCACAGGCGATTTCTCCGTTTACCCGGTTTCTTCTCTCCCATTGTCCACACACCTCCCCTATCAGCTCCGCTCCCCACATCTCACACAAGCAAGAACAATCGTTGCCAAGGCTACCGTTTACAGGATGCTCCCAAACCATCCGCTCAGCCAGCAGGCTGTCCCCAGGAGCCCACAGACCCCCAAGCTGGGATTCAGAGAAGAGAGGGCTTGGCCAGCCACACAGCCAGTGGCGGAGCTGGCCACCAGGTCACGGGCCACGCTCCCCACAGGCCCACCCGGCTACAGATTCGTATTATTATTGCTGCTGAGGATAAAGGGCGGCTTTTTGGACGACCTCACCCAAGGGGCTCTCAACGAGGGAGCACGTCAGGCCTGAGTCGCAGCCAGAATCTCCAGGGGGCCTTTCCCTGGAGTAACAAACCCTGTGGGGTGACTCGTCTCCAATTACACAGAAAGCCAGGTACCGAAGGCTGTTGACAGAGACCTGAGCTTCTCAGGGAAAGGAAAGCAGACTGCAGAGGTCTCTATTTAGATCCCAGGAACCGGCTGCAATGCAAATGCAGATGATAAACAGGCCCTGATTAGACTGTCCGCGTGAATATTCATCGATCACCTGGACTTCCACGTGAAGCTTCTCCCTCCCCGCCAGGCTGAATAACAAGGCTCTTCCCGAAGCCCAGCGCTGATTACAAGACAAAGGGAAACACTTAGTTTGAATTTCTGGTTAGAAAAAAATAGGCTTTAGTAAACCGCGTCATCGCTTTCAGCGTCTAATTTGATGTTTTAATTTAAGATAAGTTCATCCTTCAAAATCGAACCTGATACGGTTTCTTCACGCACTAGAAATGAAGAATAAGAAGTTATTTCCTATGAATAGACATGCGGTCGATGAGCATCGTGAGAATATTCCACTCCAAAGGGGCATCGTATTAAACTGTAGAGCTGGAGCCTCCTTGGAAAAGCGTCAAACCGATGTCCACGTCTGAGCAAACGACTAAGGAAGAAAACTCTTAGAATGGCAAAAAAAAAAAAAAAGGGTAACTATTTTAATGCACCCGGATTTCGATGTAATTTCTGTCTGCGCAAATGCCTCATTTCCCCACGCCTCCGCGCTGGGGGTGTCTCTAGTCACTGGGAGGGCGGAGCCCGCGCCCGGAGCGCAGCACAGGTGTAGCGCAGGTAAGCCAGGTGTCGTTTGGGGTGCGCCCGGTTACCTTCCTCCTCCTCTCCCCGGACCCTGCTCTGTCTCTCACGCTGGGCTTGGGCTTCGTCCAGAGCAGAGGAGGAGCAGGAGGAACAGCCTGGGGGCTGTGCCCGCCCTCCCTGAGGCCCTGTCCCCGCACGCCCTCCCCACCCAAGCCCTGGTCACCTGCGGGTGAGTCCCTGGGGCCTGGACACTGGACCAGATGCCTGCTCGGCCAGCTGGTGGGGGGATGGATGAGCCCCTCTCGGTGCCTCTGGGGGTGGAGGGCCCTGGCCAGTCCCAGGTCCCGCCTCTGCTGAAGTGGCTCAGTGCGCAGACAGTTCTGTGCCCAAGGACCCCAGCACGGGACACAGGAGCAAACCCAGGACACGTGCAAACAATGTCATGACATCCCAGTAAAACGTCGTCCACGACACAGGCAGCAGGTGGCAGGAGTTGGCCAAGCCCAGTCGAGAGGAAGCCGTGCCACCAGAGGAGCGTCCACAGCAGTGCCACCTGTCACAGCCGCCTGTCACGGCCGCCTGTCACAGCCGCCTGTCACAGCCACCTGTCACGGCCACAGGCCAGGAGCAGCCCAAGGCCCGTCACAGGCGGGAGGCAACACGCCAGCCCGAGGTGGACGTGGCGACCCTGTCCCCCAGAACCCGACGTCGGGAAGGGAAGGACACCAGGGCTATGCGGTTTGGCACACGCGTGTCCACGGACAGCCCCAGGAAAGCCAGCGGTCACCGGAAACCTGAGCGTGGGGGGCAGCCCGCGGGTCCCAGCAGCTCTCCCCAGCAGCGGGTGGCTGCGTGGGGGTCTGCTTATTATTTTTCTTTAAGCTGAATAAACACATTTTTACATGTTCTCTGTTTGATGTGTTTTTAGATTTGTTTTGCATTTCAGAAGGGGCGGGGTTGGAGAGGGCCCAGGCATCACAGGATTTGCCGACCACTTCCGGTGGGGACAGGGTAGGGGGTCAGGGGTGAGTGAGAGCGCAGGGGGACGGCACAGCCCCAAGAGCACCATGAGGGGCATCGGGGGGCGCCTCAGGGGTCCATCCCGGTCACGGTTTGGCAGACGGGCCTGGGGAGAAGGGGTGAGGGCTGAGGGCGCATCGAGGGCCGTTGGGGGGAGGGGCAGCATGCATCAGAGGTGGGAGGGGGCCCGGGAGGCAGGAGGGGTCTGCGGGCGGAGGGGAGACCACCCTGCTCCCCGCAGCCCGACCGCGTGGCCCACGCCCGTGCCCGAACCTCCGTCTCCCATCGGAACGGGCGGCAGTGCTGCCTCCGGTTACCGGCTCGTGGGCCCGCGCGGGGCGGGGCGGTGTTCAGGACGCTCCATCGCGGCCGCCGCATGCCCGTCCGGCTGTGTCGTGGGCCGCGTCTCTGAGAAGCAGAGCGAGCCGGCGTCTGGGAGCCCGGGGGGTGGGGGACAAGGCTCCGGTCAGCAGACGGTCTGGAACCGGGACAGCCGAGCACCCAGGAGCTCTGGGGCTGACGCGGCCACCAGAGCTGCTCTGAGCTCGGTCACACTGGCCGGGCCTCACACCCGTGCCCCAAACAGAACGTCCATGACCTTGGCACATGACCTTGGCATGGCCCTGCAGAGAGGACGCCTGTCCACCCTACATGTCCCCGGGAGCTGGGAAACAGGTCCTCCCTGCGGCGGCCCCACCCGCCACCGCCACGTCCCTCGCTCAGTTGTCTAGTAGGATCCTCCTGCTCCAAGGACAAGCTGGGGACACAAATTGGGAGGAACCACCCCCCGGGCACTTTCGGCCCCGCCCAGGGCAGAGAAAATGGAGCTCGGGGGCGGGGAGGACCCTGCTGGATGAGAAACTCTAGACACAGAACGGAGAGAGAAGCACGTCACAGACGGCCCCTGGGCCGAGGTGGACGATGACGGCGACAAGACAGAGGGATGATGTGATTGGGGGCCCACGGAAGTTTCAGACAGGCAAGTGGGGCGCACGTTGTCACAGCCGAAACCGCCCTGTCACGGCACATCGCTCCCGTTCACACGTGAGTGACGGCTGGGCGTCTGGTGCTCCGAAGACCACAGCCTGCAGACCGCGGGCGGGTCCCCCGGGAGAGGGTCACGCCTGGAGCCGAGGGGGCTGTGTCTCCCTTCTTTCTCTATTGTTCTTCCATAAATGTCATCTTCACAGAGAGGGGCTTCTTCACAATACAGCCGCATGTCACATAAATCATCCTAACTCCGAGCACGCCGCTCTAGCAGGCGTGGGGCCCACACCTGTCCCCAAGAAAAGCTCTCCTCTCCCCCTGAGACCCACAGGCCCGGGCGTGCCACAGGGGCCACAGACAGGCCCAGGCAAGCTGCAGGGGAGGTGGTGGCTGGCACTGAGCTGTAACGACCAGAGGCCGAGCCCCAGCGGGCTGGTTACCAGTGACGCTTGCTGCGTGGACCTTTGCTGGTGACACCCAGGACACTCTTCCACGTAGTGACTCTGCGATCGAGGCAGCTCAGCGTGACTGTGCGCGTGGGCATGTGTCTGAGCGTGTGACCCGAGAGGGAGGGCCGACGTTCATGTGGCCGTGAGCCTCACCTCGTGGCGGCTTCTGCTGACAGTCGGACCCCATGACACGCAAGGCGCCTTGACGGGCACACGGCGGCTTCTCCATCCTGCTGTTTGGTGGGTAAGACCCAAACCCCACATGGCCAGCAGACACACGACCAGGCCCTGCACTGACTGGCATTTTCCACGCTGCCACATCTCCTGGGTCCTCCCTGACCCCGCCACGGCGACCACGGAGCCAGACGGCGGGGCCATGCTGTCAGGGCCGGGGCCAGCCAGCCCTTCATGAGCAAGCAGCCGTAAGCAAGCTTCTTTCCACAAAAAGCAGGCATCTTGCCTGAGAATACTAAACCAGGTGTCAGTGCGGCTGGCCACAGGGGCGGCCGGTCCCTCTGCACCAGGACGAGGCGTGTGCCCGGTGTCTGCACCGTCCAGTGTGCACGGTGCTTCCACGTGACACCCCAGCTGGAAGCCCTCACAGACAGGACGGACGCACGGAAACCGCATCACCAGCTCTGTGGGTTTCCCTGAGCCCAGTCCCGCTGACACGCAAAACTCCCTTCCAGGCGAGCAGCGTGACAGAACCGGGCGCAGAACCGGGCAGCCCTGCACGTGCCTCGCTCTGGCCTGGAAGGCGGAGGACTGGGCGGCTGGGGGGGCAAGGGCAAGGGCCTCCCGGGCCTGTGGGAAGAGGGGGCGCGGCCGATCCCGGCCTCCAGAACTGGGAGCACGAATGTGACTGTCGCAGGCCCCTGGGTCCGCGGGGAGCTGTCACACCGCTCCGCGCCGTGACTTAGGAGGCCCCCTTTCTCCTGGCATTCAAGTCGCCGGCGCCCGCCGTCAAGACTCGGGGAGTCGGCGGGCCCTTCCTGTTCGTGGCTCAGTCGGTTTTTTTCTGGCCAAAATTATGTCCCTGCCTAGTCTAAAAGCACATTCCATGCTGATTTAAATTCCAAGGAGGTAGATCAATCTTGGTAAACTTCGCGGTAACAGGCAGGTCTCAGTGATGAAAGTCATTTAAATTAAGTCGTTTACGTGGATATATGAAACCAAATGGAATTCCATGACGGTTCTAGAAGCGGGAGATGCGGGCCGTGTGGGCGGATTGGTGCGGGGACAGCCAGGGTGCCGACGGCGTGGACGCAGCGCCCGCTCCACCGGGTGGGGGGGGTCACACGAGCCCCCAAACCCTCGCTGTATGCCATCGGCCCAGCCAACGGCACCACCCCCCTGTAGGCAGCCGGGTGCTCAGCGGCTGCCAGACTTCAGCGAGAATCGGCATTGCTGGACTCTGCTCGTCTGGTTACACCCGCCAGGTCGGGGGCCTTGGCGGCCCACCCGGAAACGGAAGATGCCCGAACAGGTCCCTCGTGGCCTTGTCTCATCCACATCGTCCCTGAATGCTCCCATCCCAGGGGACACTCACACCGCACGAGCCAGAGTTCCCAAAAACACCTTCCGAGTCTTCCTGATCAGCAGACTCAACGGGGCAGCGGGACCGTCACACAGCCCCAGACTCCTCCCACGCTGCCGTGGGGTGTGACACGCACGGAGCACGCAGATCCTGCCACACTGGCCTCCAGCCCTCAGCGGGCGCCTCCCTCGGCCGCAGGGGTGCCAGCCACACTGCAGTATTCACTGGGGCCAGGCAGCACGCTTTCCCACGACGTCCGGCATCGGGTAGATGTGTGACTCCGGAGGCAGAGGCCCTGTGTCCTGAGAGCAGGCCGTGACTTTCCACCGCTCCGTCGAGCTGCAAATCCCTTAGGTCTGCTGCTCTTCGATGCTCCCATCTCTCCGTCTGGGGGTGTGTGTGCTCCTTGAAAAAAAAAGACTCTGTTCTCCACACAGGAGAAAACAGTCACAAAAAAGAGTTCAAGGTAAAAAGCGAATGATGCATTCTGTAACGAAGTCGTCGACTTAAACGCCTTCTCTCTTTCAAAGGCAGCGGGGGTGTTTTCGAAACAGGCGAGAGTGCGTGAGGCACCCCGGGAGCTGCCAGCGGCCCCGTCCGCTCCGAGCCTCGTCCTCTCTCCAGGCGGCCGGCCCCTCGAATAAATAAAAACAGCTCAGATCCTGAAGCAAACAGAAACTATTGATCTCCTGGAGCTGGTGTAATGGAGGGATTTCTCGGAGATGTTTCTTGCATGTCCCCTGACGGCCCGTTCATGAGCCAGGTCACTCCCAAATAGAAGTGCGCACTGACTCATGTGACCTTGAAGAAGATGCCGGACCCACTCGGGATGGTCCTGGACAGGAGCGCAGCCGCCGGCAGGTCCTGCAAACACACCCCAGACTGACGAGGCGCCGCCATGGTGTCCGCCCCAGCGTGGTGTCCGTCCCCGGCATGCAGTCTGTCCTCCGCCTGCATGTTCTGAGTTCCCTCTGGTCCTCTCAGCTCGGCCAACGGATGTATAAGATGCACGGGGCGTGGTCACCTCCTCCTGCCCCCGAGTCCACTGGGTTGGAGGCCCGTCCCTAATGAGCGAGACAGAGCTGGCCGGCGGTGCTGCAGGGGTGCAGACGTCTCGGACAGCCGGAGCTGTGGCGGGGGCACACTGTGGTTACCGGGGGCAGGCTCTGCTGGTGTGACGATGGAGGGAGAATCTTGGGGGTTTGGGGGGCGGTACTGTTCTGTACCCTGAACCCTACTGTACGCCTTAGAAAGAGCAACCTGAGCAGAGGGTTCGAGAAAAGGATGCTGGGTGCCCACGGGGGCAGAGGGCCCCCCGGGGTGCGTTCTGCCCCATCCCTGTGACACCTGCAGACGCCCTCACCTCTCGCCGGGGTCCCAGGGCCCCACGCTTTGGCCCCTCTGTGCTGGCACTGTCCCTCTGACCTCATTCCCTTTCAGGAGAGTCCCTCCGCCCAGGGCCACCAAGGCCTCCTCCAGGCCCACCCACTTAGGGTTGGGCACCACCCTGGTCTGATAGCCAGCGTCCATGGGGGCTGGGCTACTTTTCTGACCACTGTGGTGGCCCAGGGAGCGCCAGGCCCCCACCGACACAGCACCAGGCCCCCACTTTCCCCGCCACACACCCGGGTCGGATCGTCTTCAGAGCGAGTGCCCGGGCCGGGGAAGCTCCGCCGCCACTGACGTGTGCGATGCGGTCCGTGCGTGCGGCAGATTCCTGCGGGGACCTCTCCTGCAAGGGAGCCCGCGAGCTCTGCGCACCGGGACCGCCACCCGCGCGGCCCTGGCGGTGGCGAAAGCGGACCCCGCCCCAGAGCAGCGCGACAGGCGCTTGGGCAGGCGGCGAGTGCGCGCCCCGGGTCGTCATCGCGCGGCCGTGCAGGACGGCGCGGGGCGCGGGGCGCGGGGCGCGGGCCAGAGACGCGCGTGGGCAGAAGGTCGCAGGCGGACGCGTGCCACGTGTGTGCAGCGGCGCGTGGCCGGCGTGCAAACCCCGGGCAAGCGCGAGCCCAGTCCACAGGCTGGGCAGGGGGGGACTGTTAAAGGTGCTTTGCGGTTCGCGCGGGACCCTGAGCGCGTTCGGGGCGCTGCCCCTGCGGGTGGGGAGCACGGCGGGCGGGGTCGCGGGGTTCGTGGGATTCGTGGGGTTCCGATATTTCATCAGGTGAAGGAGCCGAGCACAGGACGAAGGGCGGCACAACCTCGGGGCTCGGGGCGCAGAGATGGAAGCGGGGCGCCCGCGCGGGGGCGGGGCGGGGGCACGGCGGGGGCGGCACAGTTTCGTGTTCTGCCGCGCGCATGCATTACACTTTCAGATAATAAGTGAGATTTAAAATTTTTAAAGAACTTTTTAGAAGAAAAAAGCCCTCACTCTCCTCGCCCCTTCTTTCCACAGCTTCTCAGCCAAATTCTGCAAGCCGGTCGCCCGGTGGCCTCTGCCCACCATCCCCCACCCTGTCACCTGAGTCCCCAGCCACCTGCTCACGGCCCAAGCTAATGGGCACCGGCCGGTTCCACAGCGCACCCTCCCTGGGGACCCCACGCCCGCCGGCCCCCACCTCTCTGCCACTCCCGCCCATCTCCTCGTTGGGGTCTCTTCCTTGATTTTCCCTCAGGATTCTGCTGTTCTGCTCACACTGCCGTCTGGGGGGCTTAAACCAAAGAAACTTGCTCTCAGGATTCTGGAGGCTGGAGGGCGAGATCGGGGTGTTGTGGGTCTGGCTTCCCCTGCAGCCTCGCGCCGAGGCGAGTGGACGGCTATCCTGGGCCCCCACATCCCCGCTGTCCCCTCCTCCTCCCACGAGGACCCTGGTCACATTGGATCTGGCCCCACTCTGTGACCTCAGTTTACCTTAACCGCCTCTTTAAAGGCCGCCTCCAAATACAGACACATCTGAGCTTCTGGAGTCAGGACATATGAATCTAGGGGACACCATTCAGCCCCCCAAAGCCTCACCCACACCCCTTTTCCACCTCGAAGTGCTTGAGTATCTCCATCTCTAGTTACCCCCACGCGCAGACCCCGCCACTCCCACACACACTCATGGGTGCTGTGAGGCACTCAGCTCCCTGCCCACTCCTGCACCCTGCCCCCATACCCTCCCCCTTCCCGCACCTTCCGCCCCGGCTCTGGTTCCTCCTCATCCCCTGCTCACGTGCCGCAGACAGCCAGCCTCCCCTCCCACTGTCCAGTAAAAAGCACGCTCCCCAGGTCCACGCAGAACCAGGTAGGTCCAGCCTGAGTCACCAGAGCAGCACAGTCTGCTCAGAGGCTGTTTGAGGGGCTCCCTGGGCGGGGGGGGGAAGCCACCAGGACCCAGGGAGGGAGGAGGTGGGGCCTGAGGGGAGTTGGGGACACACCCACCGGGGGCTGGCAGGACTGCTGGGCGGGCTCCATGAGCTGGCTCTGAAGGCGCCACTGCACTGAAGGAGCGTCCTCCAATGTGACACTGGGGGACAAGAGGCAAAGGGAAGGAGCGAGCCCCTCCCCCCACCTGCCACCAGCCTCCCTCCCACCTCAGGGGCCCGGCAAAGCGGAGACGGGCTTCCCGGGCCCAGCATCACGGAGACCAGCCGGGGTGGGCGGCAGGCCCAGCGCCTGATTGCAGGGTCCAGGCGGCCCAACAGCCACACCGGGTCCCGGCAGAGGACTGCATGCTCGTCCAGCTCAGCGGCCCTGGACGACCCCCCTGCCCTCTGGCCGGAGGAGGAGACCCCTGGGGGGTGAAGTCAGACAGGAAATGCAGTCCGGTCGCCTCTTCCTTAGCCCTCCAGCCCTCCGACAGGCCCCCGCAGCCACCGGCTTCCGGAGCTCTGGAGTGCTGTCCCACGGGGATCCGCTGGCCCTGCCGGCTCTGGCCCGTGACCCTCCCCAGCACCCTGACTTGTCCACCCTGCGAATTTAACCAGAAGAGCGAGTGACTCCGAGCCTTCCCACACAGTTAAGAGCTTACCTTCGGAAACCTTAAATTATGTATGATTTGGGAATGGCCATGTTTCCTACATAAAATATTGATTCGATTCTTTTAAAACAAATAAAATGCAGGCAAGTGATTCCGGGAAAGGTCAGATGTGGTGCCGACGGACGCTCGCCGGACATAGCTCTGCCCCGGCCGGCGGGGCCAGCGATTCAAACAATCTGCGCAGATTTCATCGACAAAAGCCTCATTCCGCATCCGCTCCGCAGCGTCCTGCGCTCGAAGGCGGAGGGAGCCGTCGCCCCCTCCTCCACCATCAGAGGTGCGGACAGGACGGGTCAGGCCACGCCTGAGAGGAGGTCGCTCCCTGAGAGCGGGGTCCCCCCCCGTCCTGCCCCCTGCACCCCGGGGCCCCTCACCGCTCCTCTCATGCACTGGGCGCGTCGCCAGCCTCCCAGCTGCCGGCCCCTCTGCCCGTCCCTGACACTCGTCCTCTGCACCCTCCCCCACGACCCACCTCCATCGCCACCTCTCCGTGTCACCTCCAGCTCGTCAAGCCCTAGCTGACATTTCCATAGTCACCTGCTCAGTGTCTGTGCTCCCAACAGGTCAGTCCAGCCCTGGACGCCGACACCCACCAGGATGAGCCACGCAGATTGTCAGAGGACACGCCTGCAGGACACGGAATGGGGGGGCAGGGAGAACGGGCCAGCGGAAGGAAGTCTGACGCTCGTGAGGAGACGAGAAGAAGGCCGGCCAGTGGACAGGTGTGAGACCACATGGGACAAAGCAGCCGCACGAGGAGGCCCGTGGCCACAGCTGACGTGCATCCCCCACGCCCAGCCGTATCCCTGGAGCGCAGAACACTGGCCAGTGTGAGGTCGGCCCCTCAATGCTTGCCTTCTTGTGCTGGCTTTGTGGGCAACGGCGTGGCCTCTGCCACCTTATGTGGCTCAGCCTGGGCTGTGAGGAGGGCACAGGGCAGAAAGGTGACCGTTCCCTCGTGGAAGGCCACGCGTCTCACTGGCCCAGAGCCCACGTCACCTACATCTAATCCTTTAATGCCCATGACAGCCCGAGAAAGCACCTGCTGGTAAAGGCGCTCCACCCCGCCTGGCTCTGGAGACCCAGGTCCAGCAGGACGCGGGGGCCGAGGGCATTCTCCCCACGAGCCATCTCCGCTGTCCGCGCTGTCTCGTTCCGTGGAGGAGGCCTTTGGGGCCGGGCGCCAGGTGCTCAGGCCCAGCGGGCAGGGGTCTCACCAAGGCCGGCGGGAGCCCGGGTGGGGTGGGCAGGGGCCCTGTGCTGACAGGCCCCCCGGGGAAAGCCGAGCAGACTTCGCTCTGTGTGCGGTGTGCCCCTAGCTTCTTCTACAGGCACAGGTCTGCGGGGCCCACGGTGAACCCCACAGACAGAGGCGGCTGAGTGGACAGAGAAGGCGGCTCATGGGGAAGGGAAGGGCCCCGTGTGGTCCTGGCACCCGCTGGGTGAGCAGGGCGACCAGGCCTTTTGCTCCGGCCTCCATGAAGCATCTTGGGGACCTCTGATGGGAACGACAGAGCCGCCCCCCGGAAATGCCTCTATTTCCCAGAAATCCTGAGGAGAGGGCAGTGGCCCCCAGCCAGGTCCTGCGCAGCTCCCTGCGGTGACGAGGTCCCCGAGGCGGGCCTCACGCTGAGATGGTCGTCTCAGTTCGAGGGAGAAGTCACATCAAGACAACAGCAAAAAGGCATTGGATGAACGCGGCCACCCACCACGGCCACGGGGACTCGGGCCCAGCCCCACGTCACAGAGCAAGGAAAGACGGCCTCACCCCACACGCGTCCCAGCTGCCCTCACTGCTGACCCTGGGCCTTTGTCCCCGCCCTCCGGGGTCCACCTGGCCTCCCTGGGCCCTTCCCAGATGAGGAGCTGGGTTGGGGGCAGGGGAGACAGGGGTGCTTATGGGGGAACAGACAGAACCAGGACCAAGCCGACCCGTAGGCGAGGTCCACGCTTCTCAACCACAGGAGCCGACGTCCTTGGACCAGAGGTGGCATCACAGCACGAGCCACCACGGCCCTGGGGCCACCAGCCCCTCCACTCGACAGGCATTCCGGTTGCGTGTAGTGCACCAGCCACCGGATGTCGGCGCCCGAGAGCTCCACGGTCCGGGTCCCCGCCGGCACTCGGCGGTATCTGCCCGGCAGAGGCAGACCGGTGTCTCCGCGTGGCTCCCACACCACCCCCGGCGACTGGCCTGGCCGAGTGTCCCCGGCTCGTCTGCCATCTGCATTCCCGCTTTGGTGCAGCCTCTGTTCAAATTTCCAGCCCATTTTTGAGGTTGGGTTTTTTTGTTTCCTTCCTGAGTTGTAACGTTCTTTACGTTTTCTGCATGCGATCCCTTTGGCAGATATGTGATTTGCGTTTGTCTTTTCGTTTCTTGGCAGTCGGTTTTGAAGAGCTAAATTTTTAATTCTGATGCAATTTAATTTATCAAGTTTTTATTGGATCACGCTTTTAGCGTCATGTCTACGGACGCTCGCCTCCCCCGGGTTCACGACCCTTCTGCCCTGCGCTCCTGGGGGAGTTCTGTCGCTGAGGCCCTACGGCCACGTCTGTGACGCGCTCAAGTTAATTTTTGTTTATGGTGCGAACACTGGGCTGAGGGAGTTTTTTCTTTTTGCATCTGGACATCCAGTTGCTCGGCACCATTTGTGGAAAACGAGCATTAAAGGATTAGATGCAGGTGGCACAAGCTCTGGGCCAGTGAGACGCGTGGCCTGCATCCGTCTGACGTCCACAAGGGAACTGTCACCTTTCTGCCCTTCGTAACCTTGGCACTCAGAGGAACTGCCACCGCCAGACGCCTGCCGCGTGGGAATGGTTAGCGCGGGGGCTGCTCGGGGTGAGCGCCTGGATGCAGCAGCATTAAAACTCCCTCCCGTCTGCGCTCCGGGGCTCCGCGGCTCATCTCGGAGGGGCCCTGCGGGGTAGGGAGGACGGCCCTCTTCCGCGGGGTCTCGTGGGTGGGTGCCCAGGAGCCACGTACAGACGGGGTGGGGCGCGGTCCCTCGGGACCCCTCAGGTGCAGGTAGCAAAGCCATCCCGTGGGGTGATTAGGGGAGGCGAGTGCACCTCCCCCCCAAGATGTAGAGACGCCGTGCGTGGTGCTCTGTAAACACGGGGCCCTGTGGCCAGTACGCACATGGCCGTATTTAAAGATCCTTCACTTAGGAAGTTTTATTAATAATTGACTGGGTGATTACCTTTTCGCTTTGGCTACTCAGGACATTATTTGCTTTGTGTATGGCACAATTGATTGTGTAAACTGGGCATACTTAAACATAACTTGACAACAGTGATGGTTTATTTGATGTTATCCTTTAAAATTATATTTATCAAGTCTACACATTGGGCGTTTGTAATAGCGACAGCCACGCGAAGTCATCAGCAGTCAGGGCCAGCCTCCCAGCAGGCATTTAATCTCGTCTCCTCCTGAGGGAGGAGGAATTCATTCAAAGGACCATGTGTGAAAAGCAAAACCTGCCCACACATCCAGCCAGGTGGCACCTGAGTGAGCTCGGGTGGCACCGGGGTTCAGGTGCCTGGTGCGCCTGGGTGTGCCTCCCACCACGGGTCCACCCCGGTCACCCTCCCCCACCGCAGGGGGCAGGAGTTAAGAGCCCCATTCCAAAGAAAGCTGTGTCCAAGAGGTCAGCCAGCGGGCCTGAGGTCCAGCAGATGCCCCAAACCACTTTCCACGCTGCCCTCACCAGCGACTCTCTGGAAAGGGCCAAGCTCCTAGGACAGGGTCTCTCAGCCTGTCCTCCACCCAGTGTCACCCAGGCCCCCTGCGCCCCTGAGAACTCAGCCTGGGAGGCCAGAGCCGGGGGCGTTCCTGCAGAGTTCTGCGGGAGGGCAGCCTCCCCAAACACCGATCTGTAAAACACCTTCGACAGACACGTGGGACGATGGCCCAGGCCTGGGGTGTGCACACAGGCAGGTCTCCCTTCGAGCCTCTGGCCCGGCTCATGCAAGCTCACAGTTCCCAACGTGCCCCTGGCCCTGGCCGCCACCTGTCACAGGCCGGGGGCTCAGGTCCCGCAGACCCTCTGCGTTTAGCGGGGATGCGCGTGGCCTGGGCGCAGGAAGCCGAGCTCCCCCCGGCGACTCCAGGGGCCCCGGGGGTGGACCAGGTCCTCGTGGCCTCTCTCCTGACGCCCGCCCCCCGCGCTCGCTCAGGAATCAGCTCATTCTGGCACGCTGGCTGCGGTCACCCCAGTGCCGACGGGGAATTTACCCCTGCTGTCACCTGTCACCGCCCGTCCGCAGGAGCCGGCCCCCCGGTGCTGGGGACAGAGTGAAGCAGAGGCTCCCGCAGGTGGGTCCCAAGGGGGCTGAATGTCCTCTCAGTCTCCCACCCCCTCCACCCCACCCCTGGCCCCGGCCCCCTCTCCCTGCCCGGCCCCACTCATCCTGGCCCTGGGGCTCCCCTCCACCCGCCTCGCTACCTGGACTCGTCTGCGGGCTCTCTCAGCCCTTGAACAGGCCGCGCTCCTCCGGAAGGACACGGCCCGCCTGCCGCTGGCCTCTCGCGCTCGGGGCTCCCTTAAACGCCCCCTCCTCGCCAGCCTGAGACTGGGGGTCCCGGGGAGGTGGGGCTCAGCACCAAACCGGAGAAGTCCCAGGGCCGGCGGCACGGTCAAGAGAACGAACGCGCAGGGGCAGGAGCGTCACATCTGGGAGCTCGCGGGGCTCCCAGGGGGGCACCCCAGCATGCGAAGAAGCCCCTCACAGGCCCCCACAGACCAGCAGAGGCCGTGGCGAGCCTCGCCCACACGCAGAGTGACCGTCTGCCCGGGCGTCGCACACGCCTGGGACCGAGGCTGGCCGCAGGGGAGCCGACGAGCTTTGTGCTGAGCTTGACCCGCCAGGCCATGCAGGCCAAACGGGCCTCAGTCACCCGCTGGACGACGGTCTTCTCCATTGGATGACAGAGGAGACGTGGCCCAGGGAGGCAGAGAGGGCCTCTGAGGCCCCGCATGTCGGCCACACGGTCAGCGGTGAGGAGCGGGAAGCGGCCTCGTGGCTGCGGACATTTTCATCGCTGACCCACCCGGTGGCTCGTCCTCCCCCTTGGCTCCGGCTTAATGATCTGCATTCTGAGCAGAAACACACACGTCCGGGGAGCGGGCGCGGCAGCTCCAGTTCGTCCTTGTGAGGAATCCAAGCAGAATTTAGGGGAAAACAGCTACGCGCATAATATTACGGCCCCAGCGTGAAGGGGAAGGAGACCGTTTCACCCACTTTGACAAGCAGAACATCTTGACGGCGGCGCAGCCCTAAGCAGCCGTGCAGAAGGGACAGTCCACTTCGTAAGGAGGCGGGAGGTGGACGGGGACGCAGACCCCGTGTCCAGGGAGGTCGGGCTGACACACGAGACTCCCGGAGGCCACTGCAATGGTCCAGACGAGAGCCGCTGAGGACCCCAAAGACACGCAGATTCTAAAATCAATACGCCAAGGCCAGGGGCCTGACACGGCCGCGACAGTTGTGAGAAGGAAGAGCATGCGGCGGCCTCCTCGCTCCACGACGCGCTGTGGGTTCACGACCGTCCGCGTGGAGCAGTGCTGGCATAAGGACGGACACATAGATCGATGGAACAGAACAGATGCTAGAAATAGACCCACACGTGTGTGACCAGCTGATTCACAACAAAGGTACCAAGGTCATCGAATGACGAACAGATCGTGTTTGCAACACGTGATGCTGGAACAGCTGGACGATCATACGCAGAAAGAATGAAGCTTGCCCCTTATCACGCTCCGGACACAAGAATTAACTCAAAAGGATTTACGGATCCGCATGTGACCATAAACCATAAAACTTCTAGAAGGAAATGTAGGGAGAAAATTCTCGTAAGCTCAGATTGGCCAACAAGTTCCTGGAAAAGACATAAAAAGCATAAACCATTTAAAAACTCATAAATTAGACTTCCTCAAAATAAAAAATGTTTGTTCTCTGAAAGATGCTATTATAGGAAAACGAAAAAGTAAGACAGACTGACAGAAATATTTGTAACATATATATCTGATAAAGGACCTGTATCCAGAATATGTGAAGAACTCTGATAACTCAATATTAAGAAGATAAACCATTGATTTTTTTAAGTGGGCCAAAATTTTGAACAGATAATTTATGAAAGAATATGGCAAATGAGCACACGAAAGAGGTTCAGCATCACCGAACATTAGGGAGATGAATTTAAAACCGCGATGAGCTACAGCTCGATTCATGCAAGGCGTTGCCGAGACGACGAAGCAGCTGGACGCCTCGCACCTGCCGGCGGAAATGGCGCATGGCACGACCACTGCGGAAAACAGCAGCCTAACCAAAAACAAAACGGAACTCCTCGAGTTGAGAACATTCCTGAAACATAACACTTCGTGCATAGGTTTACCGAGCGGTTAAACACAGCCGAAGGGAGCATCTGTGAACTGGAAAACAGGTGTGAAGAGATGACCCAGCATGCGACACAAAGGACCAAAAAGATGACAAATATTTTCTTTAAAAAAGAGACTAAGGCGCATGGAGAATTAAGTGTGAAGTTCTAACGTGATGCTCAATCGAAATCCCCAAAGCTGAAGGATGAGCATCCTGGAAGCAAAAAGGGACTCTGCTTCACGGCTTCGAGACGCCCAACCAGTTCCGACTGAGATAAATAGGCCAAGTTCACGGGTAGACGCGTCACAAGGAAACCAGAGAAGGCCCCAAGACCATCGGGGGACACAGACAACATCCGTCCAGCAGAGTCTGCGGGAGAAATAAAACCAATCACCATCCTGTCCATTGAAGACAAGGCCAGGTCGACCTGTGGGACGTCAAAGATCCTTCTGAGTGCTCTCCGTCCCCACCAGCCACGTCCCCTCCGCTCCCGACACGGCACCCACCTCCAGACACCCGGCCCCTTCGCTGTTCCCACCCCGGCACCTTCATGTGCTCAAGTCCCCAGCTCTCCCCACCAGTGCTGTCCCACCCGTGCCTCCTGCCCCTGCCCCTGTCTCCCAGACTCCCCTGCGGTCCTCGGCCCTCTCGCCACCCCCGTGGGGAGCATCCCCGAGCGCTCTCCTGATGACCGCCGCCCTTGCCGCCATCTGCCACCTCCCAAGCCCTCTCCACGCGTGGCTTAGACCACCCCGGTTTGAGGCTTTGCTCTGCCCCAGACTGTAAGTCCCTTGAGAACGAGGGTCGTGTCCAAAGGCTTTTTCAACCCCATAGTGGGTGACACGGTGTAGACACACAGGGCGCCCCTTAGAGGGAACTCCGAGCTGGAAAACTCCGGGACGCGGGTCCGGGCTCCCTATTTAGATAGTGGGGCACGTTTAGGCCTTCAGCAGACACAGGAGCCAGGACCCGCAGCCCCGGACGGACTGCAAAGCAGAGAAGATGCACAGCCTGAGCCGGCAGTGTAGGCCACACCCGAGAAGCCACCTCGCCTGTGCTTGAAGTCCCTGGGCCCAGGCTACCGGTGCCAGGCACCATGCCTGCTGCCCAGCAGCAGGTGGCAGCTAATCCTGCCCAGCACGACTGGCACACGCTGTGCACAAACACCAAAGCCGGCACCGGCGAACCTAAGCGAGCCACTCGCACGAGACCGAGAGCGTGCAGCTTTGACGCGGCCTAAACGGCAACGCCTCGGTGGAAAGCAGCAGGCGGGTCTTTGGACCTAGGTCAGACTCCGCCTCGCTGGCCGAGGCCCCGTGGACCCCGCCGCCCCCGCTCCCTGCCGGGCACTCCGCCCCGCGCCTGCGCAGAGCCCGCTGCACCCAGGCTGGGAGACGGAGCGCGCACCTGTTTGCAGACTGCACTGTGTCACTAACGCGTGTGCCCAACAAACAGGAAATAGAGTTCAGAGCTGGCCGGTGACTGCTCTGGGGAATCAGCTTCGACATCGGCCAAAGAAACCCTCCCAAAGGCAGATGTCATGAAGAGCTTAGAGGGAGAGCTTCCGGATTACGAAGCGGCTCCATAGCAGCACGTGACGACAGTAGCCCCCCGCTTCGGGGCGCTCGTTGGCAGCGAGGAGGTGGAGATGTGTTTCGTGTGTTCCTCGCTCCCAGGTTTAGTCCTCACTGGCCTTCCTGCCTAACGTGGGCATCGGTCAGATGTGGGCTTCAGCAGAAGCTAAAGCAGCAAGTGCCCCCCGAAAACAAAAACGCAGGGGCAGGCAGCCATCGCAGAGCTGCCCCCCGCACCCCGCCCTGGAGGTCGTGCACCAGCCAGGACTCAGCCGGTGCTTTGCCTCTGGCTTCCTGCAGGGGACGGAGCTGCCCTCTCTCAAGACTCTCAACGCCCAAGTAGCCATTTACTGTTGGCTCGGCCCACTCACCTGTGTCCCCTCAGCTCTGCCAGGAGCCATGGCCACAGCCCCCAGTCCTGTGGGGGGTCTCCCCCACTGCCTGTGTGGCAGGTCTCAAACTTTCCAACCTAAACAATTATTGGAGCTCCGAAGAGCTTTGTGTGTGCGACTCCGTTCTAGCCATGTATACCACAGTGTAATTAGGGTGGGGAAATTTTTAAATATTCGTTGATGGGTTCACTTCAAAATAACTATTATAAACCCATTATATGTTAAAATAAGTACCATGTTTTTACGAGGAAAAATAAACTAGATTTTCCAAATCAAAGCCACTTAGTGAGAAGGGCAACATTGTGTGTATTTCTCTCTCTAGGCTGATAGAGGACAGTCGGGTCCCCACGTGGCTTCTGCATCCAGCCTCTCGTGCGTGTACTTGGCTTGTAATTTCTGAAGAAGACACAGCCTCACGCGGTGTGTGGCCAGGAAAGGGAGCAGTGTTGCCAGCACTGCTTAGGTCGCTGTGGATTTTCTTCGATCTACCCCAAAACCCCTCGAACAGGAAACGGGTCGCAGTGTGTGGCAGCGTCTGACCCCACCTAGCGAGCCTGTGCGCTGGCGCGGTTCACCCCATGGGCCGCCTCGCGCCCTAGCGGGTCTGCGGATCGCGTGCGTGAGTCTGTGACATCTGGGAACACTGGTCCGCTGATGTGCGCAGACCTTGCACATGTTGACATGTTTCTTAGTCTCATATCAAAACACACGTGCTCAGATTGCCACTGATCCCGCCGGAAGCCCCTCCCGTGACGCCCCCTTTACCACTAAGGCGGCCGACAAGGGAGGGGTGCCTCCTTGTCCCCCCACAGGAAGTGCGCCGGGCCCGGCCTGGGACTGACTGGGACTCCAGGTCCACCCAAGGGCCTGCAGAGGGCTGGCCCCATCCAGCAAACGGGGACCTCGCCTCCTCCCTCCGAGCTGGGCCAGCGCTGCAGTCCCTGGGGGCTCCCAACGGGACAGCATCTCAGGACAGCCCTGGCCCCTCCCAAAGCCAAGACGCTGTACGCAGGGGCTCAGAGACCACCAGGCGGGTGGGGGGGCCACAGGTCGTGGCTGAAACCGAGGGACCGAGGAGAGGGGGCCAAGTCTCAGCTCAAGGAACGCACCCCAGGGAGCGGACGGCATCTGGGGACACCGGACGCAGGGCTTTCTGTCCTCCTCGGCCGCCATGTTGAGCCCAGGCAGGGGAGCGAGAGGGAGAGCCGCCAGGGGCAGGTCACACGCACCGCGTCAGGGGCGGGTCACACGCACCGCGTCCACCGCCACAGCCAGTGAGCCCTGCGACCTGGTGCCACCTGGCCCAGAACCAGCCCGCCGGCCCTGCCCTGCATCAGCCAATCCCTGGAGAGTCCCCGGCGCCAGGCCCCTGCCGAGGGGGTCTGCCCCGTGAGGAGCCGTGTGTTCGCAGGCTCAGACAGCGCTGCAAAGAGAGACTTCACAGTGACACTTGGTAACTGAACCTCCAGGGGCCTCGCTTCCTTTCCTCTGCAGACTGATTCTGCTCCTGTCAGAAGTTCAGGAAGACGCCTCGGTCCTGAACGAAGCCAAGACCCGGATCTCTCGAGGTCACCGTCATGCCGAGAAGTCGCTAGGCAGACACGACCTGACACTCGAGCTGTGAACGTGGCACTCCCCTGTGGCAGCCATGACACAAGTGCCTGGGCTCTGCCCCATCGCAGAGGCAGACCCCACTGAGGGAGGAAGGGACACCGCAGGGAGGTCGAGACCCGGCTTCTGGCCCGAGGACGGGCGGAGGGGCCCGGGAGACAGACGGTGTGGGGAGAGCGCAGCGCAGGCCGGAGGCTGAGCCAACGCGGAGCCCAAAGGCCCTGGACGGAGCTGTGTGCAGACACCGCCAGGCCCTGGCTGGCCCAGGGCAGCACGCAGTGGGACAGGCCTAGTGACACCATGAAGCTGGTCACATGAAAGCCGGTTACATGGTGGTTACACGGAAGCCACCAGACCAGTTCTCATGCTGCGGCCCCTGGGCGGAGGGGCAGGACTCAGCCTGAACGCAGGGGGCCCGTCCACTGCTGCAGCAGAGATGCACGGTCTCCAGAATATTCTAAGAGACTGCCGTGACAGAATATGCAAAGGGTTCAGGATACGATATAAAATCACCTAAAATACAAAAGAAAAAAGTGAAACATTAGCAACTTGGAAAGAAAAGGGCCATCGACAGACGCGGCTCCCACAGTGACCTGGGCGCCGGAATTCCGAAGACTCTAAAACGCCAGTACATCCATCCTCCAGGAACAGGACAGATTCTCATTTAAAAATAGGAAGACAGAAACTGTCACCAGAGAAATAGAAGCTCTATAAAAAAATCAAGCGAACGTTTTGGAACTTAAAACACAAATAAAGCATTCACCGGACGGGCTCACAGCAGAGCCGAGGTGGCAGGAATGGCGGGTGAACCTGAAGAAAGAGCGAGGGGAACCATCCAGTCTGAACAACAGAGAGGAAAAGGTGCTCCTAGAACCAAACGAAGCCGCGGGACTTTCAACGGTCTCATCGGTGACGTCCCAGAACCAGAGCGGGACTGGCGAATCGTGTATCGCTGATAAAATAATGCACGAAAACGTCCTAAACTGGGCAACAGAAAAAAAATTTCAGATTCCAGAATCTCAGTAAAACTGCGCCCAGATACATAAAATCAAATTACCGAAAACCAAAGGTAACGAAACAATATTCGGAGTCGTCAGAGAAAAATGACACATCGCTCACGGGAAATAACGAATCGGAGGACTGCGGATTTCTCATCGGACACCGCGGAGGCCGGGACGGCATCTTAGCGTGCGCAGAGAAAAATGCCGTCAGCCAGGGTTCTGTCTGCAGAAAACACGCTTGTCAGGGATGAAGATGAGGCGGTCCCAGGTGAAGGGAAACCAGGAGAATCACCCCCGGGTGACCCACCCTGAGAGAAGACGGGGTACGCAAGTACACCCCGGGACACGTCTTCACTGGTGAACGCTACCAAACACCCGCGGAAGAAGTAATACCACAGCCCGCGGTCTCTTCCAGAACACAGAAGAAGGGGTAACCTCTCCCAGCTCATGAGGCCAGCGTTCCCATGACATCAAAACCAAACTAAAAAGTACAAGGAAACCACAGAATATAGACACAAAATGCTCAGCGGAATATTGGCAAACTGGACCCAGCAATATATTTTTAAAAAATAATACATCACAATCAATCATGGTTTGTGATGGAAACATGTGTAAATTAATTAATGGGACCCATTATGTTAATAGACTAAAAACTAAAAACCATATGATCATATAGATTGAAGCAGAAAAACATCTGACAAAATTCAACATCCTTTCACTCTCAGGAAGAAGAGACTAAAACTTCCTTATCCTGATAGAGTACTGACAAGAAAAAAAACTATGAATAGCATCTTACCTAATGGTGAAAGACTAAATGCCTTTGCTGTAATACTGCCGACGAGGCAAGGAAGTCTCTCTTTTTTGGTCATTTCTAGTCAACACTGTACTGTGTCATAACCAAGGCAATAAGACAAGAAAAATAAAAGGCATTAGATTAGAAAGGAAGAAATAAAACTGTCACTATGAACGGATAACATGATCGTCTAGGCTAAAAATCCCAAGGAATCTACCAGAACGTAAAAGGTCCTAACCAATACATGAGCTATAAAGCTCCTCACGGAATATAATGTCATCATACAAAAATCAACTGTTTTTATGTATATTAGCAATGAATGATTATAAAAGAAAAATTTTTAAACGATGCCGTTTACTATAGCTCCAAAAAATGAAATCTGGAGGCATAAATCTAATAAAATAAGTGAAAGATCTATAGGCTGATAACTACAAAATCCTGGTGAATTGAACCAAAAAGTTGCAAATAAATAGAAAGACATACCATGTTCATGGATTGGAAGACTCGATGTAGTTAAAATGTCAATTCCCCCCAAAATGATCTATAAATTTAACATAATCCCAAATTCATGGCAGGATTTTTTTTATAGACATGCAGATGCTTATTTTTAAATCACTGTGGAAAATCAAAGGAACCATTATAGATAAAATATTTTTAGGAACAAAGTTGGCAGACTCATATTATCAGATTTTGACCTATGCTAAAGTTGCAGTGATTAAAATAGTGTAATATTCGTGAAACAGAATAGAGCATCTAGAAATAACAGATCCACACAAGTATGGTCCACTGATCTTTGACGAAAGAGCAAAGGCGATTCAACGGAGAAAGGATGATCTTTTCAACAAACGTTTCTGGAACAACTGGACGTCCATACACAAAACGTGATGGACCTGTATCTATACCTTTTACATTATACAAAAACTAAGTCAAAATACATCACAGGCTCAAACATATGAAAAGCCGTAATAGTCTTAAAAGAAAACAGGAGAAAATCTAACTCTTTGGGTTAGACACAGCGTTCTTGAATGGGACACAAAAGCATGATCCACAAAAAAAAGAAACAAAATGACAGGTTTCAGACTGAAAGGAAATATTCTAAATCGTATGCCTGATGAAGGACTCACATCCAGAATATACAAATAATTGTCTAAATCATAAGAAATCTAATAACCCAATTTTTTTATTAGCAAAAGAGTTGAACGTACACTTTATCTAAAGACATGTGGACAGCAGATAAGCACATGGAATAGGATGGGTTTTCTGTCTCCGAGGCCTCACGGTCTGCGGGGGCTGCCGCGACGTGGCCTCCCTGTCCCCAGTTCCCCCAGTGCCTGTCCCTGCTCATCGATGCTGGTCACGGAGCTCAAGGCAGCAGTCATAAAGAAGACGATTTACAGCAAATCCAGTGTGTGGCACGCGAGCTAAGCAGACGCTTAAGTGACTCAAATGGCATTTTCTTCCTTGGCCTTTTCTGTGATGAGCTGGGTTTACGGGCTTTGATAGAGAGCATCGGCACCAGGTGTGTGAACCACAGTTCCTTCCTGAAAAGACACCAGCTGTCTGACCCCTCACTCTCCAGATCTCACACTCACGCTGCCGTCCTTGCCCACGCGGAGGTCAAAGACCCCACGGCTGGTGTGGATGCCGCTCCCACCGGGCTTGGAGCTCCGGCCTCCAGGCCGCTGTGGTCTGCTGGTGCGGGGACAGTGTGCAGCAGGCACGGGGACCTAAATCCCACTTTGTTTTGGCTCACGCTCCCAGGTGCCTGTGAGGCCAGCGGGTGGTAGAAGCGACCACCCAGTCAACTTTCTCTTGACACATGAGCTACACACCCCTCCACCCAGACCCCCAGTCACCAGAGAGGCTTCCGCCGGCTCCGCAGCACACGCACACGCGTGCACACACGGTCCGGACACCCAGGGGCTCGGGGCTGCCCTTGGCAAGCGGAGGCCCTTGACCTTCACAACGGCGTCAGCTGAACCTGTCAGCCAGACCCAGACACCATCTCGGGCTTGTGGGCAGCACAGCGTCCCCTGCATGGCACTTCCTGGTCTAAACCAGCTGCTCCCCAGCATTCCAAGAGAGGAATGGCAATAGCAGCTTCCAGGCTCAGGCAGTCGCCACCACGGTCCCTTTGTCCGATCGGCTGAGACAGCAGGCGAGTGGCCCTGCTTCGCCATCTCGATGGAAGCCTGTCATGGACCCTGACTGGTCACGGGCAACAGTGGGACCTTCGGCGGGTTTCAGCGGCTTCCTCCTCTCGTCACCCTCCCATAGCACAGAGCCCAGGCAGCCCTGCGATGACGAGCCAGCCCGCTCCCTCCGAGCGGACGGGCCTCCTGCTTCGGCTGGGGAGGAGACTGTGAGCCCAGGCCAGCAGAGTGGTGCTCGGCTGGCGTTTAATTTAGAGAAAGTTTGTGGTAATAAACACACCACCACGTGTTTCTTCAAGGGTGTTTGACAGACAGTCTCTGGAGGCCATCTCCACACTCCGTTTTTCCTACCAAAACATGGTATTTATGTCTTTATTCTAGAAGGAGATTTACTTGCTTAATTATGGGAATATCTGCGTGTTGTCGCACACAGAGCTGACGTTGGCTTCTGCAGGGCCATCCGCCGAGCGAGGGGTTTAATTGACAAGCTGAGGTCTAACACCGCGAAGTTACAGGACATCTGGGAGAGGAGAAACACGTGTTGACAGCCCGGGCCACCGGCAACGTGACAGACGTAGGACAGGATAATCTAAATGTGTAAGCATTTAATTACTAGTAAATGTGAGATGTTTCGTTTTATGTTGTGTAGCTTATTATTTCATAAGTTTTCGTTTAAGCATCCGAGAACGGGAGCCGACCTTCTGTCCCTAAGCCTCTCTTCCCTGCCGATCTTGGTGTGACAGCAGCGCCCCCCACGCCCCGGGGTCCAGGGCGGGGTCCACCCTCCCACCGCCCCGCCGCGAGCAAGCCGCGCACCGCGAGGGCACCACGAGGGCGACCGCGGCCAGGCAGAGACCCGGCTGCCCGCAGCCCTCCGCCCGGCACGGGTCGGGGCAGAGTCCGCCTGTGGCGCGAGGCTTTAACGCCATGACGCGTGCGTCCACGGACGAGTTTAACAGGCGTGCGCGCGTGCGCTCGCTCACGCAGCTTCCTTCCCAGCACCGCCCCCTTTTGATCAGCTGTG
>NW_024349802.1:881896-883631 GCF_902729225.1 Pteropus medius | reverse complement strand
CCGCCATCAGCAGCCCCACCCGCCCACAGGTGACCCTGGCGGAAGTGTCGCAGGAAGCGTCCGTGTTTTTCTCTTCACTCGGATAGACGTAGCCATGTGCTACTTAGGCAAATATGCATCTAGGAAGGTTTCTGCCTGGTCGGTTCTACAAAAAATAAGAGGACGCAAAGACGCTTTTCTGAGACTCACTTTTCTCTCTTTACATGCTCCCGACGACGCTGGGCTGCGGCTCACCCTTGGGGTCAGCTGTCCAACCCTCTTCACCCCACCCTGGGCCCCGGCACGCCAGGTGTCCCCGACTTTGCCTCTGCGAGCCAGGCCCGACCCCGCTTCCTGGCCTTCTGGCCCCGGCTCCTCGTTGCCAGGCCGACCCCTGGGGACAGTGCTGGGTCAGAGAACGTGCGCGTTTTCAGTGCCGACGGTCCGTGAGGACGGAGCGGCACCGGGAAGCAACTGTGACGACAGGAGCCGGCCTGCAAACACTGTCACCTCGCGAGAATGGCAGCCAGGAGCAGAGGGGGCGGCAGAGCCGCGGGCACCGCGTTGGGCTTCATCGGACTCTGGCCATTGGCACTGAGCTCCCCACGCAGGAACACGGAGAGCGCGGGTCCCAAACGCAGTGCGAACGTCAGGTCAGCTTCGCGCCCCGCGCAGGCAGCCGGCCAGGCGAGCTCCCTCCAGCCAGCGAGCACCTGACCGGCCCCTGTCACCGGCTGGTCCTCCAGGGTGGCGCCCAGAGCCGGGCGGCCGCTCATCGTCCAGGAGGAGCACCCCGCTCTGCTGCTCGCTCGTAGGTGACACTCTGAGCCCGACCGTGTCAGACACAGACGGAGCTGTCCTGGGTCGAGAGCTGGCCGAGCAACAGAGATGACCCATGAGGGCTGGGGGAGGGGCTGGGAGGGGCAGGCGACCAACGAGAAGGGACCGAGGAGGGGACAAATCGTTTCCTGTGAAGTCCAGAGGCGGGAAAGAGGCATCGCTGGGGCAGTGACAGGGAAGCCGCGGGCCGCTGCAGCTGGGGGCAGGCAGAGGCCTCAGCCACGTGCGACGCAGCAGCGGTGACACTTCCTCGAGCAGGTGGCGAAGCGGTGGCCAGTTTCCCGCCGCCCAGCACCGGGCCGCGGGGAGGGCAGACGCGGCTCCTCCTGGCGCGCGCTCCGAGGCCGGTGACCGCAGCGCCCCGTCCCCCCGGCCACGGCCGCGAGACCCGCACGCGTGGTGGTGGTGGCGGTGGCGGTGGCGCTCGCTGCTCTGGCTCCGAGCCCGGCCCCGCCCACGGAGCCGCGGCCGCAGGGAGGAGCGCGGTGCCCGGAACGGCGAGCGGGCGCGGCCGGTCACCGCGCGCGGAGGAGCCGTTTCCGCCGAACTCGCGCGGCCGAAGCCCGGCAAAGCGGCCGAGCCGGAAACGGGGGCCCAGCGCCGCCGCCGGGCGCGGGGAGGCTGGGCCGGGAGATCGGCGCAGCGCCTCCCAGCATGCCCTGCGCCGCCGGGGTCGCCATGGGAGCCGCAGCCTCCCACGCCTGCGTAAGTATTGTGACTGCGCTGTTTGGGTGGCATCTGAACCACAGAGCGTGTCCAGCCTGCACCTCCCACCTAGGCCGAGTGTCCCTGGGCCTCCCCTTCGTCTGTCCCTGGGCGAACGACCCAGAATGGCCGTGAGGCGTGGACAGGGGTCATCTGAGCCTCTGCACCTTCATCTGACTGATGAGGCAGGTGGCGATCACTTCACGGCTAG
>NW_024349802.1:872463-881885 GCF_902729225.1 Pteropus medius | reverse complement strand
GGTGGTGGCGGTGGCGGTGGCGCTCGCTGCTCTGGCTCCGAGCCCGGCCCCGCCCACGGAGCCGCGGCCGCAGGGAGGAGCGCGGTGCCCGGAACGGCGAGCGGGCGCGGCCGGTCACCGCGCGCGGAGGAGCCGTTTCCGCCGAACTCGCGCGGCCGAAGCCCGGCAAAGCGGCCGAGCCGGAAACGGGGGCCCAGCGCCGCCGCCGGGCGCGGGGAGGCTGGGCCGGGAGATCGGCGCAGCGCCTCCCAGCATGCCCTGCGCCGCCGGGGTCGCCATGGGAGCCGCAGCCTCCCACGCCTGCGTAAGTATTGTGACTGCGCTGTTTGGGTGGCATCTGAACCACAGAGCGTGTCCAGCCTGCACCTCCCACCTAGGCCGAGTGTCCCTGGGCCTCCCCTTCGTCTGTCCCTGGGCGAACGACCCAGAATGGCCGTGAGGCGTGGACAGGGGTCATCTGAGCCTCTGCACCTTCATCTGACTGATGAGGCAGGTGGCGATCACTTCACGGCTAGTGACAGCACACGGGAACCTTCCCAGGGTACAGCAGGTGTGAGCCCGTCACAGGGCTCCTCCCGCCCCCCACCTCCACCCAGACACCGGCCAACGAAAACGAGTCACTCTAACCCCCGCACGCTAAGACCAACACCCTCGCCGTCTGGTTTTGGGGACTTGACGCCCGTCAGGTGTGAACGTCGCCTGATCCAATCAGGACTCCGCGAGCTTGGTAAACATCTGGCGGCTCCTGAAAATAGAGCGCTCCACATCAAAACCAACAACGTGCAGGCCTGAAAATCCATGTGAAATATTTATGCCATCCAGGTAGCTGGTCCCCACAGCAGAAAAGCACCGAAAGTGGCCTTTGGTTTGAATTTTAGATCACGAGACAGAACGAATAGCTTTTTTATATTTCATGGCTGGTTTTATTGCCACCGCGGCAATCCTCAGCGGAGCAAAGCCACGACACTAACTAATGAACGCTCACGACACCGAAGCCACCACGAAGGTGCTGCACCCACGGGTGGTGGAGGCGGCGCCAGTCCAGTCACAGTACCCCGGAGCCGGGGTCCCCGGGCCACTGCCACGTCCACGCCGTCAGTGCAGGCAGGAGGAGCAGGAGGGGCCCGGCACCCCAAATTCCTGAGCATCCTGCTGCAGCACCCACCTCTCCCCCAAGACGGCCGTGCCCCTCTGCGGGGAGACAGGCAGAGAAAGGGAGTGGGAGGGATGGGGGCGAGCCGGGGGTACCCCGGTCCCCAGCACCAGCCACACAGCTGGTATGAGAGCAGGACCTGGGCCGCTGCTCCTCCCTCTGGCCGGTGTGTGGTCAGGGGACAATCCCCAAAGGGCTTCCGTGTACCCCCACACTGGGGCGGGGGGAGCACCTAAGCCTGGCTGACAGGATCAGGCCTCCCTCCTCCCTAAGACACCCCTAGAACCAGGGCGCAGAGCTGACGGTGTGCCCGAGTTGCCATGGCCCTGCCCGTGGCCTCCACCCGCTCCTGTGATGACAACGTCTGAACCGCCCACTTCCAACACATGCATTCTCAAAAGCCCAGGGCCTAGCGAAAGATCTGGCTGCCTCTTCGCCCCATTTTCGGAGTGGGGTGCCTGCCTCACCCCTTAACACTGAGCGGACCTCCAAGACCGGAGAATACTGAGAAGATGCCCCAAAAATTAAAAGGAGAAGATGAACCGGGGGTGGAGGAGGGACAGGCGCAAATGCAGGCACCGCAGGAAAGTCCTTTAAAACGATACTGTCCTGACATGGATAAGAAAGGATGTCGCATCTGTGACAAAGAAACAGGATGCTCAATTTAGAGAACAGGAAACCATTAGACATTTAGCTACGATAGTTGGGGAAAATAAATCAACGGAAAAAAGGACAAATGAAGAAACGTTCCTAGAAGGCAGAACAAAACAACGAACATGAAAAACAGAGAAACAGCACATGGATTAGCCAGTCCGCTGAGGAAATCGCTTGCTGACTACTACGCATTTCAGAAATCGAACAGAAAAAGGAGGGGGTGAAAGACGGAAGGAAATTGCCAAAGAAATAACGCAAGACCCCCGCCCCCGGGATGGGAGACCCCCGCTGGAATTAACCCACCCAAAGCCCCACACGACACACGAAAGTGGCCTCATTCCGAGAACAACGAGAAGCTGCAAACACTCGGGACCCACCGAGGGCGGACAAGGACCGTCACCGAGGGCGGACAAGGACCGTCACCTTGGCCGTCCCCAGAGGTGGCCTGGGGCACGTTGCTCCCCAAAGCGCCCAGGACCCCTGGGCCTGCCCCAGGCCCTTCTAGAAGGGGAGCCCAGCTGCCCAGGAGCGCGTCCTCCCAGAGGCGGGCCTCGGGACCCTCAGTCCCTGTCACTTGCTTTTTTTTGGCGGGGACTCAAGGGCTAAGCTGTTCTTTTCACTTTTTAAAAACGTACACGCAGTAAAATTCACTTGTTTGTGTACAGTTCTTAGACATATGAATACAGCGATATAACCAGCACCACAATCAAAATACAGGACCCCTCTGTCACCCCAAAGCTCCCTGCTGCTGGCCTTGTTATCCGTCCCTCCCCCACCCTCAGCTCTGCCCCCACCGACCTGTTCCCTGCACCTCGAGCCCCGCCTTTTCCTGACTGCCATCAGAGTGGAGGTAGCACCTTGAGGCTGGCTTCTCTCACCGGTGCACGTCCCGGGGCTCACCCGCGTGGCCGAGCTGCCGACGGCTGTCCCCCAGCACTGCCACTCACGTCCGTCACACAGACGTACCCCAGGCGCTCACCCGGACACCCCCGGGAGGACGTTTGGGTTGTCGGCTATTCCGGGCAATCGTGAATTAAACATCATAAATGTTCGTGCCAGGCTTTCCGGTGATCGGGACTTTTTGTTTCTCGCGGGAGTTTGTCTGGGAGCGAGGCCACCGCACTGACTGCAAACGCAGCCTGGATCTGTAAGGCCCGCGTGGCCGTGTCCCCGAGCGGCCAGGCCACGTGGTTCCCTCCGGCAGAGTTCCCGGCCAGCGCGGCCCCGCGGCTCTGATTTGCGCTTCCCGACGCCTGACACTGCGCATCTTCTCACAGACTCATTCGTCACCCAGGTAGGTTCTTTAGTGAAGCGTCTGTTCAAATCTTTTGCCCATTTTTTAAGTTGCATTATTTCCTCGTCATTGCGTTTTGAGATTTAATTACACGTTGGAACAGAAGTTTTCTTCAGAGGCGTGATTTGCAAAGATTTCCCCGCAGTTCGCAGCTTGCTTTTTTGTTTTCTAGACAGCATTTTTCCCAGGGAGGTTTTTGATTTTTATGTTCAGTTTCAATGTTCACATCAATGGTTTCTTTTTAAAACGACTCCTATATGCATTTAAAGTAAACTTTGAGAGCTCGTTGGGAGGAAAGAGGCAATAAACTCAATAAAACTGGGGCGGGGGGGGGTTGGCGAGACAGCGGCCGTCATCGAGCAGGAAGGAACGAGAGGACGCGGTTCAGCTGGACGGTTTAGCTCGAGGACGCGCAGGTAGCGGTCACAGGAAATGCAACCGAAGCCTAAAACATGAGGTTCCTGGAGGATAAACATAGTCAGAAGATTGGAAAGCAACTCAAAGAAATTGCTCAATTTCTCAAAACCTCTGGAAACGAGGCCTGGGTATTGGATGTATTAACCAAGCAGCCATGTGCCCACACCTGGCCCTGGCCACATCGGAGACATTCGGAATCCTGGAGGCTTCACCATGGAGGGAAGGGGGAGGCGGCCTCCGAGGCACTTCCTGCCACGTGCACAGCAGAGGCGGGACGTCCTCGTCCTCCCGGAGGGGACTTTCTCGTGATCGAGTCGCTCCTGTGAACAGCGACTTCACTGGTGCATTTTTTAAAAATTTCTGGGTCAGACGCCAAAAATTTTAAAGCTAAATAAATAAATGTTAAAAAGTTTAAATCACAAAAGGGAAAAAGGATGTGAAGACATCTCGAGATAGAACGAGGAGGGGGCGACCAGCGAGGCACTGCGTGGGGGGGTGGGGGGGACAGGGACCCCGGCACAGCCCCGCAGTGTGGGAGACGTTGCCGTTTTCCCAGCAACTTAGGATGAATTGTCAATGTATAAAATATCTACTTTCCACAAATGTTAAGGTTTTGGTTACGCACAAGGGAACGATTTAGGCTTTGGAAATGTATCTTGCAACCCGAAAGCCGCCTGCCCTGCGTTAGCCGCCCCGGCTGCCCGTGGGTAATCGGAACGCACTCTGTACGGCCTTATTTTAGGTTCGGGGGTCTTCGTCCCAGCGTGAGGGGTCACCCCAGTGTCTGACGGGTGCACTGGACACCTGTGCTCACTGCAGCGGTGGAACGACCTCTCCACATCACGCCAGCTTGTGATCTGCGGAGGGTGATCAGGGAAAGCACCTGGCACCCGCTCCAGCCCCCGCACGCCGCGCGGTCTGCGAGGCTCCAGCCATCCGCGTCCGGACGCTGCCCTCTGCTGCCCACAGAGGGAACGGCGCTGCTGTGCCCGCCGCCCTCGCAGGAGCTGCCCCCAGCCGTCCGCACGCCGCCCCCCTGCACAGTCCAGCTCATCCAAGAAACGCCTTCACGGCGACGGCTAGGACAGCGTTTGACCAAATGTCCGGTGCGAGGCCCAGCCAGGCTGACGCAGGAAGGCCATCATCACAGGGCCGCCGTCACAGGTGCCTCCGAGGCGGGGTGAAGGACGGCGAGCTCGCTGAGGGCCGAGAGGGCCGGCCGAGTGAGCGCAGCCCTACGAGAGGAGGACGAAGCGGGCGACTCGCCCAGGGAAGGAGCAGGCGGGCCCCGGCGTCGCGGCGCAGGACCAGCGCGGAGGGCCGCGTCCCCGCGCGGCGGTGAAAGTGCGAAGCCGCGCGCATCCGAACCCTAACGCGCTCGCCCGTTTCCTTCCTTGAAACAGCAAGACGGCGTTTCAGTTCTCCCGGCGGAAGGCAGCCCAGAACGTTCTTAAAACAGGGAGCCGGGAACCGCGCCTCCTCCCACCTGTAAAACCCCAGCAGCGGCGGGACCTGCCCGGGACCGGGACGGTGGAGGAGCGCGCGGCGCCCAGGCGGGGCGGCCTCGCCGCGGGGACCTGGGCGGCCCCGAGCGGCCGGCGGCTCGTCCACCGTGAGGCCCCAGCACAGCCGGCCGTGAAGCGGGGTGGGGACTCCTGCGCCACGCCACACACCAAAATAAGCTCCAGGTGGAATGCGGGTGTAAACCGCGGAAGAATTAGGAGACGCTGGGACACCTTCCTCTGTCCTCGAAGGGAGAGCCCCGTCCCACGAGAGGAGGGGACGGGAGCCCACAAAGGACACGTGACTCCCCGTGAGCTGCACATCCCACCCCCGCCCCCTATGATCTGTTTCTGGAAGCCTCTTATGTTAAAGAGCCCCTGCACGCTGACAGAGACGCAGCGGACGCCCAGGGGACGGAGGGGACAGAGGGGACGGAGGGGACGGGAGATAAGGGCGCGACCGTCCCCCCCCACACACACACGGGTAGGTGTGCCCGCGGCCTGGGGCTCCGCGTCCTGCCCAGCCTGGGGACGGGGCCTTCTCAGGCGGGTCCCTGAGCAGATAAGGTGACCAGTATTCAGAGGTGGGGACCCCGGGACAGACGAGCCGGCCAGCCCCTCCGGACACACCGTCGGCGGTCACATAAGGATGACTGCTATCACACCGCAGCTCACGAGGCAGCGGGTATCGATGTCCTCAGGCTTTGCCCACTTAGGGGACAGTCTGGTGACCGGAGGAAATACGTCCTGGCCCACGGGTGTGGACAGGGAGGTTGCAGGCGCAGGAAGGGGCCGCCCCTGGAGCTGGGCTCCAAGGCAGTCACACACCTAGGAGACACCCCCTGAGACTGTGGTGGGGTGCCAGCACGTCTGACAAGGAGCTGGATCGCGTGGGGGCGGCTGCTGGCGGTGGCTCCCAGTGGCACATGGGCCTCCGTCCGTCCCATCAGCGCCGAGGGGAAGCGTGCTGCCAGGCGGGTGCCTTCCCCAGAATCCGGCGCTCTCCCAACGAAGGGGCTCGTTCTTTGTTCAGCTGAACCGGAGGATGGAGCCAGCTTCTGCGCCTTTGGCCCTGACCGCGCTTGAGTGATCTGTCTTCCCTTTTAGCTCATTTCATTTCATTTCTAAGACTCCACAACTGGGAGCCTCAGGGCTGCACCCAGACAGAGCCTAGAGGCCGATCGTCGGGGAAAGGACAAATGAAGACAAAATAAAGTCGCCTAGTTTTCTTAACGGATCTAAAAGACAGTTTGCTGTTAGCGTGTAGTGGGTATAAAGTTTCTGAGTCGCTACATGAGAAAGTTCCAGAGATCCGTCCAGCAGCGCTGCCACGCCCAGCCGCACGGAGCTGCACACTCAGTGGCTACACAAAGAACAGCTTGGAACGGTAGCAGCGGCAGCGCGTGGCGATGGCAGCTCATGGATCAGTGAGGCGAACGGCAGCCGGGCCACAGGGGCAGGAGGTGGACCTGGGGACACAAGGCGAAGGGGACAGCACTACGTGGAACGTGGTAGGGTGCTCTTCGAAGTGAACGTAGATTGGTTTAGAACGGATGTGGTAACCCTAGTACAAACACGCACACGCACACACACACACACAAGGAAATGTTTTTAAAAGAAGGGCGCTTGCTATGCTGAAGAGGGGGTAAAACAGAACCGTAAAAAATGCCGGGTTAGAACCAGAGAAGGCGGAAAAAGTGGGAGGAAAAAGAAACAAGGAACAGACTCAAGGAAGAAGAGTCAGCTCCGAACGCACTCGGGGCAAACGCGACGCCATCCGAGCTCGCTCTGGACGCGAACGGTCTCACGCGCCAGCGCACGGCCCACGCCGTCGGGCGAATTCGTAAAACATGAGACCCGACTGTAAGTCGCCGGCAACAAACCCGCTTCAAAGACAGAGACCGGAGAACCGAAAGCAAAGGGGTGGAGAAAGGCACCCCGCAGAGGACGAACCGAGGGGGGCTGCGGCGGCTGCATCGATTTCAGGTTTCAGAACAAGAAAACTTACCAGGGAGAGAGAGGGGCGCTGGATAGTGGTAAGAGGTCAGTCGTGACATGCACCCCAAAACTGCATTGCCGTGTGTGAGGCGAGCCTGGTAACTGTCTCAGCGGCTGGAAATGAGGACAGAGTTCAGCTCGACGGCGCAGCCCACAGCGGGTCTGCTGGACACCCACAGAGCGCTGCGTCCGGCGGCAGCCAAGCAACCTGCTTCCCACGCAGAAAGAGTCACGGACGTCGCCACTTCCCTAAACGCCAGCAACGAGCAACCAGAAGTCGAGATCTTAAAAACGGCTCAGTTTGCAGGCGTCCAAAACACTGAATTTCTTAGGTGTACACTTAAGGAAGAACATACTACAGGATCCGTGCACGCATTTCATGAGAAAACTCTCACGAAAGAAAGCGAAGGTCTAGATAAACGGCAGACGCTTGCACACGAGGGTTCGGTGTTGGTGAGCGGTCGGCCCTCCCCAGCTCCATCCGGGCGTTCGGTGCGACTCGAAGCCCTTTCGTAGAGACTGACAACCCGATTCTAAAGTTTCTATGAAAGGACAGAAGACTCGGAAAAGCAATTCTGAAAAAGGACAAATTTGCAGGACTCGTTCTACCTGGTTTCAGGAGCTGCTGTCACGCTGCAGCAGTCACGTGGCACTGACGAAGGGACCCGTGTAGGTCCGGTGGAGCCAAGGGACAGGTCGAGACGCCAACCCACGTGTCTGCCGGTCACCGGCTTTTTAACACAGAAGCGCCAGGCCGTTCAGAGAGCATGAGCAGTCTCTTCAACACCACAGAACAAACACTGGGCGCCCGACCGCAAAAAAAAAAAAGGAAGGAACCTATACACAGACCTTACGCCTCTCCCTAAAAGAAGAAAAGGAAAGGAAAGCTCAAAATAAACAACCTCTCATGGGCACAGGGTTTCTCCCCGGGGTGAAGAGAATGTTCCGGAATTGGACAGTGTGGCCATTGCACAAACTTGTGACTGTACTAAAACCGTTGAATTGTCCACTTCGAAAGGATGAATTTTCGTATATGTAATTCTATTTCAGTAAAATAAAATGAACTCGGAATGATTCACAGATCTAAACGAAACGTAACGTGTATAACTATAAAACTTCTAGCTCTTTCTGTAAGTGGGCCGAGGTGACCTCTGAAAAAGGTTCTATTCACTTGAACCGGAAAACCCACAAAATCATGCAAATCGAGAAGTTCAGATCTTCGCGTTCGCTGTAAGAACACTCGTGACACTGCCCAGGCCATCAAGGGGCTGCATATCCGAAAGCCACCTAAGTGTCTGAAGGATGTCACTTTACAGAAGCAATGTGTGCCACTCCGTCGTTACAATGCGGAGCCGGCAGGTGTGCCCGGGACAAACAGTGCGGGTGGATCAGGGTCGGTGGCCTAAAAGAAAACGCCGAATGGTTGCCACATGTGCCTGAAAATGCAGAGGGTGACGCTGAACTTTGCGGTTTAGATGTAGACTCCCTAGTCACTGGGCACAGCCGGGGGACAAAGCTCCCGAGACGCAGCGCGGAACGCACAGAGCTCGTGGGCAGGTGGACTCTGATGAGTCCCCCTGCCACACTGAGGCGACCCTCCCCGAGAAAAAGCAGAGGATGCCTAAACCGGAAGAGGAGTTTGCACAGAAGGAAAAGATCCCGGAGGAAGCCGCAGAAGCTAAAACTTATGGCCCAGGAGTAAATGTAGCATCGAATAAATGCTAATAAAAGTTAAAAATATATATATTTTTAAAAGGTCTAGAGGAAATCTACATGATCTCGGGTTCGGTGCCGAGTTTTCAGACGACATGATCCATAAAAGAAAAGAATTGTTAAGTCGGACCTCGTTAAATTTCTCACTTTCTACCCTGTGAAAGATGCCGTTAAGAGAATGAAAAAAGAAGTCACAGACTGGGAGAAAATATTTGCAAAACACATGAAGGATTCATATCCAAAACAGACAAAGAAACGCCTAAAACTCAAGAATGAGAAGTCGAGCAAACCAGTTAAAAAGCGGGAAAAGGTCTGCAAAGACCCATCACCGGGGCAGAAAGACAGTGGCCGCTGAGCCGCGAAGAGATGCCACATGGCCTGCGGTTGGGGCCGCGAGAGAAAACGAGACTCAAAGCCCGCGGCTCGGACGGGCAGGGACACGCCGGCTCGGCTGGCGGGCGTGCACCGCGGTCCCAGCGTGAGAGACAGTTTCTCCTAAAGCTAAACAGATTCCTCTCGATGGCCCAGCACTGCACGGCTGGGTGTTTCCCTGGCCCATTCGAACGCTTGGTCCGCGCAAAAAACTCCGTGAAAAGCTGGGGTGCGCGGACGCTGCCTGGCCGGCCAGATGCAAAACTTGACCTTGGATGAGCACTGGAGCTGGGCTGGCCCAGGACGGACCGGAGGCCCA
>NW_024349802.1:849095-872452 GCF_902729225.1 Pteropus medius | reverse complement strand
TCGGAGCTCGCTCTGGACGCGAACGGTCTCACGCGCCAGCGCACGGCCCACGCCGTCGGGCGAATTCGTAAAACACAAGACCCGACTGTAAGTCGCCGGCAACAAACCCGCTTCAAAGACAGAGACCGGAGAACCGAAAGCAAAGGGGCGGAGAAAGGCACCCCGCAGAGGACGAACCGAGGGGGGCTGCGGCGGCTGCGTCGATTTCAGGTTTCAGAACAAGAAAACTTACCAGGGAGAGAGAGGGGCGCTGGATAGTGGTAAGAGGTCAGTCGTGACATGCACCCCAAAACTGCATCGCCGTGCGTGAGGCGAGCCTGGTAACTGTCTCAGCGGCTGGAAATAAGGACAGAGTTCAGCTCGACGGCGCAGCCCACAGCGGGTCTGCTGGACACCCACGGAGCGCTGCGTCTGGAGGCAGCCGAGCAACCTGCTTCCCACGCAGAAAGAGTCACGGACGTCGCCACTTCCCTAAACGCCAGCAACGAGCAACCAGAAGTCTCGATCTTAAGAAAGGCTCAGTTTGCAGGCGTCCAAAACACTGAATTTCTTAGGTGTACACTTAAGGAAGAACATACTACAGGATCCGTGCACGCATTTCATGAGAAAACTCTCACGAAAGAAAGCGAAGGTCTAGATAAACGGCAGACGCTTGCACACGAGGGTTCGGTGTTGGTGAGCGGTCGGCCCTCCCCAGCTCCATCCGGGCGTTCGGTGCGACTCGAAGCCCTTTCGTAGAGACTGACAACCCGATTCTAAAGTTTCTATGAAAGGACAGAAGACTCGGAAAAGCAATTCTGAAAAAGGACAAATTTGCAGGACTCGTTCTACCTGGTTTCAGGAGCTGCTGTCACGCTGCAGCAGTCACGTGGCACTGACGAAGGGACCCACGTAGGTCGGTGGAGCCGAGGACAGGTCCGACGCCACCCCACGTGTGCGCAGTCACCCGGCTTTTAACACAGGCGCAAGGCCGTTCAGAGGAGACGTGACAGTCTCTTCAACACACGGAGCAACTGGGTGCCCGACCGGAAAAAAAAGGGGAAGGAACCTACACAGACCTTACGCCTCTCCCTAAAAGAAGAAAAGGAAAGGAAAGTTCAAAATAAACGACCTCTCATGGGCACAGGGTTTCTCCCCGGGGTGAAGAGAATGTTCCGGAATTGGACAGTGTGGCCATTGCACAAACTTGTGACTGTACTAAAACCGTTGAATTGTCCACTTCGAAAGGATGAATTTTCCTATATGTAATTCTATTTCAGTAAAATAAAATGAACTCAGAATGATTCACAGATCTAAACGTAACGTGTATAACTATAAAACTTCTAGCTCTTTCTGTAAGTGGGCCGAGGTGACCTCTGAAAAAGGTTCTATTCACTTGAACCAGAAAACCCACAAAATCATGCAAATCGAGGAGTTCAGATCTTCGCGTTCGCTGTAAGAACACTCGTGACACTGCCCAGGCCATCAAGGGGCTGCATATCCGAAAGCCACCTAAGTGTCTGAAGGATGTCACTTTACAGAAGCAATGTGTGCCACTCCGTCGTTACAATGCAGAGCCGGCAGGTGTGCCCGGGCCAAACAGTGTGGCTGGATCAGGGTCGGTGGCCTAAAAGAAAACGCCGAATGGTTGCCACATGTGCCTGAAAATGCAGAGGGTGACGCTGAACTTTGCGGTTTAGATGTAGACTCCCTAGTCACTGGGCACAGCCGGGGGACAAAGCTCCCGAGACGCAGCGCGGAACGCACAGAGCTCGTGGGCGGGTGGACCCCGATGAGTCCCCCTGCCACACTGAGGCGACCCTCCCCGAGAAAAAGCAGAGGATGCCTGAACCGGAAGAGGAGTTTGCACAGAAGGAAAAGATCCCGGAGGAAGCTGCAGAAGCTAAAACTTATGGCCCAGGAGTAAATGTAGCATCGAATAAATGCTAATAAAAGTTAAAAATATATATATTTTTAAAAAGTCTAGAGGAAATCTACATGATCTCTGGTTCGGTGCCGAGTTTTCAGACGACATGATCCATAAAAGAAAAGAATTGTTAAGTCGGACCTCGTTAAATTCCTCACTTTCTACCCTGTGAAAGATGCCGTTAAGAGAATGAAAAAAAAAGTCACAGACTGGGAGAAAATATTTGCAAAACACATGAAGGATTCATATCCAAAACAAACAAAGAAACGCCTAAAACTCAAGAATGAGAAGTCGAGCAAACCAGTTAAAAAGCGGGAAAAGGTCTGCAAAGACCCATCACCGGGGCAGAAAGACAGTGGCCGCTGAGCCGCGAAGAGATGCCACACGGCCTGCGGTCGGGGCCGCGAGAGAAAACGAGACTCAAAGCCCGCGGCTCGGACGGGCAGGGACACGCCGGCTCGGCTGGCGGGCGTGCACCGCGGTCCCAGCATGAGAGACAGTTTCTCCTAAAGCTAAACCGATTCCTCTCGATGGCCCAGCACTGCACGGCTGGGTGTTTCCCTGGCCCATTCGAATGCTTGGTCCGCGCAAAAAACTCCGTGAAAAGCTGGGGTGCGCGGACGCTGCCTGGCCGGCCGGATGCAAAACTTGACCTTGGATGAGCACTGGAGCTGGGCTGGCCCAGGATGGACCGCAAGGCCCAGCGGCTGGACAGCGTCTGAGGCGAGGGCTCTGAGGGGGCGCCGTTGCTGTCCCAGCACCCCGAGTGGACCGCCCCAGGCCGTTTCTGAATCCTGCTGTGACCCGAAAGGGAAGTGGAGACACCCCCAGTTAAACCCGGCATCACCGTAAGTCACCGGGGACGCGGCCCTGAGGCGAGGCCACGGTTCTGCCTCTCAGGGCCGGCGGCCTCGAGCAGAAGCTCAGCCTCGCTCGACCTCGCCACCTGCACGAGGCTGGGTCTGGGCGAGGCCAGGCGGCCGGCGACGGCCACTGCAGGGAGTGAGTGGTGAGTAGGAGGCTGAGGCCCAACCCCCAACCCCGACCCCCAACCCTGACCCCTGACCCCTGTCCCGGGCAGGCCTCACGGGGCCAGGCTGGCCGGAGGCGCCCGTCCTCAGCATCAGGAAGACTCAAGCAAAGGGGACGGGAGAGGGCTTTGTAAATTGCCAAGAGCTAAATAAACGTCGGGATTATTATTATTTCTTATCACATTAACGACCCAGCCTTCCGAGTGGTCGAGCTCAGGGCGCCGGCGCTGGTTAGAAATTCCCGGAGACTCCGCGTCATTCTGCCAACCTTTCCATTAATTCTTGCCTCTTCTCTCATGAAATGCTATTCCTGGAGCTGTTAATAGCTCCACGGTCTGTCCCCTGATTAAATAACAACCCAGGATCGCTCACTTCGCTGGTCCCCATTTTCATCACACCGCCGGCCCAAGGCACCCCCGCATCGGACGTGTGCCCGCGGCTGGTGCTGGCTGATTAGGCAGACGTCACCGAAGCACCCCATCCACGTGCAGACTGAGCCTCTAACACCGACTGTTATAAGCTTGCAGTTTCCGGGGGGTCCACTTTTACGAATAACCAGGCTGGGACTGGCTCGTCTGCAGTGGAAGGGAGCTGACCACCCCACGCTCTTCCGGGCGGCTCCTTTTCAAGTGGGCGAGGCCACCTCAGTAGCCTGTGGGTGAGCGTCCAGCAGGCCTTTTGCAGAAGCCTCTGTCCTCACACAGTCCCCGCCCATGTCACCCTCGCAGTCACCTGCTCAGATGAGCGCTGTGGCCCTGATTCCTGACGATGCGGGTGCTGCAGTGGAGGCGGCGAAGTGGGTGTGAAGTTCAAGGTGAGTCAACGACAGCAACGGCGCTGAAATACACAAACCAACTGGAGAATGAGCAAAAGGCTCGAATAGACATTTCTCAGAAAAAGGCAAATGGCCAGCGAGCACATGAGGAGATGCTCAGTAGCACTCGTCATCGGAAAGGCAGCTGGCACCACAAAGAGACCCACGTCACGCTCGCTAGGATGGCTGTTATCAGACACAGAGACAGAGCGAGAGAAGGAGGGAAAGAGAATGAGAGACGGATGCGGAGGTGCTAGAGCCCTCGGCGCGGCAGCCACACGGAGAAGGGTGTGTCTTCTCCTCGAGAGTCAAGTGTTGAACAACCACGTGACCCGGCAATCCCACTTCCGGGTGTTTATCCAAAAGGACTGAGAGCGGGGACTTGACGAGGCATGCGTCCACCCATGTCCATGCAGCGTCACTCAAAATATTCAAAGGTAGAAAGAAGCCAAGTGTCCAAAATGGATGAAAAGGTAAGCGAAACGTGGTCCATCAAGCAAAATATTTCCCAGCCTTGAAGGGAAGGGATCTGTGACACAGGCGACGACCGGGTGAGCCCCAGGGACATCACGCTCAGGGACATGAGCCTGTCACAAAGGGCCACATGCCGCGAGTCCACTGCGTGACGTCCCCGGAGCCCCAAATCCACAGAGACGGAGAGCAGGAGGGTGGGCAGGGGTCCAGGGAAGGGGAGGGAGTTAGTGCCTAATGGCGACAGAGGGTCAGCTTGGGACGACGAGGACGTTCTGGAGCCTTAGAGGTGGCGGTGGCACAACATTGCGAAGGCACGCAGCGTCACCGATCCGCACGCTTGAAAATGGTTAAAGCGGTCAGTTTTATGTTGTGTATATTCTACCACAATAAAAAGAAGTAATAACATAAAACAAAATGTACTAAAAAAAGTTCAACGGGATTTCCTTGACCGCACCAGACCACGGCTGAAGGGACTTGTCCTTCGAGGCAAGCACGCAGCTCGGAGGCTGCGGGCACTGCCCAGGCCTGGGGCACAGGTGCCACCTGCAGGCACAGGCCATCGCCCTGTGCCAGATGCTCTGAGCCCTGAGGACACATGTCACAAGCCAAACACAGGACACTGAATATCATTTATGTTCTAACAATAATAAAAAGGTCACTAAGCTGCATTTAAGAGCTCGCCTTTGCAACTGTGTCAAGCAGGCTGAATAAATCGACACCGGCTTGTAGTCCACTTATGGGGAAAACTGAGCTGCCACTTTAACAAGCATTTCAGAAGTCAGAGCCGGTGAGCATTTGAATGCTGTCCGAAACGAGCACATTTAATTTATGGTAAGAAACATGTGAGGCCGTTACCTGCAAAGCCCTGTGCTGGGGGACAGGAGGGGCAAGAGGTTGCCTGGCGGGACACCGGGGTGGGGACACAGGAGCCAGGTGCAAGGTGACAAACACATCTGACGGGACTAGGCCTCTGGGAGCTGAGGGTTTCAGGTGTCCGCCGTTTCTTGTTTATGCAGCATTTTAAAAGCCCCCCATCCCCACCCCCCAACAAGTGGACGTCTGTCGTCCCTCAAGGACTGCGGTGAACCTGGCAGGGCCCTGGGGGCTCCAGGGTTCCCCTAGCCCCAGGGTTCTGGGCAGGGAGCTTCCTTCTTCCCCCAGACACGACTCGCAACTGTCTTTAAAAAGGAGACGTGAGCCCTGAGGCCGAGATCGCACCCAGTTCCCGGGCAAGGCTTCCACCGCGGCGTCTGGAACAGACGCCGCCCGCTGGCTGGGCCAGAAAGGCCTGAGTGGCGAGAGCTGGGCCTCCCCGTGGTGGCGGGAGGCCTGCCAGGCGCGGGTCCCACTCCTCCACCCATGGGGGTCCGGAGGCGCCGCGAAGCCATTTGCCCAAGATCAAAGTGACAGGGCCTGAACACCACGAAGGGCGGGATAAGCACCGAACCCAGGTCTGCTGGACTTTTCTGAGTTCGGAGGCAAGTCAGCTGGCCACAGCAGGATCCCGGCTGCGGCCTCGGAAAGGGTGGGCTTCGCTCGGGCTGCGCCGAGGGCGCCCTCCAGGCCTAGTTCCTGGTCCGGGCGAGAAGAGGTTCTGCGGGGCGGCGGCTTCATCTGGGAGGGCGCCGGCGCACTCGCTGCGCCCTGTCCGACCCCTGGCCCACGCCCCGGCCGTCCCCACCCCACGCCCCGGCGTACCCCCACCCCACCCTGGCTCTGGCGAGAGTGAGAACGAGGAGCCAGGCCCCGCGCCGGGGTGGGGACGCCCCTCTCCCGGTGCCGGCACAGAGCCTGAGCCCGCGCTCCCTGCTTCCCGCTTCCCCAGCGGAAACCGCCGGTCTCGGCTGCACCTGCCGCTGTCCCCGGTGCTGAAATGGCCTGTTCCCCCTCAGAGTGCTGGAAGTCTCCACGAAATGCGAACCAAACGCACTCTTTTCTAACAAATGCTGCGCTGGTGGCCCTGGCAGGCTGTGGGGCCCCAGGGACCCTGGGGCTCCCGCTCATGCAGACGGTGTCCGCACCACGACCCGTGCCTGGCACCGCTCTGGCAAAGCCGCAAGGCCGAGGGACCTGTGAGGACCACGGAGGAGGCGTCAGCACCCACCCGCCCTGCAGGCACGATTCGGCCAACCTGCTTCCTGCGCCCCGACTGATCGGACCCGATGGTGACGTGGGTGTGGATGGACAGCTCCGCACTTCTGCGTACAGACCTTTTGGGGACTCAGCAGTGACAGACCTTCCTGACGCCCTCTTCCCAGAACTCTGGGGGGCTGACCCCCAGAGAAATGAGATACCAAGGGAATGTGCTCCCAGGGTGTGCATCAGGGTGGGGAGTCTGTGCCCCAGGACCACCCCAGCGGAAAGACCTAGGGCCCCGGACGCCCGCGAGAGGTGGTATTTTCTTTGGGTTTTTTCCTTTCAAAGGAGGACAGGCAAGTGCCCGTTTTGTCACCTCCAAAGCAGTGAAAGTTAAGCGAGGACCCCGGAGATGGGTGTGGGGCGACGTAATCTTGGAAAATACGAGCTGAAAATCCTAATAAACCTCAGCGACAGACACGACCTCTCATCTAGATGTCCTCTCAATATTTCGCAGGCAATTGGCAGAAGTCCAACAAGAATTTAGGCCACCGTGGACACACGCAGCTGGCCACCCGTTCTCAGAAACGAGGCGCAAGGGCGCCACCCTGCGGCAAGTCCCTCTCGCTGCGGCGGCTCGCAGTCCCCTTTAGTCCCTGCTGGTCGTAGTGCTTCGCCTCTCCCTTCTGAGTTTGTTTCCACGAGGCCCGGCCGCCCTCACGCCCTGCGCCCCGCCGGGAGAGCCCCGAGCGCAGACAGTAGACAAGCTCCGGGGCGCCCTGCTCTCTGCCGGCACATCCTGACTCCACCCCGCCCACCCAGGGCAGCTCTCCATGAGCGCGGGTGGCACGCGCCTTGGGCAGAGAGGGTAACGGGGTTCCATGGGAGTGGGGATTCCCTCTGCCAGGGGTTCCTCCCCTTAGGAGAGGCAGGTGCCAAGTCCCTTCAGGCAGGTGTCGTCTTTGAGCTATTTGGTTGGCACCGTCTCCATGACCCCAAAAGGCTGTTTGGGTCCCGCCCCCTAGGTGCCCAGGAGGATAAAGTAGTGGCCTTGAGGAGGTCACATCACACCCTTCAACCAGGTCTTAGGGATGCAAGGCCCCCAGGACCTCAGCTCCACCGCCCGAGGAGGAGGCTGCCTGCCTGTTTTTGCATGATTTGTTTCTTTGGGGACAGACTGAGCCTGGTGACAGATGTGAGGCTTTGTGTCCCACTGGGCTGCTGCGGTGGCCTCATCCAGGCTGGTGGCATGACCCCACTCGAGTCCTCTAGGCCTCTGGGGCAGAGAGGACAGGCACCCACAGGCACTGAGACGCTGTCCCCCAGCCTGAGAGGCCTTCTACCCCGGTGCCAGGGTGGGGTTCAGGCACCTTCACTCAGAAGTCCCGCTGCACCAACAGGGACCCTAACATGGCGTAGGACTGACCACGAGGCCAGGACACAGCAGCAGAGATCCTAGCCCAGGCCCACAGTCACTTCCCATGCCCAGGAGCACCCCGCCCCCAACTCTGGCAGTGACTGCCCTTGGCACAAAGCCTTCAGCACGGGCTCTGTGACCGGGCTCCACTTGGGACCTTGGGACCTCAAAATGCATCACATACCTAAATGCAAACCTATAAAACTCCTACAAGGTAACACAAGAGAAAATCTAGGTGACCTTGGGTTTGCAGATGAATCTAGATACAGCACCAAAAGTACAACATGAAAGAAAAATGTTTAATTTGGACACTTTGTCAGAATTTAAAAACTTCTGTTCTCTGAAAAATGCTATAAAAGGAATTTAAAAACCTGGGAGAAAATATTTGCAAAAGACACATCTGATAAAGGACATGTACTAAAATATATTATGAAGCCCAGAGAAATTAGATAGTTTGGTGTCTTGGGGCTGCCGTAACAAGGCACCACTGACCAGGTGACTTAAAACAACAGAAATTTATGCCCTTGCAGCTCCGGAGGCCGGAAGTCCAAAGTTGGCACCACTGGGCCAACATGAAGGGGGCAGCAGGGCGCCACCTTGCCTCCTCGGTGGCTGCCGGCTCCCCTGGGCTCATGATGGTGTCACTGCAGTCCCTGCCTCTGTTGCCCTCTGCCTCTCTCTAATGAGGACACTTGCGATGGCACTCAGGTCCCGCCTGATGCCCCAGGATGACCTCGGCTTAAGATCTTCAATTTAATCACATCTGCAAAGAACAGACACAGTCACACTAGCTGGTGCCAGGCTTAGAATCTGCACATGGCTTTGGGAGTCACAACCCATTCACCTGTCAGCATGCGGGAGGGTTCGCTCTGAGGGGGAAATGGCAGGTGCAGACACACGGGGGACGCAAGGGGACTGCAGCCACCACTGGCTGAGTTGGGAGGTTGGGTGAAGCTTGGCGAGAAGGCCCGTGCTTGCTGGGGAGACGCAGCAGACAGACTAAATGCAAACCTATAAAATGCACGCGGCCCCTGCCAGATGCCTTCTGAGAGGCTGCCATGGGCTTTAAATGGATTCGGCTCCTTTTAGACATCAGCCCTGTTTCTTTGCTGCATTTCTTCTAAACACAGTGTGGAACCTGGACAGATGTCTTGGGGATGAGAACCTATTTAGAAAACTTTCATTTGAAGAGTCACAATAAATGAGGAGGATGTAGGCGAGCTCCAGGACTGAGGCGGGGCTGCAGGGGGCGCCAGGACACAGGTGCCAGGACCCTCCTGGGCTGAAGCCGCCTCAGAGAAAGGAGGAGCCAGTGGGCTCAGGGGCAAAGCTCAGAAGGCCAGAACGGTCGGTCCCCAGCTGCTGATCCAGGGTACTGACCCGGGCTCTGGGGTGCATGGGGTGAGGCCACCCTTGCGTGGGGCCTGTCCACCTGAGAGGTTTCACACTCTTCACAGAACTAAGGAGCCTTTCCTGGAGCCACCCCTTGCGGGTCCCCAGCGGCGCCCTCCTGCTTCTCCCGACGCGGCCAGCAGAGGGCAGCAGCTGCCGAGCAAAGGCCCGAGCCCGGCTGGGTCTCCGTCATCACGTCCACTGTTGACCGTGAGGTCGGTGCGGGAACATGATTCCAGGCTCTAAGCTCCATCGCGAAACGGTTCACATTTAGAAATAAGCCCTTGTGGCTGGCAGAGCTGCCTTTGAGTCCTACCCACCAAGGATGAAGAAACAAGCCCAGACCGGCTGGGGACAGACAGGGGCCCAGGGCCGGAGGAGCAGAGCAGGCTTTGGAAACTTGTGGCCCAGCCCCTGCCCCTCGTGGGGATGTGCTGACACCAGCACGGGCTGAGGACAGAGACGAGCACGCGGTCACCAAGCCCCAGAAATGGGGCACACGTCCATCCAACGCACACCCATTTTAGACTGATTCCCAGGAGCCATTGTGGTGGCGTCTACACCCCAAGTTCACGACCACAGGCTGGGACTTGCTTTAAGCTCAGACTCCAGCCAGCTGTGAGCTGGCACTGGTCAGCCTTGGTCAGCGTGGAGACGCACATTCTTCCCTCCTTTTCAGTAGATTCTGGAACTCCACCTGTTTGGGTCGGTCACCCTGAGACCCAGTAGCCCCGAAATGCACCGCTCAGGTAGTGGGTGTCTGCCTTATGAGGGCACGTCTGCACCCACTGTCACCTGGGCAGAAAGCAAGCGTTCTCTCAAAGGGCTCCTCGGAGCGGTTTCCCGCGAGAAGGCGGAGCTGCGTCAAAGACAAAAGGCAGTGAGCGCCGCCCTGCGCTGGCGCCGGCCGCGCGGGCCCTTCTGCTCGCGCGGGCCCTTCTGCTCGCGGCGCCTCAGTCACTGGTCGGTCTCGCTGGCACCTCTCCCGCAGGAGAGAAGACTCATATGTCAAGGACCCTTTGAAGTACAAAGACCTTTTTTCAATAGACAGGATCCCTGAGTTACTGAGATAAGTGGGGGAGGCCTGACATTTATTGCACGTAATTTAAATTCAAATTGGCTCCTGGGGAAGGAAAATGACAAGGCGGTGTGAGCCGCCTGCCTTCGATTCCGATCCTTCGCTGGCGTGTGGGTTTCTGAACTGCTTTAGATCTGCTTTAATTTTTATAATTCAGAGAACAAAGCCATATTGTGAATACCATGAAACTAGCATTTTATTTTTGAAATGAAGTTATCCTCATCCGTGAATTATTTAGAAAAAAAAAAAAACTTAAAACGAGCAAGTGTCCTTCTCACTTTGAAATATCTGATCGAAAAATAACATCAAGTAGCTGACCGTGTTCCAAACCACAGAGAAAGGCGCAGGCGCAGGGACTATCGACTCTAGCGAGGCAGGAAGGTTCCCCGCGAAGGCGCGCGCAGCTCCCGCGGACCCGGCCTCGGGCGCGCTGAGGTGTGGGGTCCGCGCAGAATCGGGCCCACGTGTTCACCGTTTCCCCCAAAACGCGAAGGGCGGCAAAGCCCCAGTGTTTCGTGCGGGTCCTGGCGGTCTGATCCTAGGGGCACCTCTGTGCCGGGCCCGCTAGGCTGGCATGGGGACCCCTCGCTCGCCTTGTAGTCCTGGGGCAGGGGGTGGGGGTAGGGGGTAGGGGGCGGGGTAGGCTCCTCCCCCCACGACTAAAGCCTGTGTTTGGATAAAATCCAGTATGTTCTGAATATTTTCTGAAGCACGTTGGGAGCCTGCGAGCCTCCCACGGAGAGTTCCAGAAGGAAACCAGGCTGCCGCGACACCTCAGGGCCCGGGCAGCTGCTGCTGTGCCGCTGGGTGGGGCTCCCGGCCACCGCGCCGTGCCGCAGGCTCCCTGCCCTGCACAGCGGGCCGCCTGCACCGCGCCCAGCCAGAGCCCGGCCGCGGGAGGGTGGGTGCGGGAGGGCGGAGGAGGGTCCCGCCGGAGGAGGAGCGGAGCCGCGTGGCCCTCGCCCAGGGCGCCCGCAGAGACACACTGAGAACAGCAGAGCGAGGGTGGAAGGAGGCAGCCCCCCGGGCTCCTGGCGCTGAGAAAGCGGGGGACACAGACGAGCGTGCTGTGGACTCTCTGACCGTGACGAGAAGGCGCTGACGCCGCAAAGCACTTGCACCGTCGATAAATCTATAATATCAAAATATATTCATTTTTCTTTCAAAATGATGCTATAAAAATACAGATGACAATAAATCTGTGAGGATCGCGAAGGCCATGAGATGAGTAAAATCACTACGGTATACTGTTCACATGCCCAGAGGGACCTGGAAGGCGCCCGCTACCACTCCCTGCCGGTCACCAAGTCACCACGTGGAGGCCAGACCGGCAGGACCAGGCTGCCCTCCTAACCCCCCATCCACCCACCCCACCCCACTTCCCCCCTCCCCCCACTTTCCCCCACCCCTGGCAGTGGTGAGTGCGCTTGTTCAGCGGGACTTGTCCCATAGCGCTCCAGTCTCTCCACCTCCACCAGAGGTCACAGCTTGCTGGGCATGTGACACTCACACACCGCTGGCATGCAAGGTCCATACAGTGGTCTCAAAGTTCCTGTTTTTCCAGAATGCTCTTCTGGGCCTTTAACCCATGTTCTTGACACTTACTTGATGCAGTTCTAAGTCCAATCCATCCTCCTGGGTGGGCAGGGGGTTGTCCACAGGAAAAGTGCCCCCAGCGCGGGAGCTCAGGCCCCGGCGCTGGCGGAAGGCCGGCATGGCCACCGCAGCCAGGCTGCGCAGTGAAGGTCAGCCGCCGTGTGCCTGGGGGATCTGCAGGGCTGGGAGAACCAGGCCGCCTCCTGGCACTGTCCACGCTGAGATGCACTGGCAGAGGCAGAGCCCCTGAGACCGCGGCTGGGACTACGTTGGCGGAGGGCGGGCTCACCCTCGCGGACCAGACAGAGCTGTGAGCACCGTGAGAACAGTCTCGGTGACGGACGGGCCTGAGCTTTGCGCTCCAATTCCTTCCTCATCCGCAAAATGGGGACAAAGCCAGCAGCTTAAACCCATCCCGGCCCCCAGTGGCCTCGGCGTTGTGTGGGGAGCCTCCCTGGGCTGAATCTCGGTCTAATTTCCACGGCTCCTCCCCTCACTGCCCAGGCGACGCTCATGGAAGGGACATCAGGACGGCGGGTGGGAACGGAGCTGGAACCGCCCCGTCTGTTACACCTGCTGCTTCGGTGATGGAGACTGCACGAAGTGGAGCGCAACCGAATCCGGGCCCGCGGGGAGCCACGAGCACGAGCACGGGATCTGCTTCAGACTTCCCTCCGGGAACCACGCGAGCAAGCCGAGCGCAGGGAAATAGTTTACAAACAGCAAGAAAAAGGCTCCCAGGATCCTATAGCCAGGGAGATTATCCCGCAACAGCCAGGGAGAAATAAAGACTTTCCGAGACAAACAAAAACCGAGGGAACTTTGCGCGGGCAGACCGGCCTTGCAGGAAACGTTGAAAGGCGACCTTCGCGCAGAACGGGAAGTGACAGGACAGCAGGAGCTGGAGCCCTTGGGGGGACGCGGGGTGCGGAGGGCAGGAAACAAAGGCGAAGCGAAACCTCTTGTTTTCCTTAGTCTTAGGTGATCTAACAGATGCCTGTCGGCTCCAAACAGTAACAGCAGCATGGTGCTGGGTGGCTGTGGCCTACGGCGTCACGAGGGACACTGTGGCAGGGGTCGCTCTGCGACAGAGGCCCCGCATCGCGCGGGGCGTGCTGCGGCGTCATGTGAAAGGACACTTGCATTGGTCGTCAAAGCGCATTGGCATTCTAGGGCGACAAGCGGAAAAGTGAAAAAGGAGAAAAGAATGAAGCAACATAAAATGTCCAGTTAAAACCAAGAAAGCCAGAAAAAGAGTGGGAGACAAAAAAAAGAAAAGAACAAGGCCAACAAATAGAAAACAGTCACAAATGTGGCAGGTATGAATCCAACTGTATCAATAACGGCTTTGAACATCAATAGTGTGAATTCACCAAATAAAAGACAGACTGACAGAGTGAGTAATGAAACAAGACCTAACTGGATGTTGTCTACAAGAAACTCACCTTAGGGACAAAGACATTAAAAGCAGAGGGGCGGAGGAAGACGGACCTCGACTCCAACCCGCAGGGAGCAGGCGCGGCCGTGTTCACTTCAGACCGAGCAGAGTTCAGACCCCGGGAAGTTACGGAAGGAAAAGGGCGTTGCCTGGCGACAAGCGCTCAGTTCTCTAGGAAGACGTAACAGTCCTTGATGTGTGTGCACCTAACAACAGAGCGTCAAAACGCACGAGGCGAAAACCGAGACTGGCAAGGGAGACGGGCGAGTGCACCACAGCCGGCGGCGATTGCAGCACCCCGGCAGGAGTGGACAGATCCAGGGTGAGGACGCGGCTGCGCTCAACGGCACCACAGTCCCCTGGATCTAGCTGACACTCACAGACTATTTCATCAGCGTCGGGCAGAACGCATGCTTCTCGAGCTCACACGGAGCACGCGCCAAGACAGACCGCATTCTGGGCCATGAAACACGTCTCAGTGCGTCGAAAGCTGCACGCTAAGGATGCTATCAGACGCGGTGGGAGCGGGCTGGAAATCAACGATAGAAAGATAAAGGGGACACCCCAAAACACTCGGATGTTAAAGGACACACCTATAAATAATGCATGAGTCAAAGAAGTCTCGACGTGAATTTTTAAATATACTTAACCAAATTAAAATGAAAATACGCCTTATCGAAATTTGTGGAATACTGTAAAAGCAGTGTTTAGAGGAAAATTTATAGCATTGAATGTATATGTTAGAAAAAAGATATAAAATCAATAATCTAAGCTTCTACCTCAGTAAACTAGAGAAAGAACAATATAAACCTAAAATAAGCAGAAGAAAAAATAATAAAAATCAGAGCAGAAATCATGAAATTGAAAATGAGAAAACAATAGGAAAAAAAAACAATGAAACCAAAGGCTGGGTTTTGTTTCGTTTTGTTTTCGTTTTTAAAAATATCAATAAAATGGATAAACTTCTAGCCACACTAACCAAGAAAACACGTGAGAAGATAAAAATTACTAAAATCAGAAATGAGGGGGGATGCTAACACTTATTATATAGACATTAAAATGATAATAAAAAATATATTATGAACAACTCTATGCTCACAAATTTGATAACTGAAATAAAATGGACCAAATCCTTAAAAGGCACAATCTACCAAAACTCACAAAAGAAAAAATAGAAAATCAGTAAAGCTCTGTATCTTTTAAAGAAATTGAATCAATTATTAACAGTCTTCCAAAACAAAACAAAACAAAAACTAAGGTCGGATGGTTTCGCCTGTGAATTCTACCAAACATTTAAGGAAGAAATGATACCAGTACAATCTGTTCCAGAAAACAGAAGCACAGTGAACTTTCTAATTCATCCAATAAAGCCAGCATTATCCAAATGCCAAAACCAGATAAAGGCATTATAAGAAAGGGAAACTATAGGCCAATAAATATCTCTCATGAATATAGATGCAAAAATCATTAACAAAATATTAGCAAACGGAATCCAACAACATATAAAAAGAATTATACATCACAACCGAGTGGGATTTATTCCAGATATACAAGTCTGGTTCAACAGTTGAAAATTAATCAATGCAATCCATCAAAACAGGCTAAAGAAGAATCACATGATCATACCGATAGATGCAGAAAACGCATTTGAAAAAAAATCTAACACCCATTCAAGATACAAGCTCTCAGCAAACAAGTAATTGAACTTCCTCAATCTGATAAAGAACATCCACACAAACTACAGCTGACATCGCACTTAACGTGAGAATACATGCCTCCCCGTAAGGTCAGGAACAAGGCAAGGACGACCCCTCACAGTTTATCTTCTACATCATACCAGAAGTCCTAGCTAATGCAATAAGACGAGAAAGGTGTACATATTGAGAAGGAAGAAACGCAACTGTCTTTGTTCACATGTGATCATGATTGTCTATGTAGAGAACCTGAAACAGCTGACAAAAAATTCTGATGAATGAAATCAAAGATCTGAATAAATGCGGAGCTATTCTATGTTTGTGGTTGGAAGACTCAATATTGCTGAGATGTCAGTTCTTCCCAACACAAGCCCATCAAAATCCCAGCAAACTTGTGGATATCAACAAATGGATACTGAAGTTTATATGGAGAAGCAAAAGACCCAGAATAGCCAACAAAATATTGAAGGGGAAGAACTAAGTCGGGAGGCTGACACTACCTGACTTCAAGACTTTCTATAAAGCTGGGTGGTACTGGTGTAAAGTACATAGATAGATCAATGGAACAGAATAAAGAGCCCAGAAATGGACCTACACAAATATATTCACCTGATCTTTGACAACGGAGCAAAGGCAATTCAATGGGAAAAGGACAACCTTTTCAACAACTGTTACTGAAGCAACTGAACATTCATGTTCAGGGAAAAACTGGCCTTGCACAAAACTCAATGATCATAGACTTATCTGTGAAATATGAAACTGTAAACTCCCACTGTATAACATAGAATATCTAAGTGACCTTGGGTTTAGAGATGAATTTTTGGATACAGCACCAAAAGCATAATCCATAAAAGAAAACATTGATAAGCTGGACTTCGTTAAAATCAAATACTTCTGCCCTGTGAAAGACACTGTAAAGAGAATGAAAAGACAAGTCACATACTGGGAGAAAACACCTGCAAAAATACATATATGTTAAGACTTGTATCTGAAATATACAAAGAAATCTTGAAACTCAACAGTAAGAAAAACAATCCAATTACAAAATGGACCAAAGATCAGAACCTCACCCATGAAGGCGGCAAATAAGCAAATGAAAAGATGCTCCACATCATGTGTCATCGGGGAGATAAAAATTAAAACAACGATGAGAGACCAGGGCACGCCTACGAGAATGGCTAAAATCCAACACTGACGACATCAAATGCCGACTAGGATGTGGAGCCACAGGGACTGTCACTCACTGCCGATGGGAATGCAAAATGAGACAGCCACTCTGGAAGACAGTTTGGCAGTTTCTTACTAAGCTAGGCATAGTCCTGGACTCCAGTAATCACGCTCCAAGTGGCATGGCTGGAGCACCGCCCATCCCCTCCCAGCACGCTCTCCATTGGCTGTTCCACCAAAGGACCGCACTTCTATTGGCTGAGGCTCTGGCAAGGGCGGGCCCAGTGCCGGCGGGGGGCGGGGCCCCCTCAAGCCCTCCTATAACAGCCGCCGCGAGGAGGCGGGGCAGGATGACGTCATCGAGCAGGGCCACGGGCATTGGGCGCCATCTTGAAAAGGGGGAGTCCCTCCTCCCCGGCTGCCGGCTGAGGTGCTCGCGCGGCGGCGTCGCGGCGCGCGCCCGCGGCTGGCTGTGGCAGGTGAGAGGTCGCGCGGGGCGGGGCGGGGACGGGACCGGGAGGACGGGGGCGGGGCGGGGACCAGGACGGCGGGCCGCGCCCCCTGACGCGCCGCGTGCGTCGGCAGGAGCCCGGGACGGCGGCCCCGCGAGCGAGCGGCTTTGCCTCCCGGTCTTCGTCGTTAAAACCGGGGCCGGAGTTTGGCTGAGTTCTCTCTCCTTCCGCAGCGATGAGTTTAAAGTTCCCTCTCCAGGTCGTACTCTTGAACCTGCGGCGTCACTTGAACTTGGCTGGTTCAAGTATGATGACACTTGATGACACTTGGTTTGTTCTCAAAGCGTTTGTCCTTAACCGTAGCCCTAAACGAGCCGGGGTACAGAGTTTGAGGGTGGTGGGCAGGGCGCCCGCACCGCCGCCTGCCCCAGCTGCCCACGAAGCCCCCGCCATCGTGCAGACGGATTCTTCCCCGCACACGGTCGAGTGCGGCGTGGACTCGGAGAGACTCGGAAGTTTAGTCAGAGCCCCTTGGTGGCTGCTCTCTTGTGGGTCATCTTACTGAACATCGTGACCCTTTAACCTCGTGAAAATGGTTTGTCTTTACACGAAATACACCCTTTTTTGCCCCGAAGTAACCGACAGCCTCTGGTCGGGCGTCTCCTCGCCTCCCCTCTCCTCGGCCCCTCCCATGACCTCCCTCTGGCATCCTCCTTCTTTACCCTGCGCCTTCACGGGCAGTGTGACATCCTTGGCCCCCTGGGCCAGACAGCGCCCAGATTACATAGCAAGTTCATTGTGCTCTAAGAAATTGGTAAAGATGTATATGAATTGAGATGGAAACCAGATGATGTTATGTAACCTAAGTCGTTTGATTCTTGTTTCTTTTCTGTCCACTTTCGGTATATTAGTTTTTTTCATTTTGCGTGTCAAGTGGGTGACAGTTCAACTTACTCAAAATTTCTATCAAGAGTAAAGCAAAACCTGTTTTAAGCATAGAGAGATGGGACGGCCTAACGCCTGTCTTATTCTTTCCCCTTCTAAGAAGTTGTCGACAAACTGAGTAAGTTAAAATTTGAATCTGTGATGATGTGTTTTAAGCGCGACGTTACCCTTTGACAATACTTATGCTGTCCTTTGAAAATCTTTACAGAAATATTTTGTTCTGTGAATTAAACTGGTTGGAATTTTTTGCAGTTTTAGGTAAAATTTTGAATACATCTAAAAGTTTGGCATTTCAAGTTGTCTTTTTGTAAGACTGCTTTGTGGCAATTTCCTGTATGTCTTTTGATTGTCGTGTGTATTCAGAGTTGTATACCTCAATCCGCATGTGCTTTGGTCTTCGTGATCCATCAGGGTTAACACGTTCGGACTCCTCGTCATTTTGTCAAGTAGTCGTGACAGTGTTCGTTGGAATCATTATTGCAGTAGAAGGCATGGCGAAGGAAAATGTCATTGTTCGCAACTAGAGGTCGTTAAGCAACAGGAGTAACAAAGGTCGAGAAGCCGACTGTCCCCAACCACGTCGATCAGGAAATGTCGGTCACAGTAACAGGTCGAGCAGCTCGAGGGCGCCGTCCTGCCCTCATGCCCGGACCCGAGGACCTGAGTGGCACATGGGTTTGTTTAGACTTGTGGCTCGGGAAGTGTTTGTTCTGGGCTGAGGTCTCTTTGAGGAGTTCCGCCGTCACTTTAGACCATCTGCTTTCCCTGCAGTGGGGGATGGGACAGTGACCGAGGTCGAGGCTGGGGGACTCCCTTCCTGAGGAAGGACAGCGCCTAGTGAGCATGAGGGAGCATGAGGGCGTGGAGGCTCCTGTGGCTTGAAAGATTGAGGAGTGAGTCCGATGAGAAAAGGTTTGATTTCCTTTCGTGTTTAAAAGTAATCGTGTTGGGGAGACTCGCGTCGTAACCCCTGAAGTGCACTGGGTACAGCTGGAGGCCTTTCTTCTTTAAGAACAGGGTTTTCCTTAGGGGCCAGGTCAGCCATAGTGCCATCAGGGCTTTCCAACTCCCCACAAGGACTGGAGCCGGGCCCAAAAGGAAATTAATGACTGTCCAGCTGGCGACAGGATGCATGCGTGACAGTCACTGGTGTCTTGCCTCTCTCTCTTTCCCATACGACAAGCTGGCTGTGGCTATAGTCATCACCCCTGAAGGCAGAATAGGTGAGTTTTTGCACCCAGGTGCGCAAGAGTCAAAACCCCAGGGGAGGCTTCTAGAAGGAAGTGAGAAATTGTTTGTTATCTCATGCCTCGAAATACTTATGCTCTGAACAGTGATCACTTTTTGGAAGTTTTAAATGTGTGGACTTTTCATGTGTATTGTATAGTCACCATCACCCAGCCCCTACTGCCTGTCCTTGACAACACACTGGGTGAATGCCACACGATGCAGTCCTTTGCTTGTCTGTTTTCAGCAGAGTGTGAGCTCCTCAAGCTTGAAGGCTGGGCACCCCCCGCCTCCCCCTCAGCACTTTGTAGAGCAGGGGTCCCCAAGTCCCTGGGCCATGGACCAGTACCAGTCCGTGGCCCGTTAGGAACCGGGCTGCACAGCAGGAGGTGAGCGGTGGGCGAGCGAGCAAGCTTCATCTGTATCTGCGGCCGCTCCCCAGCGCCAGCATCACCCCTCAGCTCCGCCTCAGATCCTCAGGCATTAGATTCTCAAAGGAGCACCAGTCCCTGGTGCCAGAAAGGTTGGGGACCACTGGTATAGAGGACCCAGCCTGGAGGTAATGCCAGCTCATGACCGTGAGGTTCCAGAGATTGCTTCTACTTACCTGAGTCCAATAATTCCATCCTCGTGTAGCCTCAGGAGAGAGGGGACATGTATTGTCCTTTCCAGTGTTAGATGCAAAAGCCACTTCACGGAGGCCAGTTGACTCGGTCAGCAGCCACTGTCTGGGGGCGCCGAGGTTTGAAGGTTTGAAGGTTTGGATCCAGGCCGACTGGCTCCAGGGCCCATGCGTGCTGCGCTGCTTCAGTGACCGCTGGCGGCCAGGGCTGTGAAGCCCCCGCGGTGGGGAGTGGCAGCCCGGCCGTGATTGCTCTGTGCTTCTGGAGCTCGGGAGATCTCACCCCCAGGTTGGAGGAAATCGCCCTCAAAACAAATGAAAACGAGATGCCTTTAAAGGAAGCGTGTGTCAAAACGATATAAGATTAGTAACAAGCATTCAAGAAATGATTGTTCTAAAGCGTTTGAAGACGGGGTACCACAGGGACGAGGAGTGACGGAATCACCTGTGTGTCAGACGCAGGAACGTTGCCTGCCAGGGCTCTCCAGGTGTCTGGTCCCCTCGTGCAAGGGGCTCTGGGTCCGCTGCCTTTGCTCATTAATTGCTCTTCTGGAGAATCTGGGAGGAGCTGGAGGACGGGTCGGTAATGAACTGTCGCCTGGTGTCACGTGGCTTTCGTAGAGCTTGATGCCCGTGGTTTCCTTCATCTCAGAATTTGTAGTTTTAAGTGTCTTGACTTTTTATTCGATAATTTTTTTAATCGGTTTCTTAATCCGTGATCTAATCTATCGTTTTGAATTAGATCGTCTTTATCTAAAGAAATAATACTAAAGAAAATGAGTTTCATCTGCTTAACTCCCGCTCGAGTCTGGGAACGCTGGCAAGGCCAGCCTTCCCAGAGGATTTACGTAGATGTGAGAGAGAGGGGCTCGCTTAAATCGAGGAAGGGCAGCAAAAATTAAGGGCACTTGGGCGCAGACACTAGAAGGTTATTGCATTTCATTAAATATCAGACACATCTGATTTCAAAGATGTAAAAATGGGGCAAAATGTGCTCCTTAGAGTCAATGGAATCTGGTAGTTGTAACCTTATCAGTCAGAGTCATTCTTTGTAGGAGGAGGGAGATTTTCTCTGTGGGGCTTCCTGGGAGACAGCTGGGTTCTTGGACTCGTGTCCGCCTTCGCTCTGTTACAGCTGTTTTATTGAAGTACATGAGGGAGATTCGACCTCAGACTTCCACTGAGATATTTGAAAGGCAGGAGAGATTTAGTCGCCGTTCCATATGGTCGTGGGCTTTCTTCTTAGCACTGCAACCAAACTGGACGTGGTCTCTTCAGGTTAAGTCACACTTTGGAACCTGAAACAGTATCCGTTTTATCCCATTCTTAGTTCTGTCCTGTGCTCTGGATGGATCTCTTGCTCCTGTAGTGATCCGGTAACGTTACACCTGGGTCAGCTGGTCATATTATACGCAGAGTTACTCAGATCTTTTAAATGCTGATACGTTCCATTATACGAGATCAAAGAAATTCACTAATCTCACCACTGATCAGAAAAATCTTCAAGTGCGGAGTTGTCAAACTAACAGTAATACGTACAAGTTTTCCAAAATTCTGATTTTCTCTTGAGAGCTTGGCTTGGATCACTGGCAGTAAACACTGTCGGCTGTTCTGGGAAGTGAGAGGCCCACTCTGTTGACATTTGAGAAAGTCTCTGCAGACACCAATCAGAACAACGTAGCAGGTCAGCTGTTTTTTCACATAAAAACAGCCTGCATGAAAAGTGGTTCTTCGAGCTTGCAACGCAAACAGCTGTACATGTGCTTTCCCTCCAGACGGTCACTGGACACGGGGGCAGCAGGCGAGCTCGCTCTGTGCATGCTGCGCGTCTGCCACAAAGAATTTGAAAAATACTCCTGCCAGAGGGTGGGGCCTGAGTGACAGAAATTCGTTTGGCTGCTCGTCCAGGGCGTGCCTGGACCAAGGCTGGCTCCCTGCCCACTCCCCCCGCTGCCCCCCGCACGTGCGTGCGCGGCCGCGGTTTGTGCTGCGGCGCCGCAGTTCGCACCGTCCTTGCTTTCGCCCATCCACCCAGATGAAAACAGCGCAAATGGCCCGTGATGCGTTGGTGTTGTTCTGGAAGTGGCTTTGACCTTCTGAGCCTCTGAGAGGTTCTCGGGGACCCCGAGGGGCCCACAGAGCACGCTTCAAAAAACAGCACTTTAAAGCTGGCTCCTAGCAGCCAGAATAGCAGAACAGGGCAGACTTCGGCACTCACTGTGCCCTCTCATCTTCACTGGATTTTATTGTTTTTATTTCAAAATGCAGATGCAGAGCATTCATTATCTTAAGAAAATCAAACGATAGATACATAAAGAGTAACCGTGAAAGTCGCTGTTCTCTCCCCTCTCTGCCGTCCTGGCGTCCGCCCCAGAGGAGGACTCCAAGCCGTGTGTGTGTCTTTAGACCATTTCTTATGTGTTCACCTACTGACTTTTATTTTAAATGTAGTGTATAAGCAGAAAGGTTTTTCTTTTTATTTCTTACAAAACATGAATCCTACCATAAATATTGTTTTGCAACTTGCAATTCTGCGTCACTGGTCTGAAACCTGAGCTCTCACGGTGACCTGGCATCTGCTGAGCTGTGCACGTGCTTGAGCCCCTTGGACCCTGGCCACAAGCCCGAGTGTAAGTGCCGCCGTCGCCTGCATTTACTGCTGAGGCCGCCACCCACCATGTCTGAAAATACCTTAAACGTTTTTTCTCCGTTTTAATGGGCTGCTCCTGGTTTCCAGAGTGACAAAACAGATGTCCATGACGCGTATCCATTACAAAAGCAGTAGCATCATAACTAGATTTAAAACAGAGCAAGGTGACAACCCAGCTAACAGTTGCTACTGAAAGGAGGGCTCCCGGGCCTTACGAGCATCCGCGCACTTAGGAGCACACGCAGGTTCATTAAGCATTAGGGCTACTTCCAGCTTTGTTTCTGATATTCCTTTCTGTTCACCTGTGTGTCCCAAAAAAGTTATAATTTCATTATTTTTTGGATACACCTTACGTATAGCAGAAATATTGTAAGTCTTAAGACTCAGCTGTTTGCCATCTCACATTTTCATAAACTATAGGTTGTTTTTTAAATCATAATAGACACGTTATTAACCTAATGTTAGTAGAGCACTAACATCCATGTTCTCAAAACGTTTGGTCATATTTGTTTCAGATTTTTTTTGAGGAGTAAAAGGAACAATTAAAGTTGAAGTCCTTTTTATCCTAACTCTCCGCTTCTGTTTCCTGTGCTTTCTCCTTCCCTCACCAGTGGAACTGGTATCGTGAAGTTGGCACATGTAGACGCTCCCTGCTTTTGAACGTTTGTCAGAGGCCGAGCACAGGTCGCCTCCCGCCAAGCACAGATCAGCGTGTCGGCGGCACCCAAGCCGCCGCTTTCTCTCCATCTCTCTGCCTGTGTCAGACCTGAACGATCCAGCCGAATGCCAGAGGCCACTCTCCTTAGATTCTGACTTTCTTTACGACACCAAAAAGGATGTATCTGTCAGTCGTTGAAGTCATCTGAAATACCAGATAGTCTTGAAGGACTATTTACCAAAGTCATTGTTAATTCCCTCTGCCACGGAGGCCTGGCGAAGTGCAGGAATAATCTCTGTGGAAACGAGAGAATGAGAGGGTTTTGCTTTAACCATCCTCAGTTTACTTGATGTTTATTAAAAACAATACAAGTCAGGAGTAAAAGGAGCAAGTGACTTTCCTATAGCAGTTGTCAGGTCACAGCAAAATTCGAAGGAAAGTACAGATACTTCCCGTGCACCCCCTGCCCCGCCCCCGCTGCTGGTCTCCGTGTTATCAGCACCCCCCACACCGGAGCGGCACGTCGGTTTACAACTGACATTGACACATCATTTATCACCCAAAGTCCCATAACACCCAAAACCTGTAATTTAGGGTTCTCTCTTGGTGTTACGCATTCTGTGGGTTTGGCCAAATGTCCACTGACATGTACCCGTCGCCATGTAGCGTCCGGAGCGGTCGCACTGCCCTGTAACTCCGCCGCGCCCGCCCGTTCATCCC
>NW_024349802.1:801035-849028 GCF_902729225.1 Pteropus medius | reverse complement strand
TCTTTGCACTGTCTCCGCAGCTGCGCCTTTTCCAGAATGCCGTGGAGCTGGAACCAGAATGCCGTGGAGCTGGAATCGTCCGGTACGTAGCCCTTTCCACTGGCTTTCGTCACTTGTCGTGGCATTTAAGGTCCTTTCGTGTCTTTCCGCGACCCGGTGGCTCACTTCCCCTCGCCTCTGAGCCACAGTCCCTTGCCTGGAGGACCGCCGGTTGTTCACCCCCTCGCCCCCTGAAGGACGCCTTGGTTGCTTCCAGGGCTGGAAAATCAATGACTAAAGCTGCTGTAAACAGCTGTGCGCACGCGTTTTCAACTTCCCGGGATGAACACCGAGAACGTAATCGCCGACTCGCATGGTGAGAGAGTGTCTCATCTCATAAGAAATTGCCAAACTGTCTTCCAGAGTGGCTGGCTACACCGCCTTGCGTTCCCACTGGCAGTGAGTGACAGCTCCTGCGGCTCTGTAGCCTTGCCAGGGTTTGATGGTGTCAGTGTTTTGGATTTTGGCCATTCCAGTAGGTGTGCAGTGGTTTCTTGTTTTAATTTGCATTTCCCTGATGACGAAAGATGTAGAGCATCTTTTCAGATGCTTATTTGCCATCTGTAGTAAAATTTTTGTTGTCTTTTGCCCATTTTATAATTGGACTGTTTTCTTATTGTTGATTTTTAAAGAGATCTTTGTATATTTCAGGTAACGGTTCTTTATCAGTTGTGTCTTTTAAAAACATTTTCTCCTGGTATGTGGCTTGTCTTCTCGTGATCTTGAATGTATTACAATTTCTTTCCATTTTATGGCAGAATTAGTTGTGAATTTTTTGAAGTAGGAAATTATGTTTCTAACCTACTGGGAGCATCCAGTGGAAATCAAAAGGGCTTTGGGGGGACTCGGGGATTGGCAGTTTCAGAGCAAGAATGTGGAGGGAGCAGGCATTCCAAGAAGCAGCGAAGGCCATAGCGGAGGGGCTGTGGAGGCTGGGTGCCCGAGGCAGATTGGGGGAGCACAGGGCTGAGTGGGGAGGGAGACAGGTGGGAAGGAACAGGATGATGGGGAGGAGCAGTGTGTTATCTGCGGAACTATGACACACGTGGGGAGGGTACATGGTCCCAGGTGGGCCACACGGCCGTGCTCACAGGGACTCGTGTCAGTGACCTGGTCGAGGGAGAGTGCCTCACTGCACCTCCGGCCTTCCCTCCTGCAAGGCCAGCGATGCCCCTGCTACTGACATCACGGACAGACGCGCTGCTTTCGAACTTGGTTTGCATGGCGTACAGCTGCAGGTGCTCCTCAGCGTTTCCTCCCGAGGCCCATCCAGGGATTCTTTGTTGTCATTTGCTCATTTCCATTGCTACATGCTGCTCCCCTGTGTGAGCGGTCTACAACCGATGCATCCGTCTGCTGTTGGGGACATTTGCATTGTCTCTTCTGTGGACAGGCTGCTGTGAATGTCCTTGTGAGAGCTGTAGTGATACACGTGCGCTTCTGGGGGCCGTGCGTCTGGAGGCGGGGAGTCCAGGGCCCTAGGGAGCGTGGGTGTCTAGCTTTAGCGGATGTCGCCGGACAGTCTTCACTCCCAGGAGCGCTGCGTGAGCGTCCCTGTGCTCCCATTTCGGTGGCCCTTGGAGAGGGTTTTTTCGTTTCAGCCGTGGGGTGCTCTTACTTGCTTTTCCCTGGAGGCCAAAGAGGTTGGAGGCTGTTCCACGTATCTGTGGGCCTCGGATCAGTTTCGGTGTCCCCTAAGGGGAAGCAGACGACGGGAGTGAAGCGGGAACACTCTCTGGGACTGTTTCCTGCACGGCTCCCGGCAGGGAGGTGGACGATGCTGGGAAACGGGCAGCGGTGGTGTGAGTGGTGTCCCCTCATCCTGCTGGCGGCTGTCCAGCAGGAGCAGATTGGGTCACAGGCCAATCTGCACTGAAGTAACGCTTCGCATCGTGAGCTAGCCGAAGGACGGGGTCAAACGAAACTGGGAACTGGCCCATCTGCCAGTTGTGTGCCTTTGCCATTTGGACTGTGACTCGGTAATTCGGGGTGGTGCGTTCTCCGCACCGTATTTGACTTCTTTAGTGAGTGGACACGCTGCTTGTGGCGGCTGGGTGCTGACAGGGTTTGAGCGGTGCTCATGCTATATGTGCCTTGGAAAGATCCCTCCACCCACTTTATAGAGACTGGACTCCAAGGAGCAGGAGAGGGAAGCGGGCAGTGGCACCTGGGAGGCTGTCAAGATCACTTATCCAGAGACGATGGTCACTTTGGACATAGGGTGGTGGCCGCAAAGATTGACGGTAGATGAAACGGTCACATTTGTGTGTTTTGTTTTGAAAAGCTGGGAAGTTTGGGTAAGTACTGGAGTAACGTGACAACAACCTGCGAGCTCAGCCCCAGACTCTGCACTGGAACGTGTGTCTTCCTTCACGTCTGTGGCCTTGGCGTCCCGGTCAGTGACGCAACAGGGTTCTAGGTTCCGACCCAGCGGCGTGTTCCGGGGTCTCCTTCAGGCTGACCCATCTGTGTGACCCTGCGCGTCCGCACCGCTGCCCGCTGCACCCCTCTGAGGGGTCAGGCTCCCCCCGCTTCGCCTCCCTTCCATATGTCTTTCCCTGTCCCTCCCCTGACCCGGCCGTCCCCTCCCTTGGCTGGATTCCGGGCTCTCTAACAGAATGTGACTCCCGCCCCCCCTGCCTCTCCACCCAGTCGTGTCGCTCCTGGCAGACCCCGCAGCGGGGTCAGCCACCGCGGGCCGCTCCGAGCCCACACCCAGGCCACGCAGCCCCCGGGGCTGTGCTCAGTGGCCTCATTTACAGTTGCTGCACGCACTAGGGTCAGTCCCCAGCGGGCAGGGACGCACCTCTTCGTTGTGTCCCCAGTGCCTCGGGCAAGCCTGCGTATGTGCGGCAGTCCTGCGTTTACGGCGCGGTCCTGTCTTCCGGAGGAGACCTCTTTCTCACGGCCCCCTGCATTGCCTGTGCCTCTTCTGTGCCAGGCGCAGCCCTGACCACCTCCCCAGATGGGGGCACCCCTGCCCCCATCTTCCAGCAGCCCCGGCCCGAGCCCCGGCTGAGCACGCTCATCTGCCTGACCCTGCTGACTGCTGCCTCCTCGACCCCTCTTAAGTCCCCCTCTGCCTCCGCCCCTCGCCCCATACTTGTCGCCTGTGTCCGTGCCTGCTCCCTCGCGGCACGAGCTCCCCCTCGGATCCGGGGTCTCTCCCCCAGCCATTAGACACCACCCTTTACTGACCCACTGCCTTCCTGTTACCGTAACCCATGAGTCAGCCCGTTCAGTAACGTCACCTCTCCCCCGCCCCCAGCAAAATGAAGAGGAGTCCAGAGGGACTCTCTTAGGGGTCCCGGTTCGGCAGGATGGTGTCGACTGTGTACATACTGCTTGTCGCATTCAGATTTTTTTCCACACACATTTTCAGTTTTCCGAGCTCACGATTGCCCGATTTTTTCACATGCCGAGTTCTCTGTGTCTTTAGTGCTGTTTTTTCAGACAGACACTCGAGCAGTTCTGTCAGCTGTGACTCTTCCCTGGGACGCAGGTGCCCTCAGCCCCTTCTCCCCGTCCTGACGCCCTGGGCCAGCCTCCTCCAGGGACCGCTCTCTCGGGGGCGGTCGGCTCCTGCCTTGGGACTTTCTTCACCGTCACTGGCATGTCGCATCCCCGTCTTGCCAGGTCGCATCTCCAGTGCTTGCCCGAGAAGGGGCTCTGTTCGCGTTTGTGCTGTTTGCGCGTTTGAAAACGTCTCCACCCGCCCTCCGGCTTGATTGCAAACTTGGCGGGTGTAAAATGAGAGGTTGGAGATTATTTTTTCTCAGAATTCTGAGGGCGGTTGGAATGCCGTCCACCATTTTCCTACATCCGGAGTGATGCCATCTGATGTGATAACTTTCGCGTGTGACCCGTTCGTGTTCTCTGGAGAGTTCTGGAAGCCCTCCGCCCTCGGCGTCCTGGACTGCGGAGAGCTGCGCGTCGGCGCGGTCTGCTCACGGCGCCCCCGGGCCGCTGCTCTCGGGGACTCTGGTCTTGCTGCTTCGGTGACTTCTCTCCTTTTCTCTCGTTTTTCTGGAACTTGTCACCTGGGTGGCGGCCACCTCGCCTGATCCCCGATGACCTTTCCTGCTGTCCATCTCCGTGTCTTTTTGTCCTCCCCTTTGGAGGAGGCCTGGAGTTTTTAAACTGTCGTTACACCGTCTGAATTTCAAGGGCCACTTCCTCGTGCTTCCTTCCTCGGAGCCGCTCGCCTTCTGGGGGCCCCACTGGAAGCAGAGGCATCCTGCCCGGATCACCGCCTAGAGCTGCCACCAAGGGCCAGCTGGGTACCGTGCCCAAACCTGCCTCTCTCCGCCACACAGCCTGCTTCGTGGGCTGTTGTGAGGCCCAGCAGCTTAGGACGGGGGTCGCGCTGGGCGAGCCCCTGGCACCTGGAGCACCCAGCCAGCACTGGTCGCTACCTACTTTAAGCATTACCTCCCTGGAGACATTAATGTGTGTTCCTTTGACTTTTTGCCGATGCACTGTCCCTCTGTTCGCCAAGTCCCTTCGTTTTGGCGTTTTCTCTTACGCGACTGCCAATCCCGAGCCGTTGCTCAGGTTTCAGGTGGACTCGCCGTGGGCTTTTCATCTGGGGAGCCTCCCTGTGGTCGGTCGTTTCGAGAGGAACCCTGGGGATGGTGGGAACGATTCCTGGTGGCCATTGCGTGGAAAATAAGGCGTGGGAGGACCTGTGTACTCCCACCTGTCAGGATCGGGGACCCGGCAGCTCTGCAGAGAGACCTGCCACCATCTCCGTGCCCAGCACCGGTGCGGAGCAGGGTGGCCTGCGTCATCGTGCGGCCCGTGGCAGCGCCGGCCCGCCCGGCTGGCACCCTCACTCAGTGTCGCACGCGGCCCTCCGCATCAGCCCCGTTGCTGGAGTCACGTTCGTCAGGTTAGATTCATGCTGGCGATTTAAATTTCACTGGTTTCATAATCGTGTTAGTATTTAGTCAGCATGTTTATTTTGATTTGAGAACTCTTCTAAACTCTACAGAGGGTATTTCTAATTTTAAGCTTATACATATTTACGTGGCTTAATGAAAATAATTTCTCACCACTGGCAGTCATGGGAGTTTCTCTTTGAAAAGGTTCAGTCCATTTTAATTAAATTTGAAAATCACTGACAGCTAGAATGCATTAATTGTGTAAGACGGTATACCCTCTGGGGATAAATGACACACATTTAGTCCCTTTTAGTCCATTACAGAATATTTCAGTTTCATTTAAGCAAATTAGGTTATTTTGAGTAATTTAGTTTAAAAAATGACACTTCTAACGAGAAGCAGCCTAATCCTTTTCCCAAGTCTAACTGCAGATTTAAAAACTAAAAAGAACGTCCGGCAGCAGAATCATAGGAGTCGGCGTGTTTGCACGTCGGCACACGGTGCCGACGCAGTAAGGAGCCATGTGGCAATAATTCTTTGATGTAGAGGTTTGTGCTCACCTTTCAGATTTACGTTATGGCCACTGTGGGGGGCACTTCTGCAAGTAGTTCCAGCTTCAGGGCCATTTCTGATCAGTGGCCACGTCCTGAGTGACAGCCTCCAGCAGCCTGTCTGGACATGCTGTGGCACTGGTGTCCCCATGCCCCGGCCTGTGCACGGCCAGCTGTGCTCGCTGGCGGTAGGCACGCCCTGGGGGCCGGTCCTTCCTCAGCAGCCGGAGATGAGGTTTCTGGGGCAACCAGACGTCGAGTCTGGTTGTGGCCACAGAACAAGCGGACGCTGGCCCCGTGGGAGGCCACATCGTGCTTTGTCATTACTCGGTCAGCGCACGGAGCCGTGGAGAAACCCCGTGTGCTCCGCAGTCTGTCACGGGTGCGTTTTATGATTCAGCGTCGCGACACCCATTTAGATCCATTCCCTCTAACTGAAGCATCAGCCTTAGGACACCTCCAGCACTTTTTAGGACGTTTCCAGCACTTGGCTTTGTTCATTGCACCTGTGGCCTCGAGCCCTAGTGAGCTGACGGACACGGTCTTTGTGTCGATGGTATCAGAAGTCCCAGGTACCTGACCAGCAGGAAATGACATCATCAATGTCAGTGGCAGTAACTTTGTCCGGACAATGGAATAGAATTGTACTGTCTGTAATGTTATTTTGTACAGAAGCCAACAAAAGTTACTGTGTAGAATGTTAAAACGTTTCTGTTAATATTTTATAAGAATAAAAGATTTGTTTTAAAAATTAATATAAGGCATGCATTATAAAGTTAGGTACCAGTCTCCTAGGACCAATTGTTTTCTTAGTAACAATTTCCTGAATTTCTACCCTTCATCCTATGTTAAGACAGCCGAGTCTAGATGAACCCCGGTGCTCCAGGGGCAGGATTGAGGCACTTGATAAACCCAGTGGGCCCTGGGCTCCAGAACCAAGAAGAGGCCGCTTGGTGATTACAAGTTACCTGCAAAAATCTGGCGTTATCCAGGGAGAAAGTTTTAGATGTGTCGATCTTTCCCTTGATCCTTTTTATTGATTTTTGGAACTCATTGTCCCCCCCTCAAAATCGTAACGTCATAAACTGCTCCTGTATTTTATTGACAGCTACATCATCTCGACTGTTGAACTGAATCACTTCGGAGATCTCCTTGCAACAGGGGACAAGGGCGGCGGAGTTGTTATTTTTCAGTGGAACAAGAGGTCAGTAATTTTCAACCTACAAACAGTGACATCGTTCACCCTCCTCTTCTCGTCACGATGAGGAGGGACGTGCCGTTCCGGCCCCAGCCTCTCCCTGCGTTTAGGTGCAGTGATGGCGTGTTAACCCTACCATCTTCTTCGGAAATTTTCTCTGGTACGATCGAGAAGATGTGTGTTTCAGCTCACTGACGTCCAGCCACCAAGCCCCTGCAAAGTCCCCAGTGCCCTCATCTTTAGCGAGGGAGGAGAGTCCTTGCCCCACCTCCTGGTTGTCACATGTTGTCACAGGTTGCCATGAGGACCTAATGAGGAAGGTGGGGCGGTGGGCATTTGCGTTTATTCGTTCTGTCCCATGATCAGAGGGGCTGTCGGAAGCCCCAGCCAGGCGGAGCTGGGCCCAGCCCCGTGGTTCACGGTGCAGCCCCCAGGAGGGACCTGTGTGTCCGGCACGCATGCGCTGCCTCCTCATCCTTAGCCCGCAGGCTGCACTGTCGGCGTGGGATGGGAAGGCATCCCAGAACACGGCCTGGCGGGTGACGCAACGCTGCATCATAAAACGCACGAGCACCGCTTCTGGAATTGTTTTGTGCGTGTTACAAATTGGCACGAGAGGTTTCCTACTGTGGCATTCCAGTCCCTTGCCTCTCACGCGGCTGTCGGCTGTCGGGTGAGCCGGGCGGGCTTGTTCGTTGCGACCACTGTGGGGTGCTGTCACACGCGCGTGTGCTGGCTGGCCGCTGTCACGGGGGAGTGCAGCGTGCATCCCACGGCTGACTGTGGGGGGCCTGGGCCTGCTGGGCGGACTGTGCGGGGCCAGGCTGCACCCCGGTCTCATGACCCCTGCCCTCCAGAGCACCATATTTAACATCTGCGAAGCTGAGTAAACTTAAAATCCTGGTGTCTTGTGATGGCCTGGTGGCACACGTTGCCAGTGTCTCAGATCAGAGGAAATGTGGTCGGGGAGGCCACACAGCCGCGGGAAGGTCAGAGGGCCAGGCGCGAGGCAGCCTCGCGTGTCTGAAAACCTACTCGGTGTTGCTCAAGCGCGGACCGAGGCGGTGAGTGCACGCCGCCTGGTGACCGGGGGCTGCAGGGACAGCTCGGGGTGCAGGGCACTCCCCACCCACACCCCGCCCGGCGACATGGGGCACAGACTGCCTGCCTGCTCTCCCGTGCAGGGTGCACGCAGGGCGCCAGCCACACAGGACGGAGTCACAGCCAGCAGTGGAGGCAGTGCCACCAGCAGTTAGGAAACAGGGGTGTCATCGGGTGGCCCTCAGACCTCTTACGCCCACCGCGTCGCCCAGTGCCCAGGGGTCGAAATGGAGGCGGCTGCGGGGCGTGCAGTCCAGGCCCAGAGCCCTCGCGTGCACCAGGCTGCTCTGATGGGAACCGCGACTTCCGCCGCCCCATGCTGCCACCTGTGCATCTGTGAACCCGTGGTGGTTTCTTGGTGGGTCACTTAGTGACAGTGGAGGACTTTGACAGCTAGCAGCGTGCACACCGTCACTTTAAATTCAGGCGTGCTGGAGCAGCGGGGCCTGCCGGGCCTCCCCGCCGCCTGCCCCGCCCTCACGCGACACCCGCTCCTCCCGACCAGGCAGCTCGCTGCACGCGGCGCCCACGTGCCCGGCTGGGAACGCTGGGTCTCACCACCCCCAGTCCTGGCCCCACTCAAGGCCGCCTTTGTCTGTTCGGCCTCAGTGGAACGAGCGTAGCTGTGGCCCAGTGGCGCGCGTGAGCAGGGGAGGGGCTCCGCCATGGACCGCGTTTATGTACCGCAGCGGGGGTTGGGGGTCCCGGGCCTGGTGACCCCACGCCCACATCCTCTGCGAAGCCAGGCCTGTGCGTGAGCTCTCAGTGACCTCTCCAGGGTTCAAAATAGACCCATAAACTGTCTAAACTTAGCCGGGTGAGAGGGAGAAACGTCGCCCCTGGGCCTTCTGGGCACGCCCTGGGGTGTTTCACTATGCAAACTCCAAGAATACTGCCGCTGATTTTTCATTGCGATTTTAAAGTTCTTTTCTTTCCTACTGGACGTCCCTGGTGTTGAGCCTGTTTTCCTTTTTGGTCACGTTCAGACACTGTCATCCACGACTGCGCCCTTCCCCTCCCCACTGTCCCCATTCAGTGCAGATGTCCCTGCCCTCATCAGAGACGGGTCTGTGTCTGTTTAGAAACCTTTTATTAAAGTCGAACATGCACATCAAAACGCCCTGCCAGCAGAGGGGCAGGCCCACAAACACGCGAGTCAGCCCACGCCAGGTCAGCTCCCGCGGTCCCTCCTGTCACCCCTTGGCCCCCCATCCCGAGGCGTAGCGCGTGTGCTGGAGAAGCAGGCCCGGACGCAGGTGACGGTCCGGGCGCCCAGCTCGTAGGCAGGAGAGGACAAGGGAGGGCTCCGCCAAGCCTCCCGTGAGGACTCTGCAGCCAGGCGACTCGCCACAGGACAGACGGGACAGCGAGGCCGCAGCGTTAGGCATCGGGGCCCGAGAGGCAGTTGGTTCAGGTGCCAGTTTAGTCTTGTCTTCAACAAGAAAGTGTCCGCCTTCGTCATGGCTGCCGGGCGGAGCGGCTTGGAATCGACAGCACCCATCACTGCAGCCTGTCCCCACGGCTCAGTTACGGGCCCTTTGGGGTGTGACCTGTACAAAACTGTCACTTAACTGGGAACGCAGATCTGCTGCTTTGCTTCCTGCCGTCAGCGTGTTGCTCTCACGCCGCGCGATCTCGTGCTGAACGCCGTGTCCTTCCGCTCCCAGGTCCCGACACAGACGCCCGCAGACCTCGTGGCGGAAGCCGGTCGCGAACGCGAACGCGCACCCTGTGAGTTCCACTTCAGTGAACGGCGATCAGGAATGGAGCTTTCTGCGGCCGGCCTGAGGGCCAGTCTGTGGCACTCGGGGTCACAGCTGGAGCCCACGGCCTGCGGCGGGGGTCTGCGCTGTCCGCTGCCTGTCCCAAAAAGTGTGGCCGCTTCTGCCTTTGGGACGTTTTCCCTCTGATGGGCGTGACCTCACGTCCACTGCCTCCCTCGCTGCGTCAGGGGCTGTTTTAAATAGTCCGCATCCGAAAGTTCAGCGTTGCTTTTTTCTCCCTCGATTTGCTAATAGAAAATACTGGCTTTGGTTAGCACGATGTTTAACTTCACGCGTGGAACGACGGATCGTGTAAGAATTGATTTAGAAGACAGGCTGTCCGAGGGGTAGGCAGAGGTTCAGCTCATTTAAACGACAGACTGTTTTAAGATGAAAGCGGTACTGGCTGATCACACGTTTTTGGAAGTTACTGATTTCTCCAGAAAATGACAGCCCTGTGATATGTGCAGACCAGGTGGCTTCAGCCGGATTTCTCCACATTCGGGGCAGTGTCTGCTGGTCACAGTAGATCTCGGCGACTCCTCTGCTGGGGCTCAGTGTCTGGCACGTGCTCGTCCGTGCTTTTACTCACGTAAACCTCACAGAGCGCACGGGGCTTTAAATCCTAGCGTTTCCCGCTTCGTTTTGATTAGTGTGGTCTTGACTTGGTTGTTCAGTTTATGTGGTTACTCGGTTTGTGAAACGCTGTCCAGTGGGCAGTGCTGACATCTCTGTCGTGCTGGTAGTGGGAGGAAGTCGGGGTCGCTGCGCCCTGCCCTGCCCCGCCCCGGCCGAGCCAGTGAGCTGCCGGTGTCTGACTCCATTTCTCTTCTTTCTTGCAAACTTAGGGCTTAAAACCATGGCCCCTGCATCCGCTTTACTCTCTTGAACCCTGGCATCTTTAACCATTCTTCTGGATGAAGTTGGAGCGGTGCCGAGGAGGGAGGACCCCGCGTCCGGCCCCCAGAGCTCCCGCTGCGAGCAGTTGGACACGCCGCCTCCCGGCTTTTCCTGTCTCCGAGAGCAGGTGCGTGTGTTCAAAGCACCGGCTCGTCCTCTGCACGGCGATAGTGAAGCTCCCAGTACCAGGGAGGGGCAGGAGGCCCCAGTGCAGCGCGGCGACCTCTGTGACCCGCACTCGGTGTCTGTAAGCCTTTCCCTTCCCCTGGAGAGTTGAGGCACGGGAATGCGCCTCTCGGGGTTCCCGTACGAACTGGGAGAGCGCGGGCGTGAAGCCGCTGGCCCAGCGCTCTGCGTGGCGGCGAGCCCTGCCCGAGGCTGCTTCTCCTTAACGCACCGTGACCCCCTTCCGTTCCGGCAGGGCACGGACTCGTAACCGCAGTCACAGTGCACGTGTCCCTTGGTTTACGTGCCACTCTATTCAGTTCATGGCCATCTTTGTGAGTTTGTTTACTGCCCTTTGCTTTTTCTCCCACTCGAAGCTCCCGTTTTCCTTAGTGATTTGTGAAAACTCTAAAACACGAAGGGTTCGTTTATGCGGCCATTCCTTTCGTTGCCTTTTAAAAATGTTTGTCCCACGATCACGCATGCTTTAGATGCTTTTCCTTGTGACAGGTTACGTAAACATAAACACTTTTATTTTCTTACTTGTGTCTCTTAACTCTGTAAGATCTTTGAGCCCATCACATGAGGGAGAGGGGGCTGCTTGCGCTTCTCCAGGCACTCAGCCACCTGCCCCGTGCCCCTGGCTCTGCCCCTTCCACGCACTGTCAGCTGCCCCGGGCCTCCTCCAGGGACCGCTGTCACCTTCGTGTGCCTTGAGCTTCTTGCCCCTGGTTAACTTTCCAGACCGGGCCCGCCGGGCTGCTGCTGGCTGCCGCCCCAAGCCTGCGGGCAGCCGTCCTCGGACGTGGCCCTGTGTGCCCCACGAGCTTCCCTGACACCCGGGCAGCCACTGGGCCCAGCCTGGGTTCCCCGCCCAGCACGGTGGCCTCCCGGGGCAGCTGGGAGGCTCCGGCTCCTCCACGACCACTGTCCAGGAACCAGTGTTCGATGTCCAGCGCCTTGAGCTGCGGGGTCCCCTCGTCATTCAGTCAGCTTTCTTCGTTGTCGTAGCAAGACCTTGCTACCCCATCTTGGCCCGGAGCCAGCTCCTGCTCTCACTTTCTTCCGCAGACTTCTGTGGTGGGGCCGCCGCCAGTTTGCTCCCGCCCAGAGTCCCAGTGCGTCGTCACGGGCTCCCAGGCTAGGGCCAGCCGAGAACCGTGTGCGCTGGGGCCTCGGCCGAGCCGCCCGGACATATCCCCGTGACTGTCCTGTGGGGACAGACCCTGTTCCCGGGAGCTGCGCTGGACTGGTAGCCGGCCCCCGGGGAGAGCCGGCCCCCTGACCCACTGAGCTCTGGCCCGCCTTCTGGGCGAGGGACGTGAAGAACAGGCCCAGCTCCACGGGAAAGCGCGTGTGCGGCCTGGGTCTGCAGCGTGGACTGGCCGCTGAGCCGGCCGGTCCGCCGTGCTGCGGGGTGGAGCCTGCCTGTCCCAAGGCGCCGTGGCTGCTCGCTCACCAGGTGCACTCTGCTCGGGCACGGGCCGCCTGTCGAAGCGGTTCCCACGAAGCACGCCTGCCCGAGAACGCCTGGCATGCGGCGAGCTCCCCGCACCCACTGGCTCTGCGCAACTTGCTGCCTATTTGGGGGCTAAAGCGTCTTCCAAAGAATTCCGTGCTCATAGAACTCCGCAACAAAGCGCGAGTCCTGCAGCGTCCGGCCCACCGCTTCAGGGTAGCGCTCTTGAATAAACGGTTTCAGGACGAGAGTCGTTTTGTCTGCGGGGTAACTTATTTGAACAGATGCTCGGTATTGCCGCCAGCTTCACATGCGGAACCAACAAACACGCAGGTTCCTACATCTTAAAAAAGAAAACGCATCTTAGACCGGAAGCGCGCGCATCTCCTCGCCCGCGGTTTGCCGACGGCCGGCGTGGCAGTGCCCTGGCATCCGGGACGGCGGGGCCCCCGTCGAGTTCCTGCTGAGACCAGACCTGGAGACTGGACGCCTGCCCAGCAGCAGCGGCCTCTGCAAAAGCAGAATCCACGTCGTCCTGGGCGCATGACTGCGGGACAGTGAGAACGGGCCGTGGCCGGCCGGCCCGTCTGCTTAGTGAACCCTGGAGCCCGGCGTGGACACGCCGGCATCGGTGCAGCCCTGGCCTCCAGGCAGCGCGGGGCCCTGAACCAGGACAAAGGCCAGCGCGTCCCGAGGCGCCTTACCCGGTGGCAGTGGAGGCCCCAGCGGTGCTGGTCCCGAGTCGGAGACGGGCCTGCGCTCCCGGTACCTCCCGTCAGGCCCCAGCACGCACTGGCACGTCTTGTCCAAACGTCTCAGCACAGAGCTGGACCCGGGCCCCTGGACCTGCCGGGAGGCCCTCGGTCCTGCTCGGGCCACAGGGCGGTGTCCCCAGATTGCTGTGTTTGTTCACGTTCAGTTAGAAATCAGGAATCTACAAGTAGATTTTTTTTTTAATTTAAAATTAATTCTTATATTGTGTATTGGTACGCATGGTGGCACTGAGGGTGGCGGCCCCTCCTGCTGGGTGCTGGCCCCTGGCCAACCTGCTTGTGGGTTACAGGTAGCCTTGCCATGGCACCGTCACTGGCGGGGGGCTGGGATTGACACGCAGTGTCCCCATGCCCCACACTGCACTCCACACAGCTGGGGAGCGGGGCCACCTGCGCACTGCAGGGCCACAGCCTCCCAGCCCCCTGACGCCGTGACAGAGGGACCGCTGACCCCTGGCCATGCAGGGGCAGGGGCGCTGCTAATGTCTGACCTCGTGCCCACCACAACCCGAAGTGCCCAGGCCAGGCGGCAGCCACCTGCGGGTGGAGGCCAACAGGTCGCTGGTTGAGAACAGAGGATCCTGTGCGTGGCTGTGCTGCCTGGGCGTGTGCAGCGGGCCGAGGCTGACGGACCGCGGTCCACCGACCTCCCATCTGACTCCAGCTCCTGCCTGAGCCACGAGTGTCACACTCGCTTCTGAGTTACCATGCCTATGGGCCACCCGGGCCTGTTGGGACTCTTCTAAGAAAGCTTTTGCCTGAAGACACGAGTAACGAAACCTGTTTCTCTGATCATCAGTCTGGTAAGTGCTAAAGGTGACTTGTTTCCAGTTCACTTTGTTTGGCTGTGTGACAGTATTTGGTGGTGACGTAATTTTGTTTTGCTGACCTTGTCTTGGGTTGGGCGGCACTTGTTCCTCTCCTTAACATCCCCAAGCATCAGTGACGTCACTGAGAGGTGCCACTCCTGTCTCGGACCCTCCCGAAGGCGGGGTCCCTCCCTTGCCCGCTTGCAGGGCTCACACGGAGGGGCGCCGAGGCCCAGGGCCCGCGTGGACCTCCGCCCATGTGCGTGCCCCTCACCCAGCCACTGGGTGTCTGCCGGGCTCACGGCCTGCAAGACGACTGTGTCCTGAGACAAATCTGTGTGCCTCCGAGCTCCTCGTTACTAGAAAATTGTCTCTGGAAACCTCAGCGCATCTTTACAAATACGTGCGTCCCGTTAAGATGAGAAACATGAGTTATGCCAAGAACTGACCTAGAGGGGAAATTTTATTCTCCAAAAGCTAAGTACCTGACTGCAGTGCAGCTGTGGTCCTTCTAGAAACGTCCTCTCACTGGGGTGTAACGGGCGTGACCGTTCCAGGGGCACAGCCCAGCACCCTGGCGTTCGCATGTGCTGCAGCGTGGTCACAGCGGCACGTCTAGTTCACATCCGTCACCAGTTATGGAGTCCCTGGTGATGAGGGCTTTTAAGATGACTCTCAGCCCCTTCCGACAAGCAGCGCCCCCAGCGTGGGCGCGCTGCAGTCTCAGCCCGGGGCTTGCCGCCTTCTGCTCTCACGGTGAATTTGTTCCTTTGACCCTTCGCCCGTTTCTGTGCTCCACCCCCGCCTCTGGCAGCTGCCAGCCTGACCGCTGACTCAGCTGTGCAGTTGGCCTGATGGTGACCTGGACCCCGCAGGAACCGTGCCCTCTCCCGCTTGCTCCGTGCGCTCTGCCCGTGGACTGGCGGACACCGCCTCGGTCTGTGACCACCATGGTTCCGTCACTCAGTGTCCGTTTTGGCCACTGTGAGTTCCTTCAAGTTGGCTGCGTGTCAATGCGCCACCACCTCGAGACATCCCCACCTTCTGGCACCGCAGAGGGGCCAGGATTGGACTGCCTCGGAGCCCACCACGTGGGTGGCCAGGGGCTCTGGTTCGTCGGAGGGCGGTGTCAGGAACCAGCATCTGGCATTGGCCACCCGATGCAACTGGAGTGTCGTCACTTGGCCCTGTCACCGAGCAGAACTAGGAAATGCAGGCGTGTGCTCACACACAGTATTCGTTGTGTGCCCTGCAGACGTAACACACCTAACGTGAACGCCACACCACACCCCGGGCTGCGCCTCCTCCTTCCCGTGCGACGCTGACATCCTAGCGCTCAGCAGTGGCGCACGCAGCCCCTTGGGGACCCACGCCCAGCGGGAATCGGCATCTAGGCGCGGGGCGGTGTTCACGCAGCTCTGCCTGCAGCCCGTCGGGTGAGTCCCCTCCCTCCCCGCCACACGGGGCTGTTCCCCCAAAACAGTGCTTTTAATGGACTGACCAGGGCAGCAAGTCAGGCGCAGAGGTGCCGCGTGCCTCCTGCCCCGCCTTCCCCTCCCCCACCCCCAGCCCTGTAAGGAGCCGGCCTTCGTTTCCGGCACATTCCCACCGGAGTTCTCGTGCACACGGTAGCGTCCCATGCGTCCTCTGGTTCACCGGTCTACAGTTTGGACTCAGGGGGCTCATCTCATCTCTTCTCCCAACGGTGTCAACTGGGGCAGCTTGCCTGACACCAGAAGGTCCAAGCAGGGATGGGCCACCCGCTGGGCTGGCCCGTCCTTCCCAGGTTGGCCCTGCGCCGCGCCAGTGGATTCGAGGGACGGGGTGGCTGTGGCTGCCAGTTTACAAACGACCCGGCAGTGCAGCCCACACGCACTGGGCCGATTCGCAACTGCCCGCCACTGATTCCGGTCCGTTGGGTACACAAATACTCACGTGAGTGTATCTTGGAAACGAGTCGGTTCGTCGACCCTTTTCTGAAGCTGCGCTGTGTGGCATGTGGACCACCACAGCCTGCTCGCCCAACCCCGTGCACACCCGTGCCGCAAGCATCACACACAGACAGGTGCATTTTCAGACGAGTTTCTGTTCCAGGTAAGTTCCTAGAAGCAGCTTCGAGGTCACATGGAATGTGTCCTGTTAAAGATCTGTCCAATTTCCCTCCAGGGTGCTGTCCCCATCTGCATGTCTTCTGGCAAAGTACAAGTGTCACACTGGTTTACAAGCTCACTCTGGTTACTGCAGACGTCTGGGTCAGGAAACCGCGTTTAAACGTAGCAGGCAAGTGTTCTAATTTGTGTTGCTCTAAAACTGTTTGGATAAATGTTATTTAACAGTTAAAGGTCCGTTTGCTGAAGCTCAGTTACTGTGTTGTCAGTCACCCAGCCTGACACGTGTACGCACAGTCACGTGACCACTGTAACGGTGCAGTGTGACGGGAGAGGCCCCTAGGAAAAGCCGTCTCGCTTGAGCAACACGCTTCCTGCTTCCGTAACAGATGCTGAGGACTGAAGCCCATTTCATCAGGAGCTCGGCTAATGCCATCGGTGACAGGAACAAGCATGACTGCCCAAGTGATGGTTCATGTGGCAGTGGGGGACTGCCCTTGCTGGGACGTGCTGAGCACAGCCCACAGTGGACAGAAGCAGAGAGACAAACCCTTCATTTCCCATGAAAGACAAACACTCCTGAACCGCCTGGCCAGAGCAAGTCAGTGTCACCTCACAGACCTCCTCTCCTTAAGAGCCTGCATCACAGAATTCAGATGCCATCCAACCAGCCTCTCTGAGTGAAAGGGCGGTAGACGCTTCCACGGTAACTGTTTCAACAGAAACCAGGATTTTAAAAAACTGTTACATTTATTTTAATACAACTGAATTTAGTGAACAGCATATAAAGTGTATCAAACAGGCAGCCTTTGAAACATGCTGTAGAGAAAATAAAGAACTCGACAAGGGGAACTGAGCCGGTTTAATCAAAAAGCTTTTATGACGTGTCATTTTAAACCGTATGTAAATACAGTCACCTCTGAAAGATTTGGCAAAGATTTATTTTTTCCTATTTCCAGTCTTTTAAAGTAGACACAGATTTGCTGAGAATGAAGCCGATTCGAAGAGCACGCAAAAATCGATCAGACGACACGACACGCCTCAATTCAGCAGTCTGGAGTGGGACGAGGACGGGGCTGGGCAGATGGCAGCCTCGTCATCCCAGGTGGTCGCTCAGTCCACCCGGCGACAGGAAGCAGGCCAGTGTGCGCTGCACAGGGCTGCCCTGTGCCCACGGCTCTGTTTACAGTGTGACCAAGGACAGCAGCGGGCAGCGGCGGTCTTTGAGGACAGCCGTGCCCGCTTACCACAATTCCTGTAGCAGTGACTAGAAGGCCACAGTGTCGGTCTGGGTGGACCTTTACGTAGTTCATCTGAACGTCAACGTCACTCACTCTCCCGAAATTCTTAGTGTTTTAACTGAATTAAGGATCACACAATTTTGTTAAAATACTACACACATCATGACGAACACGGTAAAATTATTTATACTTAGGTATTTGGATATTATAAAGAAAACACATTACCAAATTACAGTAGATGTCAGCGTGGCATGCTCACTCACTGACCCCACAGGCGTGACTACAGGGTGGCCGGGCTGAGTGTCTGTCCTTTCGTCTCACTAGGGATGCGGCATCTACAGAACACACACACACACACACACACACACACACACACACACATTGCAAGCGGCCGGAGAGGACCACGACAGCTCTGCAGCTGTGTCGCAAGCTCCGGTGTCGATCCCGCTCCAGGAAGAAGCCGACTCCAGCTCCCCATCAAAAGGTGCTGGTGGAGGTGGTCAGGCGCCGTCCGATGTAGATCCTGCCGGGGGAGGGGACTCTGAGTGCGGCTCGTCACCCCACAGCGAGGGGGCCGCCGGCTTGCTTCCGCTCACGCGAGTGAGGCGGACTGCGAAGGGGTGGCGAACCTCCCCCGTCGGGGTGTCCCCTGACCGAGAGAAGCCCGGGAGTGCTGACGGCGTGGAGCACGCAGCCCTCAGGCAGAGGACACGCGCCCCCTGCACGTCCTCACAGCGAAGGGAACGCAGGCGCCCCTACCCTTCACTGACCCGGCAACACGCCGCAGGGCGGGCCACTGTCACTGCCCACAGCAACGGCCGCCGGCCTCACAGAAGCCAGAGCTGAAGCTATGACTCCTGGAAAGGAGGACAGAAGCGGGGGGGCCCCCTCGGGTGAGCTGGACGGTGGGGCTCAGCCTGACGGTAGGGAGCTGGCTGCAGAAACCCCCGTGAGGTGAAGGCCCTGCCCCCAGAACCCGATGTGCTGGCTCGGGGCGCTGGAGCAGTCCCAGTCTGTGACACCAGGAAGGCCTGGGAAAGTGCTGGCCACGGTGAGTCTGGACACACTGACGTCCAGGGGCCTGAGACCAGCCCGGGGAGCCACTAGTGTTGGCGGGGGTCAAAGGTCAGGGAAAGCAACCCCACTGACCTCCCCCGAGGCTGCTGACTGGCCACAATCCGTGAGACCCTGAGCCCCGAGACTTAGAACACACGGGCGCACAGGGGCTCCGGGGTCCTGCCGCCCTCTGTCTCAGGCACAAGCCCGCCAGCCAAGCCCAGAAGCCCGTCCTGACAACACAGCGAACCGCAGCCGGAGCGCTGTCCCCCGCCCAGGGTGGGGCGGGCCGGAGGGGGCGGCAGGGTGCTCAGCTGCACCTGTGTTTTCCACTGCATTAGTGTGACAAGCCGCACACCTGAGCGCCTGGCTGTTCTGGCACTGCAGGGGGCACGAGCACCTCCCAGCAGAGGTTCAGAGTGTCCCCCAGCATGACTCACTGAGGGACAGCTGCAGCCACAGAAGCGGGCCCGGGCCACCCCGCAGCTGGGGCCGGGCCCCGGTTGCAGGGCACGTCTGTTTCCTGAGCGCACGGGGACTTCCCGGGCTCGTCAGTGGACACGCTGCTACGTAAGCTGTGACCCAGGACCTACATGTCAGCGGGAAGCTGACGCCCTGGGCCCGGAACCCGCGCGGCGGGCAGGGCGGACACTCACCCCAGGCCGATGGCCAGGAGGTGCGACAGCAGCAGGGACGGAAGGAAGACCTTGAGGAATTCGGCCGAGCAGACGCCGCCCCTCTTCATGACGCTGGTGTTGCGCATGCTGAGCGCGGCCGTGCGCCTCGGGCGCCGGAGCAGGAACTCCCTGGGGGAGAGGGCTGTGGCAGCGAGGGCGGCGGTGGCCCTCGGCCCGCGGGGTGCGGGGCTGACAGGGGACTCACTTGGGGGGGACGTTCTCCGGCCGACTCGACCAGTCCCAGATCCAGTCGGAGTTTTTCTTCAGGATGCTCTCGACCTCCCTCCTCCTCTCCAGGTAATCCTCCTCCGACTGTGACAGCAACGGGGAGGGCACTGAACCTGCGGCCCATACGGGGCAGCAGCCCCACGGGCATCGGACCACGTGCCCCCGCCCCCCAGGCACAGACCACCCCTCCTGACAGTCCCGACTGGGAGGCTGGGGCTCCGAGAGCAGCAAACACTTCCAGGAAGCAACACGCAGTGAGGACAAACGTCCACAAAGGTGCCGACCGCCGAGCCGGCTCCGAGGAGGAAAACGGGACAAGCCTGAGGCCACGCGGCGGGCACCCCAGATGGCCGCCCTGCGCCGAGGGCACCGCGTGTCCGAGGCCGGAAGGCCGCTTGGGGACTGAGCGCGGGTCAGACACGCTCTCCTCTCCTCCTCTGCACTTATGACTTCTGCACCTGAGCATAAAACTTTATAGAATCCAAAAAAATTAACATTTTGGAAATGGACCAGGGTGCGGTATTTTTTCAAACCAACTGTGTGGTTGTGACACCGTGGCCATGGGTGGCCCCTGAAGGTCTGGGGGGTGGGCCGGCAGGGCATCCCAACAAAGCCTGGGCCTATCCTGGCTGAGGGGAGGGGACCAGGACCGCCACAGTCACTAAAAAGCACGGCCAGGGCACGCGAGGCAGGTCCCGACTGGAGCCCCTCACGCAGACCCCAAGCGGAAATCACAGCCTGGTGGCCCCGAAGGCTAAACCTCCCGCACCACCCAGCACAGCACAGGGACTTTCTGGAGGCACATGCAGGCCCAGTGAGCAAGTGTCAGCTCCACAGCCACGATGGCGGGGGGCTCGGGGCGGCCTGCAGGTCGTGGCGACTCCGCACAGCAGACACCAGACCCCACTGCCCACCTGCAGCCAGGCCGGGCACAGGGCCACCCCGTCCCACCCCGGCCCCGCTCCTTTGGCTCCTGTGGGCCAGGTGTTTGGGGTGCCTCCATCCACAGCCTAAAAGACCAGAGACGGCCCAAAGCCAGACTGCGCTCCACCACACCACCGCGGACCCCAACTGCAGGCGCCCCGCCCGCCCACCTGGGAGCTGTTCTTTTCTCCGATGCTGTGGCTGTCGGCCTCGGACACTCTGTTCGTATCTTGCGGGGTCTGCGAGCGAGGCGGGCTGCGGGAACGGCGTGAGTGAGGGCGGGAAGGACAGACGCACCGCCGGCCTCTCCGTCGGAGAAGCAGGGCCCACAGGGAGGGGCGGCTGTGCTCCCTCTCCCGGCGCCAGGCCAGGGCACCAGCCGGCCCGTCCTGGCGGCGCGTGGGACGCCAGAGGTGGGGGGCCTGTGGTATCACATGGCCCTGGGAGCACCTGACCCCGATATCCAGACCCGGCCATGCTGCCCTGGCTGACGGGCCGGGCCGAGGACGGGCCAGGACGACCAGCCTGACCAAGCCAGCTGAGGAGCCAGCCGCTGCGGGGTCCTTCCTCCCCACCCCCAGCACGGCATCCGAGTGCGCACCCACCTGTCACAGTGTGAGCTCTTGGAGCTGCTCCGACCAGACTCGTGCTGGGCGTCCAGCAGTATCTTCTCCATGTCCCCATTGTACATGGAAACCGAGGCTGGAGCGCTGCTCGTGCTCCCGTTGCTGAAGTGCAGCTCCACCCACGAGCCTGCGGGGACGGACAGAGCAGATGAGCTTTCTGCGAGCTGCGCGCCTTCCAACAGCCCGCCGCCCTGCCCTCCCCTCCTGGGGTGCAGGCCAGAGCGGCGCCCCAAGCCCCCCCGCCGAGCACAGCCCAGCCTCTCCCTGCCCAGGCCCGTGGTCAGGAGGGTCCCACTGGGCACGTGCCGTTTTGCACTGAACTGTTAGAACAAACGGGGTGTCAAAAGGAGCTTAAAAGATTCAGTTTTTTTAAAGGCTTCAACTCTCTTACCAACCTAGTCCCATACAGCAGCATGACATTCTGACCCCACGGCCCCAGAAACCTCACGATGGCTGCTCTGTACTCATTACACCAGCAGCCAGACGAATGTCAACACGACAAAGGTGACTTCAGACTCCACTCGACTAATAAAAACAAGCCATCCCCAGCACCGCTTAGCCAGGTCCATACAAGAAGTGAGCTCAGCATCCATGCTTGCTCGAACTAGAAATTGACATGCTACATATGCCAAACTTACCGTATCCTGACAGATTTCACAGATTCAAAGAACTGTCTCCCTCGCACCGGGTCACCTGCTCACCAAAACGCAGTGCAGAAGCAGCTACCACCCCACGCCGACCGCAAACCCTGTGTGAAGCCGTGATTCCAAGCGAGGCTTTGTCTCCTGCGGCCCAGTGTTGGGAATGAACCGGATCAGTTCTGTCCCACCCAACAGCTGACATGGCACGCTGCAGTGATGGCTGTGCTCGGGCTGTGTGTCTGCTGACGGGCAGAGCCCCACCCCAGGGGGCCTGCAGAGATCGGGGGACCCTGTGAGGTGAGTGTGGGATGACGAGGGGAAGGCGAGGAGGGCCGCTGGTCTTGCCTGTGTGTGTGTCTTGCAGTTTGAAAGGTGAGACAGTTGATAGACAGAAAACAGCTTTGGCGCGTCTCACAAAAGGACAGGCGAGAGCCCTACCCAGAGATGCAGGTGCTGCCAGGAGCATCCCACGCGGCGGCTGCAACACGGCAGCTGTGGGGACAGAGGCTGGGAGGGGCCGGCACCCGGCAGCAACCCTATGGCTGCACGCGAGGGGCCGCCAGGCGTGTGGGTCCATCTGTGTGGCGAGCACCGCTGTCGCTGCGTCCAGAATCGCACCGTGCACGCCGCCACCATTTGCTGTCCTGTCCTGCGTGCCCGCTCCGCACTGGCCGCTGGCACCACTCCACCGCGTCCCTGTGCAGGCTCTGCGCGGGACACATACCTAGGAGTGGGGTCGCCAGGTTCAAAGACAGCGCGCGCGTCCAACGTCACCGGAAACAGCGCTGCCTGCCGTCCACTGCAGCTGAACCGACAGACAGTTCTCCCAACAGAAGCATGTGTGTTGCTTTGCACTTGTCACCGGTCTGCACCCTCAGCCATCCTGTGGCGTACGCCGGAGTCTCGTGTGGTTTCTTCTGCACTTCTGGTCACTAATGAGGCCGAATGTTTTTTTCACGTTTACGGCCATTTAAATGGCATCTTTCTAAACTGGCGGCTCAGAAGCCTCACCCTCTCTGCTGGGCAGGCTCCTTCGAAATGCTGCAGGAGTCTGGGGTTCCAGAGACAGGCCGAGCCCCGCATGAACATGCTGCAAGTCACTTCTGCCACTGTGGCGTCTCGTCACCCTTACCGTCTTCTGATGAGCAGCAAATCTTGAGTTGAAGTCTTTCAAGTCTTCAATCTCCTCCCAACCTGAGGTCATGGCAGTGTTCCGTATTTCCAAACAGCTGTATTGTTTTCACCCTCCTTTGGACCTGGGTTCCGTGAGCCTGGATTCCATGTGTGTGTCACCAGACGCGGCCTGGTTTCCAGTCCCTGACCAGCCCGCCCCTGCTGCTCCCCTGGGCGGCGGCCCCATCAGCAACCAAGCAGCACGCAGAGCCTGTGTCTGGGCCCGATGGCTGTCTGGCTTGTGTCATGAGTCTGTGCATCCCTGGTGTGTGTACTGCTCAAAGACCCTGGTGGCATCTGGAGGACAGGTGCAGGCGGGGAGGGCGAAGGCAGACAGAAGCCTGGAAAATTCGTGTACTAGGAAAACGCCACGAGCTAGACTGCAGTCGCCCGCACGTTATGACAACCTGCGCCCAGAGGTGCTACCCTGTGCTGGAGCCTACACGGCACCGTGCAGTGACAGGGACAGAGCGGCTGGTCCTCAAGCCAGCACTGCGTTCAGGATGCCCGAGGAGGGGAGGCCACCGCCATCACTCCGCTGGCGGGAGAGCGGACCACAGAGGAGCCCCTGGCGCCAGGCAGCCTCTCTCCAGAGGAGTCCTGGCCTCACCCTCCATGCTGGTGGCTGCAGAATGTGCCCTCTCAACTGGAAGAAAGGCAATCCCAGACCCGGCAGGAAGGGGGACCTGCCGCCCACGCACCAGCCCGTGCACCAGCCTCCCACGTGGCTAACAAAACGACCACACCAGTTCCTTTTCAAACTAGCTTCGGGCTTTTCTCGCGTTGCAAGCACACAGCGGGAAGGCGGTCCCCTCCTGCTGCCCAGGGCTCCCTGGACAAAAGCCCAGGCCACTGCAGGGACGCCCCCTCCGCCACCCGAGGCCGCTCACCTGCCACCACTTACCAGCTGCACTGACACCTCCTCGCCCTGAAGCGTCATCATTAAAACACAAACCTGACAGTCCTTCACTAGCCCTCCTTCCTTCCTTCCCTGGGACTCGAGGTGACAGCCAGCAAGCCGGCTCCGGCCCCTGCGCTGGCACAGTTCCGTTCTTCCAGGTTCAGTCGCTTACTCAGATTCTGGGTCTGGCTCCGTGCGCTCACCCAGGCTGACGTGCTGCCCGCTCGCCGACGGGCCTGGCACGACCGGAGGCTGGTTATCCATGCCACTGACGTGTGGGCGTTTCCACACCAAGAGCCGATTCTCCAACACCGCACAGCAGTCCAACACTCCAGTTCGCTGGAGCTGGCGTGAGGTCCCACAGGTTCTAGTCCCACAAGACTGCCCCAAAATGGGATACCCAGGTCACCCGCACTTCCCCCTGACGGGCCCCGACCCCTCTCCCCAAGTTCAGTAACTCCCTGGAATGGCACACAGGACTCAGAAAACCCCCTACTCATGTTTTGCCATCTATGAGAAAGGACACGATCAGGGACAGCCACCCAGGAGATGCAGAGCCAGCGTCCCCACCCCCTCCCGGCACCTGGTGGCCTGCTAACCCAGCCCCCCCACAACCCAATCTCCAGCCCTCTCCCCGCCCTGCCCTACGGGGGTGGGGGCCTGGTTCCCACCCTGTAATCAGGGGTGGTCTTTCCAAACCTCAGCCTGAGGGGCTCCCTACAAAAGGGACAATAAATAACAAAGTTGCTACTGTCACTCAAGAAACCTCAAGGGTTTTATTGCTGTGCCAGCGACCAGGCACAAACATTAAATGTTTTAATTGAAATATAATTGACATAGAACACGTCAATTAGTTTCAGGCGTACATGTGTGTTTCTTATTGTACCACGAGGGCCAACTCGAGACTCCACGGGAACAAGTGGATGCTTTCTGGAGTCATCTCATAGAAAGTCCTAAGCTTCCTGGAGAAAGGGGGAAAAAATCCCACTCTGGACTGTCCACAGCAAAAGCGATGGATCCAAAATCTGTATTCCAAGGAATGACTTACCAAAGGACACAAGTTTTATTATTAACCCGCAGCAACTGAGTGGGCAAACGCTTCCTGGAAAATGAAAGCGCACGCTAGTCATCCTCCCGCATTTTGCGATGATTAAGATGATTAAGATCTCTCGGGATTAAGGCTGCTTCGTAAACTTAGAAAACTTCCTCGGCATCACAAACAATCTACCGACTAACTGGTATAACTGGGCGTCAGGAAAAAGCACAGCGGCGTCCTGACCAAGGCAAGTCCACAGGCCGCCGGGCTCCCCACCCCCACTCCTGCTGGCAGCTGGCACCATGAACAAGACGCCGCAAGTCGGTCTCAAGCTGTGACAGACGAGTGACCTCGCGACACTGCCTCTCCACACCCCAGGTGCACCCACCAGAGCCCCAGTCTAGCGGGGCAGCAGGTCCAGGGTGGCAAGGGGAACCCCCTGTGGTGCGTCCCCACTGCTCCCCAGAGGCCTGGCCCACTGCCGTCCCCCACGATTCTTTTTCTTTATTCCTAGAAATCTAAATACATTGTTATCGCTTGTTGTAGTTTTTTTTATTTCCTTGGTTTTATATGAATGAAATCTTATCTTTTACAAATAGTGGTAATTTACCTCCTCCTCCTTGATGTCTATCAAATTTCTTTTAATAACTGAATTGGAGAGGAGGTCAAACCAATTTTGTTTATAACTTATTTATTCTGATGAGTTTCCAGCGTCTGGCACGTCGGTTAGACATCTGCACGGTTCACGGAAGGATCTCCCGGTCGCTCCCTCCCGCCCTGGCCCTCCAGCTAGCCGACATCTTATTTGGAGCACTGGGGCCGAACCCCGGAGAGCAGATTTTGAAAGAGCTACAGCGGCGCTGATGGCAGCCAGGGCTGAAAATGACTGGCTAGGGGAAGGGCAAGCATTCCAATGGCAAAAGGAGGGATCCCATCAGAACGGAGGACATTCCAGAAGGATCCTTGGCCAGAGGGAAGGCCTGCCGGGCCCACGCCCAGTCGCAGGGCTTCTTCCCTGGGGGAGGTGGGAGTTCGCCGCCAGCTGGGGCAGGCAGGAGCCCGAGGCCACCGCCAGTGATTTCAGACACAGTCACCTGGCTAGATAATTCCGGTTCCCGGTTCCTATCAGAAGCTGGGTGACAGGACTCCTATTCAGGCTCCCAGCACCCCGCTGGCACTCAGTGGAGAGCCCCTCATTTTTCCTCAACTGTTGTCACTCGCCTGCCTTACTTTCCACGTAACCCCTGGGCCTCGCCGTGACCATCTGAGAAACGCGGGGAGCGGGAACGATTTCCATGTCTGAAAGCTCTACGCTGGCAAACCGCGCAGATCACAGCTGGCCTGCAAAACACACAAACTATTCTTGTCCACCCGAGTTGCCTATGACAACAGAACCGTCTGACCACCTGTGATACAGCAAGGCGGGGGGCGGGGGCGGTTCCGGGAGCCATGCTCAGAACGGGGGCTTCCTGGGCAGGCCGCCAGGCACCTCCCCGCCCGTGATGCTGGACGGCACATCTTATCGTCACAAAGGTCGGCCCCCTCCTGCACCTCAGCTGTCATAAAGGAGAAAAAGGCACACAGAACATCTTGCAACTCAACAGCTCTACCGATAATGGACAGGGAGTGAACAGGAAAACACACATCGATTTTGCTGTTAACTCCTCAGGGAAAACTTCTGGTCCCCCAGACTACGGGCAGAGGGAAAATGGCTGCTGCTGTGAGTGTCGCTACCAAAGCTTTCTCACTTCTGGTTCAGAGGTAAACAAGAGCGACCCAGATCAAAACACAGCAGACAGAGGCCACGTTCGCATGTCCCAGGGCAGCTGCCCTGTCCCAGTGACTTCTCCCACACGGGACTGGAACTGGGCTGCCAGCTGCGAGCAGTGAGTGCCCTGTGCCCTGCCGCACGTAGGCTCGAGAATGGCCAGGAGAATCCTTGCCGTGAGTTTCCACTCTCGCTGTAACCATCTTTTTATAGAATAAACAAAACGCAAAAACAAATCTTTTAATTCATGAGCTGGCTATTCTGCATTGCCAATGACTCAGCAGTCCGGTGTGTCAGAAACGAGATCCGAGCCCCCTCGGGAGTGCCCGGATCTCTTCCAGGGACTAACCGGAACCAGTAAGTAAAATATACATGCTAGAAATTAAGCCGTTTGATCATTACAAAGAGGATGATTAAGGCAGAGTTTATCAAACGCCCCTTGGATCTTTTGTGAGTAAAGACAGAAAAAACGACTCCCTGTTCAAAGAAAACAGTCAATTTCAAAACTTTGAGATTACAGGATTTTTAAAATGTAGTTTTTAAACACGGTACACAATGCATTAGCCTAAGTCTTGCCTAATAAAATCCTGTTTTGAGGACTAACAAAAAGACACAGTAAATGCACCAGAATAACAAAGATTTGAAACTTCACTCCCAAAGGCTTGACCAGCGCTCCCCAGAGCTGGCTGACCCGCTCGGTCCGCTTCGTGAACTCTCGCTTCAGAGAACGCGAAGGTCCACGCCGGCGCGCTCCGTGCCCCCCGGGCCCTCCGGTGACTCGATGGACCAGGAGGAACAAGGCCCAGGGCTCCGCCACCCACTTAGCGGAGCCCGGGTCTGGGCAGCAGGCGCAAGGCAGAGGCGAGTGCGGCCGCCGGACCGGGAGACCCCGCTTCTGCCTCTCAACCCGCAAATCGCTTCTGCGCTTTGTTTTATCAGGATCCTCCGGGAGGAGTGGGACGGGGACTTTAAGAGGCCCGGTCAGGCACCTGCCCCGGGCCCGTGCGCGGCCCGTCCGTCGGTCAGCTGGCCGCGCGTCCGCACCCCCGGGACCCCGCCCCCCCCGGGGCGGCCCAGCGCTTCGCGACAGACGCGCTCGCCACTCAACGCTCGATTCGACCCGATACTGGCCCGAACCGCCCAACGGGACACAGAACGCGGCCCTTCCAGGCCATTCGGGCTCGGGGGTGACTTCGGCGGCATTTGTGGCCGCCCCGGGCTGGAGCGCTCGGGCTGGCCGGCGGGGCCCGCTGGGCGCGCAGGGCTCGACCCGGGGACGGCGGCGCCGGGTCCCGAGCGCCGACCCGCCGCACGGGCAGCGAGCGGCCCCGGAGGGGACGGCGCCGGGCGCCCCACGCCCCGCCCGCCCGCGCGCGGCTCACCCTGCAGGCTCTCCTCCTGCAGTCCGGGGGTCCCGCTCTGCGACATGGCGCCGGGGGGAGGGCGCTGCGGCCGGCGGGCCGGGGCCGGGGCCGGGCCCGGGCGGGAGCCGAGCGTCCCGAAGCGGCCGGGCGGGAGCCGGAGGACGAGCGCGGGGCCGGCGAACGCGGCGACGTCGGCCCAGGGCCCGGACTGACTGACGCGCGGCGGCCGACGCCGGGCAAATAAGCGGCGGCGGCGCCCATTGGCCGCAGGGAGGGGCCTGCGCGTGCGCGGGGCGTGGGGCGCGCGGGGCGCGTGCGGCGCGTGCGGCGCGTGCGCGGGGGGCGTCAGAGGCGTCGCTGGCGATCAGGTGCGCGTGCGCGGGGCGGAGTCTGCGCGGGGGCGCGCGTGCGCAGGCGCGGGGGCGGGGCGGCGGGCGGGGCGGCGGGCGGGGCGGAGCTGTTGGGCCGAGCGCCGTTCGCGGGATCCCGGGCCCTGCTCCGCCGGCCCGACCAGGTTTCCGGCCCGGCACAGCTGGTGGCGGGCGCGCGTCCCACGGTGGACGTGAGCGAAGTGCGTGTGACCACGGGCGTGCGGCCGCGCGGGCGGCAGTGACCCCGAGGCCCGCAGGGCCGTCTCTAATGAGAGTTTACTGTTCTCCCTCAAACGCAGGAGGCAGTAAAGGAAGTGCGAAAACGGGACAGCCGAGGGCGCTGGGGCCTGCCGGCGGCCTGCATGCGAGAGCAGACCAGGGCGAGGCCACCTGTGAAGACAGAAGTGCGACACGCTCCGCGGCCAGCAGCCCAGGAGGCCAGTCCCTCGCTTGCAGGGACAGCCAGGAGCCCAGCCTGCGTAAATCAGTCTTGGCAGGAAGCAGACCAGTGTCTCCAGCAACTGGAAGCCGCACCCCCACCCTGTACCCATCGTGCACCCATCATGCCCCAAAGGCCAGGACTTGATGGGTAACTGACAGCTTCCCCAATTTCTGTCCCTGCTTCCAGCTCAGGACCCTCCCGAGAAAGCCAAGACGCTCCCTGACCAATCTCCGAGGCTCCCCGCCCCAGACTCCTGGAGCCCCCCTTCCCACTGTGCGGTCTCCCACTCCCCTGCCTGTGGGTCTCCCACAAACCCAGGGTCAGGGACCGCCCTCCCCCCACAGCGGGCTCTGAGGAAGAAGCCTCTGCCTGCCCGCCTGGGGGTCTCAGTTTCCATTCTAGGTGAGGGGAAATCACCTTCGCTCTCTATCTGGATGTGGAGGTGCTGGCTTCCTCCATTCGACTGTCACTTCTCATGCTCAGCTATTCAACAAGCATTCACTAAACGCCCCCGTCACAGCAGTGTCCAGGACGGGTGCAGCAGGGACTCACAGGACACGGCCGGTCCACAGCGACACAGATTGCAAGGCCCCTCGTGGAATGTCCCCACTCCCACACTGCCCTCTGCAGCTCTTCCAGCGCCTCAGGCCCACGACGCCCGGGTCTCCACTGTCCCCGTGCCCTCTGGTGCCTCCCGGCTGCTCACGGTCTGCAGGGCTCAGGGCTTACACACTTGTCAGACGCATCCCTAAGTATTCATATTTTCAGTGTTACTGTAATTGCCATCATTGTTCAATTTCATCGTATGCAATAAGAATTTATTTTTGCACATCGTCACCCTGCAACCTGTGAAGCTCACCAAGACGTGTAAACTTTATAAGGTCTCTGAGTCTCTGTAGGCAATGGCCCAGAAATGTTTAAATGGAAATATTTCTTTTTGCAACCTGGTTTTCCCTCCCCATGAAGAACTCTCTAGGAGTCTGTGGACAAAATAGGGGTTCTATGGAAAGGCACCTCACAAGGTGACCTGATCATAAACTCCTACCTAGACCAGTCGCTGTGGGAGGTCACAGCCCAGCACATCGCCACCTTACCAAAAGGCTTGCTTTAGCCTCAAGCGAGCCCTATGCAGTTTCTGAGCATCTCGGTTCACTCCTTTGAAATAAACAAACCGCCCTCAAGAGCTCAGACTCTGGTTAACGCCCCGTAATCCCCCTGCCTGGCCTTCCCCACCTGCCTGTCGTCTTCCTCATGTTCCCTCCGCAATCTTAAATGCGTGAAAGAAACTGCAAACTTATTCTCCACGCATTTATCTCTGTCGAAGTCCTGCTTCCAGGTGTGTCCTCTCTTTGGCTCAAATAAGTTTTTATAAAAAATTATGTACAGGTTTGGATGTTCTTACGTCAAAAGTCCCAGCAACTTCTGTCACTGAGGGACCCCAGTCGAGGGAGAATCCCGGGCCCCACCTCCAGCAGCATCGCTGCGAACCCGCCTTGTGCGGGGCAGGTGACGGCGAGAGTGGGGGCTGCCGGGGGGGAAGCCTGCAGAGCCCCAGTCAGAGCTGGGGGTCAAGGAAGATGCAAGTGGGAAGTGGGGAAGAAAGCCCAGTGCCTTGAGGGTCCGCCCCAGGGGACGGCCCCAAAGGACAGCGCTGCCTTTGAGTGTTCACGCCCACGAGGAGCCCAGGAAGCACGAGGTTAACTGTCGCGTGGGACTCTGGGTGCGATCCTGGGACACCGAAGGCCAGCGGGGACGACCCTGAGGAAGTCTGAGTAGGGTACAGACGTCGGGTGCCCACGCGCCGGTAGCGGTCTGTCGGTCAGAACGAAGGAGCCGCTAGCGGAGGGGCTGATGCCGGGAGGCTGGCGGGGGGCGGGGGGCGTGGGGAACGCTCTGTACCATCTCCGTTTTTCTGTAGCCCTAAAACGGTTATAAAAAATCAAGTTTCTTAAAAGCAATATACTAGATGCCGCTCGTGTGAAAATATGAGGCATTAAATTCATTTTAAGATGAGGTATAAAATAAATGAACTCGGTAGTTTTAAAAGCTAGGGGAAAACCCGCAAATAAAAGAAATTAATAAACTTGTAACATTTTTACACAAGTAATAAAAATGAAGCCAAAATAAATGAGTTAGAAAACATTTGTCTTCGTTAAATTCAATTTTTTGGTGATAAATGACATTTTGAGTAATAATTACAAAGTGAGAGGAAATATTAAAACATGGTAGAAACGTCGTGTACACATTTATCCTTAAAAAAAACCACACACATAAAATTATCTTCTATGAAAACAGAAACTGCCGAAGCCGACTCACAAGGAGGTAGAGATTCCGAGGCAGCGGAACGGACGGGTGCTGGGGGACACCTGCTCTGCCAGCCGGCGACACGGCCAGTTCTGCAGGCGGGTTCTGCCCAGGACCCTGACGCTGACATGGGATCGTGACACCACGTGAAATACAGCACTGGACCACCTCGCCCAGGGGCGCGCGTGGGAACACCGACGAAAATGAGAGGAAACTGAATTCTACGGGGGGCGGACACATCGCAGCCAAGCGAGGCCTCCCCTGGGCCCGTAGGGTGGTTGAATCATATATTTAACAAAAGATTAAGGAAGGAAAAGTATTTTGATGATCTTAAGAAATGCCCGACAGATTAAAGATCAAAAATAATCATTTTAGGAGCAAAGGTAATTTAATATGCACTTACGGCACAAAACACACCAAAAACAAACCCAGTGAGCTGGAAGAGGGGGAGAAGGCGCCGGCGTAGTCATCAGCATGTCGAGGGCGCTCAGCACCGGCGTCCGCTCCGTCTGCTCCGCACATGAAGTCCCGCTCGCCTGCCCTCCTGGCTTTTCATCCGCGGAAATGTGCCCGCCTCGGTCCCCTCCCCACGCTGGGAGCTGGGAGCTGGGAGCTGGGAGCTGGGGAGCAGCACTCAGCTCCAAAGGACCCGTGGCGGCAGCAGGCTCCAGCGTCACCCATCGGGCCAGCTGTGCGGTCTGAGGCCAGCGGACCTGGCTCTGTGGCTGCCCCTTGTTCCTGCCTGTGTTTCAGAGCTGGGCCTCACGGAGCCCAACAGGACCCCTCGGTACCCTCCCCTTCCACTCGTGGGCCAGAGCAGGGTTCTGCTACACTCAGGACGAAGACACCTCCCCAGTGACAGGAGCTGCCTGTGCTGGGACCCCACAGGCAGCGGCACCCTGGTTACGGTGGTGACAGGCCAGCTGCCTGTCATCAGCACGGGGGCTGGAGGTGGGAGGCAGCGTGATAAGACAGGAGGGGGAAATGGGATTTTTAAAACACCAGAAATGAAGGGGCAAGATTGACGCCCCGACCCACCCTGACCCCACCCCACGTCGGTCCCACGCACCAGGCCTGGCAGGTGAGTAGTCGCCGTCTGCCACTTAAATCGAGGGAATAACAACAAATAACAAAATCGTTTACCTGGAAAACTCACGATGATCAGTGGCAGAAGTCTTTGAACAAATGGGGATTTAATCATTCTTATTAATAATGTGTGTTACGAGGTAAGCACGTCCAAATCGAGGCTCCCTTGAATGCTCTCCGTGACACGTTCGAAACGGGAACGTTCGCAAGTGCCAACAACAAAATATACCTAAAAGTAAACTTAAGAAGAAATGTTCAAGACACAGAGAAAATCTTTAAGTTTTGCAGGAAGATATGAAAAGACATGATCAATGAAAGCGTGAATGAAACAGGGGCCACCTACTGAACCTGACGGGCTCGGGGGGCACACGGCGGGCCCAGCAAACTCAGAGCCCAAGGTAAGCGCCCGGGGTGGGCTAAACGTACCAACGCCTAAGTAAGAGCGAGTCACGCCGGCTCCTCACGCCCTAGGCCTGTGGCCTCCTTGGTGAAGGTCAGTCTTTCCCTTCGAAATGGTCCGTTGTCCCTGGGCCGCTAGGATAACATTGAAATGTCAGAGTAATTTTCTCTTCCAGATCCGCGGAGGCACGACGACCATCTCGAGAGCACGAGACCACGGTGCCCCTTGCGGTCATCCTGTCCCCCGAGGGTCATCTGTCTGAGCTGTGTGAGGTAGCCCACACCCACCCATGTGAAACAAGCATGTATCCCTCCGTTTGCTTCATGTCTCATCCCAGAGACCCGCCCCCCGTGGGCGTCAGGTAACCGCCCGACGTCTCCTTTGATTCTAATGCATAAAATCAGCCGCCGAAGGGTCACACTGCGCAGCATTTTCTCAGTCCGCTGAGACGTTTGCTCCCCAGCAACTGCCATCGGTTTGGTTCACATAAACTGCCACAAGACTCGTTCTTAGGCTGGACTTTCTTTCATCGACAACAGGAAAGACGTGGCATGTCGCTTCCTAAAGAAAAACTCATGCTGAAGCCCACGGCCCCAAACCTAGATTTCGTACCTGAACGAATTGCCGTTTCGACTCTCCCAGAAACATCCTCTTCATCGACCAGGCTGGGATTTTCTGGTCCAGCACCAGGAAGGTCGTCTGTCACCTGGGCCCTCTCCCTTCGCCGCAGGGAGCAGAGGCCACCTGCAGGATGGAAACCCTTCCATCCTCTCCCCGCAGAGAAAAGGCATCGGCCCCAGAATAAGCCTTGCTTTTCTTTGCTGATAGCTCCCTTCCCCACCGTCCGTCTGTAAAAACCCTCCGATTTGCACGGCCCCGAGGAGCTCAGGTCCAGTTGCGAGGTGGGATGCTGCCGAGTCATGAGTCGCTTCCTAAACCCAGTTAGATCCCAAATGTACTCAGTCGAATGTGTTTTTCAGCACCTTGAAAAGAAAGGCCAAGGAGCCGGGGAGAGCTGAGATCTCTGCGGCCTCCCGGTGGCTCCCCGAAGTCTCCACGGTGACAGCCGGCCCCCCAACCCTCACCACCACCAGGCAGGCAGGCTGGGCTGCTGTTCTTTTATAAGCCAAGCAAAGAGAATTCTGCCCATCAAGTGGCCCAGCCTGGAAGGAGGCATCTGCCTCCCAGACAGGCGAAGGGTTAGCACGCGGCCGTGCAAACGTCCGCTGGGACTCAACCAAGCTACCCCGTGCCAGGCAGTCAGAGAATGTGCACCTCACAGAGACGAAACTCAGATGGCCCATCACCATGTATGGCCAGGGGCGGGGGAGTGGGCCCCGGGTCCCAGAAAGGCAAGCAGGGGGCTGGGCGCACGGCCAGGGTGGGCGGCAGCAGCGGCCCCTGGGCGGGGCACAGGTAAATGAGGCCCAGCGATGGAGGGAGCCGCCTGCCCCTCCGGGCCACAGGTCGCTTTCCTGGGGGCAGCTGCCCAGCCGGAGGAAGGTTTGGTGGTGACACTGGCCGGGGACGATGATTACTGCCTCGGCCGGGAACGCGGAAGGACGTCGCGTGTGACCGAGGGTGACTGCTGCGGTCTCCCGCGTGGCCTCCTCCGCGGTGAGAATGGTTTAGGGGACCCCGGTTTCCCTAGTGACCTGCCCCCCAGGAGTCAGGGAGATGATTCAAATGAGCGTGAGGCTTCTGGTGACCGGTCAACCTCTGCAGGACAGTCGCCACGGTGGACAGGACAGCAAAGCGATTGTTCCTCCCCCTCTCTGGGGACTCTCGGCCCTGGCCGCCGGAGTGGCCATGTCGACAGTGGCTGTCCTGTCCCCTTCCTTTTCCAGGAAAACAGACTCTTCCCCAAGTTCCCAGTGATGTCTGTTCCATGCCCGGGCTATTTTTAGGGGTCGGTGTGATGAAATGTTTAGAACTGTCAACGAAGTGCTGGCTCTGTGTCCCCAGCTTGCGCTGTTGATGTCCCCGCTGCTTAAGGAGCAGGACCTTTTCCAAAACAAAGTCTGCTCTTTGGTAAGAGGCGGCCCCGCCGCGCCTGGAAACGTCGGCCCCTGGGAGGCCTTCCAGACGGGCACTTCTGCCAGGGGCCGGGCACACCCCCAGGCGCCTGGTGGCCAGCCCGGCTTGTTTGTCCTGTCGCCTGAAGCAATCGCTGGGCTGTTGTTTGAGGAGATCGCAGGACGGCCTGTGTGTGCTGACGAGCAAGGTGGCATGGGACCCCACGGAGCAAACACTGTCACATGCCCTGTCATGGGGGGGCAGCGGGGCAGGGAAGCGGCTCGGAGCCGGTGGCAGCTCCGCAGCTGGGACAGTCCCGGAGCTCAGGCCTCAGCTCGGGGCCGAGGTGCTGCCAGGGCCCCTTGGGAAAGGGCAGTGGGGGAGGGGGCTGCGGGGGCCGGGCTGGTTCCCCAGTGCCCCGACATGGTCCCAGTGACCGCCAGCCCCCGGCCTCCCGCAACCCACTCTGCGGCTGCGCCGTGACCGGCCACACAGGGTCCAGTCGCCACTTGAACGGGCAACGCTGAGTCCTGTCTTGAAGGAAGAGGCTGCAGGTAGCAGGCGGGAGGACAAAGGGCACTTTACGAGGGGGAACCGAGGCCCAGAGGGGCCAGTGATGAGCTGGGCTGGGCCAGCGCCGTCTGAAGCGGGGACGCCGCCCGCTGAGCTGCAGCTGCGGGACCAGGGCTGAGGAGCCAGAGACGGGCTGGGCCCGAGCTGCAGCAGCCCGGCCATCACTCCAGCACTTGGCCCCTCTGTGGAAGCCACGGCCACACCAGGGTGGCAGAACTCCCCCCAAGGGCAGTGAGGCATGGCTCCCCCCAGCCCCCACCCCAGGCGCTGTGTCCCCGGCTCTTCCTGGGCACACCGGACGGCCCCGGGCTGGGCTCACAGGGACGGCCATGGCGCTTGACAGAAACAGCCAGTTGCTGCGAAGGGCTGGCTCCGGTGACGGGCGTGGGGTGTCGCTGGCAGAGTGTGGAATACAGACAAAGCTCCAGCTGAGCCGAGGCGGGTGTGGGCTGCGCACCCAGGAGCCGGCCGAGCACACCACGGACCCGTGGGTGGAGCGGGCTGCTCTGGGGCCGAGTGGGAGGGCACAAGGGACAACGGCCAACCGGGTCAGGGTGGAGGCCAAGGCACATGCACAGGGCCAGGTGGGGCAGGGTCATCTGGACACCCCCGCGTCCAGCGCCGTGACTCCAGCCAGGGCCGTGTTCTTCAGCTCGAGGCAGGGCACATGTTCCGGGCACAGTCCCCTAAAAGGCTAACGATTAGCCTGGCACTGGCACCTTTGTCTAGGTCCCTTGGGGGGTGGGGTGGAGCTGGTCAGGGAAGACGCTTCGTAGCCGAGGGGGCAGTGGCCTGGGCGGACAAGGGCACGACCCAGGGCTGGGCAGCCAGGAGCAGACGGAGTTTCCCCACAGCCACAAAGCAGGCCAGGCCTGGGCGACAGGCCGGGCCCCGCTCCCCCCCTCCCACCCCCCCACCGCCCTCCGGTCACCCTCTGCTTTCCCGTTCGCTCCTGGACATCCTTTTGCAAACACGCCCGCAGGCTCCGACCATCTGTCGTCCACCTCGGCTCTGGAGCCCACGGACCATGACAACCCCGGAGACTGCTGAACTGGGGGATGTTGGGAGTCTGCCTCAGCCCCTCCCACCCCACCCCCCGTTTCCACGCCCACCTCCCCTTCGGGTGCCTCACCTTCCAGAACCCACTGCCAGAGGCGTCCATCCACGAGGCAGCTGCAGGTCCACTCTGCTCCCAGCACCTAGGAATTAAAGCCAGCCCCACCCCCGGCCCGAGCCTGGAAGCGCGGCCATGCCCCGGCGCCCCCTCCCCGCCCCCGCCCGGCTCGCCAGCCGCCAGGGCGCCCTGCTGGGTGCCTTCTCCCCGCGCCCAGCCCCAGTTCTACTCAGCAACATCGACAACTCAGGAGAAAGAAAGGGAAGCCCCGGGCCATTTCTGTCCTCAGGGGACCTTTCCCCCAGCCCCCCAGGCCCTGGCTGCTGGCCAACCCCCCAGTTCAGGGGCTCTGTCCCTGCCCTCATGGAAAGTCGCTCTTGTTCCTGGCAACCCACCTCTTCCCCAGCCCCCTGTGCAGCAGCTCGCGGGAGGAGAGGTGACCTCCGTCCTCCCTGAGACCCCATCCCGGCGTGACGCTTGGCTTCCCTAGGAGGGAGCTGGCCGGCCTCCTCTGTCTCCGCGCAGCTGGGCCCCGGTCCCCTGGACTCTGCCGTGTGCCTCGCAGGGAGTGAGTCACCTCGCCCACCTGCCCGGGGCAGCTCGCGGCCTTTCTCCCTTGAGTCTGGTGGGCTGGCCTGCCTCCGGGAGAAGCCGGTTTGTCCCCAGGGGCCCGCGTGCCCCTGCTGAGGCCAGCACCGCCTTTCCCGGTCTCAGGCCTTTGGGCGGCTCAGTGGGGACAGCCAGGCCCGTTCGGCCGCCCCTCCTTCCAGCCACGGCCCCTGAGATGGCGAAGCAGAGAGCAAGATGCCTGCCTGAGCGGGGCAGAGGGAGGGCGGCCGCAGACGGGGAGAGAGCCGCCTCGGGCCACCGCTGTGTCCTGTCTGCACAGTGGAGACGACGATGATGACGATGACGATGACGATGACGATGACGATGACGACACCAGCTTCACAGAGTTCCGGCTCGCGGGGAGCTCAGCGAAGGACAGTGGTTATGATGACGAGGGCCCTGAGGACGCGGCAGGACGGGCGCCCGAGTCACGTGACCGGCCTGTGGCTCCGCCGTCCTGGGTTGTTAGATCTGCAGACTTTTTCCGAAGACAAGTGCTGGCTGGGACGCCCCAGCCCCCTGCGTGCCCCCCCCGCCCCCCACAACAGGGTGCGTGAGGCTGGAGGCTGCTTTGTGTGGTGTCGGCCTTGGGTCCCTGATAAAGTGTTTAGAAAACACGAGATTCTATCCGTGCAGCTGCTGGTGGGTTTCAGACCTGAGCGCCCCTGGCCCTGGCCCTGGCCCTGGAAAGAAACCCTGTCACTCGGGACCTGGGGCTGTCGGGTCCCGAGCGCTTCTGCTCACACAACGACTGGGGTCTGGCTCACCTGTGTCCGCGGCACTCCCACAACTGGTCCTCGTGTAGTGTCCCCGTGCTACACACGGCACGTTCCCAGGACGACGGTCCCGCCCCGCCCCCTCCTCCCCGCCCGGACCGTGACCTTTTCCCTCAGGACCATGACCTTTTACCTCAGCAGCACAGGGAGAGTGTCGGCCCTCCCTCGGCCTCCCTGGCAAACTGCAGCCCCCATGTGGCAGCCTCCGGTGCTTTGCCGTGTGCCCAGGAAGCGGGCCTCAGCTCCGCCCAGGTCACCAAGGACCCGCCTCCTGCTCCCTGACTTCTGGTTGAACCTGCCCGGCCCCCAGCCCGGTACCCACCAAATGCTGCCAGCCCTGCTCCGGGAATGGTGGGGACAGGAGACGTATGCCCCACCTCAGGCTTCCTCCCCTAGGAAGGGTCCCCCTCCTGTAATGTCCGGCCTCATTCCCTTCCTAGGGCTGGGATCAGCGTGGCAGGAGGGACTCGTCTGACTGCTGACCTCTGGAGGAGGACAGGATCCTGCATGGGCAGCCCCTCCGCTGCTGTACCCAGGGGCTGCCCGGGGGCCAGGTGGCTCTGCTCCTGGCACAGTCTGTGCTTAAGAGTATCTGATTCATCATCTGGGTGAAAAGGGGTTCTAGGGACAGTCACCCCTCGGGGCGATCTGCTCCTAAATTCTTAACTGGGCAGGTCTGGCGGAGAGTCACGCCACACCTTCGAGATGCCAGAAGTCAGACGGCTGTGATGAGCAGTACCCTCCGAGCGCAGTCTGTCCGCGGCCCCGCGCTCCACCGCCTGGCTCCCCACCTCCCGGTCGTCCTCACTCAAGGGTGGCAGAGAAACTGCCCCGGGGGCGCGTGAGATTTCGCTCAAGTTTCAGCTCCGACAAACTCATAAAAACGCCGTACAGCTCTGGCGTCCCACACGGGCGTTGGGGACCGAGCTTGCTCAGCGCTCTGAGCTGGTGATGCTTCTGGATGTTGCTCCTGAAAACGAAAGTAATATAAAAATGCCAAGTTTGGTTCCCCCCCATCCATCCCCTGTCCGCCCTTTCTCCGCTGTGCCACGCAGGAGGCCACCGCACCACTGAGGCGGTCACCGGGTGTGTCCTCTGGGACACAGGTGAAGGAAGGCGGAAAGGAGGCTACCGAGGGGTCCCTGCTCAGGCCGTGGGCGGCGTGCCAGGAGAGACCTGTGTCCCTGTAGGAAGGAGCACCGGAGGGGGCTGGAAGGCGGGAGGGGCCTGGCTGCGGTGACCTTTAGCCTTCGCCCCTCGCTGTGCGGGGTCCCTGCACGCATTCTCCTGGCAGACTCGCACGGCTGGCAAAGCGCCAGCCAGACCTGCCCTGGTCGGCCTCCATGGAGACGCTCCTGGCACCCACAGGCCCTCCTCACCCAATCCTGGGGGACCTTGTAAGGTTATAAGGTCGCTCAGAACTCACATGCCGCCCACCGCCCCAGCACCCAGATCTGCGGCTACCACACCTGCTAAACCCAGGTGATAAACCCAGGTCCCACCCCAGACCTAGCGATTCTAGGAGATGGGATGAGGACTCGGCATTCTAACCCACACGGTGACTTTGCCTCAAGAAACCCACACGGTGACTTTGCCTCGAGATCAGCCTGTCTGTGTCTCACTCCTTCAAGCCTCCCCTCGCTTTCCTTAGTGAAGCCATCGGGGCTCCCAGCGTGCGACATGTCGCTCGGAACATGATGCCCAAGCAAGACCCGGCATGAGAAATGCAGAGGCCACAAGAGCCCGAAGTGGCCGTGCTGCTGGCCACACAACGATGGTCTGAGGCCTTCCGTCTCAGGGCACGTCAGGAAGAGCCCGTGTCACAGGGCCCTGGTGTGACAACGCACAGGTGACATGCCCGGAGAAGCCCCAGGGGAAAAGCCCGCTGCAGTCTCTTGGCAGTGCAGGGTGGCCTGAGGTGCTGCGGGCCCTTCGTCAGCTCCCCGCCCCTGCTGCCCCGTGCCCCGCCCTCCCGTGTGGCCTCCTGGCCAACTGATGACCTGTTGGATAACTGGCTCATGGCCCTTCTGTCACGGTCATTAGCATGCGGCACAATGGCTTCCTCCTACGACCAGCTGCTGCATGGCGGTAAGGAAGGCCGGGCAGCGTCACCCCCTCCCTCTGAGAAAATCGGGGTTTCGGTCCACGAGCTCGACCCCGCCCCCTGCTGTCCAAGACGCGGAACTTGAAGGTCCGGGGCGGGAAACCGAGAATGCCCATGGCCCTTTCACCCATCATTGACCCAAACTGTAGAGCGTCTAGGTGGCCCTCGGCAGAAGAACGGGGAAACCGAGCGTGGAAAACTCACCCAGCGCCATCGGCTCCGGCAGGGCATCGAGTGAAGTCCCCGCCAACGCGGCACAGGCACGGGAGGCGCCCCGGATGGCACGCTGCGCGCTCTGCTAGGCGAGCTTCTGGGCCGCGCTGATCTGTGGAGGACAGGCCAGGAGGAGCGGTTGTCTGCGGGAATGCAGGCCGGAGCCACCGGAAGGGACATCGGAATGCTCTGGGGGGTCGCGTCCTGTGTCCCCACGCGGCTTGGGCTACACAGGTGTAGCCCAGCGGCCCAGCTCACAGCCAGGCGCACTGAGATCCGTGGCTTTCGCTGACTCCTAACCGTACTTCCCCTCCCAAGAAAGAAGGTAGGGAAAAATATCGAGCTCCAGTGGACAATAAGCAAGCTGCAGCGCTGGGGGTGCAGATCGTCTACAACTCACTTTGAAATGCGTGGAAAGTCGGGTAGATGGATGGATGGATGGAGAGACGCAGAGACAGCGAGAGCCAGTGTCGCAATGTGTTCGCCAGAGAACCTGGACGGCGGATATGTGCACGTTCACTCCAGTTCTTCCAACTTCCTCGCATGTTTGACCATTCCCATAATAAAATGGGGGGGAAGAGCGAAGGAAATGCACAGGGAGAGAAAGGAAGGTCGCCTCGTTACGAACGACGGCAAACCAGGTCGAGCGTCTCCGGGGGCGAAGAAGCCGGGTGAGTGTGGGCCGCCGGGAGCGGAGAGACGGTGGCCACACGCAGGGCGCTGTCGGGCCAGTGACTGACGTGAAGATGCTTTTTAACACGTGTCTTTTGCCTGGAGACCTTGACTTGTTTCTTCTCTGTTTGCTCATTCTTTCATTCATTTGTCGTGTTTCTGTACATATTCCTGAGTGTCCACTCTTCATGAGGCACGGAGCTAACAAGTCCGGCTTCGGCCAAGGGAGGGAATTCACGTGAATGAAACACAGACCCTGAAAGAACCGTGGTCTAGTGGGTGCAGGTCACGCGAGTGAGACCGCGGCACTGAGCACTGAGTTACACTCGTCCACATGCAGTGTGTGCGGTGCATACGCTTAGTGACAGTGGGCCGTGCCAGGTGCCCTGGGAGCCAGCACGGGGAGCTGGTCGGACGTGGCAGAGCTGTGGGCCTTGAGCTGGGCCTGTGAAGTGAGTGGAAGCGGGCAGGGAGGCACAGGGCCGCGGCGGCCTCCCCCGCAGGCTCACACGCGTGTGCATAGGCCCAGCACGGGTCAGTGCTGCGAGAGCGTTTTCAATGAATTGAGGGAAGGGCACGTATCTGTGTAGAACAGTGAGGACAGGTGTCTCGGTCAGCTCGGATGGCTGAAACAGATGGTCATCGACTGGGCGGCTTAAACAACAAACATCATTTCCCACAATTCCGGAGGCCGAAAGTCCAGCGAGTTCTGGCAGGAGCCCTGCTCCGGGCTGCAGGTGGCCGACTTCTTGTCGTGACCTCACCTGGCAGACGGAAAGGTAGGAAGTGAGCTCTCTGGTGACTTTAAGGGCATCAGTCCCATCACGCGGGCCCCACCCTAATCACCTCCTGAAGGCCCCCAGCCCAATGCCATCGCCCTGGGGAGCAGGGTTTCAACACTAATTCTGGGGGACGCAAACGTTCGTTCTCTAACAAGAGTCTGGACAGAAGGCGTGGACATCCATTCCAGTCCTGGTTCTCATGCCCGAGCGGCTTGGCGTTGCCCAGGTAACAACAGGAGCAGCGGATACAGAGTGCGTGCTTTCCACGTGGACACTTGATCCTCATCTTACAGATGAGCAATGCAAGACGCACTGGAGCCGAGGTTCGTGGCCGCCGAGAGGGGACAGCTGAGCTGCGGCTCCCGAGTCTGTGCTTCCGACCACGAAGCCACACGGGCGGTGACTGCTGGGTTTAGTGGCTAATGGACGCGGAGCTGATCCTCAGCATGTGACATCAGAGGACATCGGCAGGGGCAAGGTCGTGACAGCGTGTCTGGCTGCTTAGCCCGCCTAAGGCAAGTGGTCGGGGGCTCAGTAACCTGTGTGACTGTTTCTGGTCACCTGACTTCCAGGGCGTGCCTCTTCCAATCTAATCCAGAAACAACGTTTCTATTTCTCAAAAACCAAATGCAATTAAGTCCAGCTTTATTTATTTATTCACCTGCCACCCTTCCTTCCTTCCTTCCTTCCTTCCTTCTTTCTTCCTTCCTTCCCCCTTCCTTCCCCTTCCTTCCTCCCTCCCTCCCTCCACTCCTCCCTCCTCAGCCCTCCTCCTCTAGCCCTTCCTTCCCACTCCCTCCTCCTCCACTCCCTCCTTTCTTCTTCTATTATCTTCCTTCCCATTCCTTCCTTCCTTCCCTCCTCTCCTCCCTCCTCTCCTCCTCCTCCTTCCTTCTCTTCCCTCCTCCCTCCTCCTCCCTCCTTCTTCTTCCCTTCCTCCTTCCTTCCTTCCTTCCTTCCCTCCATACCTCTGTCCATCCATTCATCCCTTCACTCATCCATCCAAAGTTTCCTGAAGAAGCGACATTAAGTTGAGTCAGAAGCATAAGAGCAAAATGTGTCCCCTTCACATGCAGAACACGTTTGCGAGTCCAGAGGCCACAGAAAGGAGTCGGGTTTAAGGAAAAGGAAGCCGGGAAGCAGATGAGCAGGTGGGGACGGCGCTTAGAGAGGCCGGGGGAGCAGGAGGACGTCGGCCCGGGCGGGGCCTCGTCGGCCATGTGAGGCGTGTGGACTTAGCCTGGGGATGGCGAGATGCCCGCACTGCTGAGTGCAGCCCTGCCGGTAAAGAGGGTGGGCGATCGAATTTGCGGTTTTAGAAGATCGTGCTAAAGGACTAAGTGGACGTCCAGGGCGGAAACAGAGAAGCAATGTGGCAGGTGCTTGTTCGTGGTGTCCTGCTGCATGGCTGGCCTGCTCTGGCCTCTGGGAAGTTGGGATGAGGGGGAGTGACGAAGGCAGTCTGTGCCCCGTGACGTCTACATTCTAGTGGGGGACACATAAAAACAGGTGCTCAGATGAACACGTCACACGTCGGGGGTTAGTTCCCATAACGGAGAAGAGTTAAGTGGAGCGAGGGCCTGGACTGGGGAAGGGGAGAGCGGCTGCTTTACCTGGCCGTGTGCAGGGGAAGGCATTCTGGGGGGGGCAGAGGACCTTTGTAGCCTCTTGAAGAAGGTGAGGGAGGAAGTCGTGCAGCCGCCTGGGGAAGGGTGTTCTTAAAAGGGGAACAGAGTCCCCAGAGGGAGCCAGGCTGGCACGCTGGGCGGTCAGCAAGGGTCCAGCGTGGCTGGGGCAGGAGAGAGAGAGGAAAGCGGGGGACGGGCGGAGAGGGAGCAGGAAGCCAGGGCACAGGGGACCTCGGAGGCCAGTGGACCCCGTGTGTGGGGCTTGGGCAGAGGTGAGCAAGCACAGGGTGTCTAAGCTGCTCCAGCTCGATCAGTAACCAAGGGGACACAGTGCCTTCGTAAAGTGTGGACGGAGCCGTTTAAAATGGTCCAATTACACAGAGAAATGACCACAGAAGGCGGCGCCTGCTCTTTCTCCAGCGGCTTCCAGACCCTTCCGGAGCCTCCCGGGGCCAGGCTGCAGGCGCCAGGCTGCAGGTGCGGACCGTCCCACCTCATCCACCTCAGATGAAGCCGTCCGCCTGCCGGGAGCTCTTCGCCCCTGCGTGCAGGCCCGCGCTGAGACTGCGTGAGCTCCCCCGCACTTTCCAGACGTTGGACCCCGTTTCAAGGCTCCTTGGGACTCTCTGGGGCAATGTCCTCAGGGGGCCGGGACAGAAAGCTCTTTTCTTAAATCCGCAAAGGTTCCAGTCTTCTTTTCGTTGACATTGGGTGGAATCAACAGCTCACAGTGGGGGGGATCTCCCTGGCTGCCGTCGGGCAAGGGTGGGGCAAGTGTCCAGGCTGCAGAGCCACGACACATTGCCTTCAGGGGGGGGGGGAGGAGAGAGGGGAGGGGGGAGGGGGGGCGGCGGCGGAGGGCGGTGACTGACCCAAGAGCACTGTGGAGAAAGCATGGCAGTGGGGTGGTCGTGATCCAGGCCATGCAGCCCTGCAGGCTCCTCTGACCCCTACTGCTTGACCCGTGTGGTGGTCCGGTGACAACCCAGGGGGCCAGACCTTGCACCCAGCCTCAGCCGTTCAAGAGCCTGCTGCCGTGCTCACTTTGTGGGGTGGGCTCCAGCCTTGGAGTGACGGTATCTAAAGCCCTGCACTTGGCTGGCGCAGCCCTCCTTTCTGGGGAGCCTCCCCGTGTGCAGATCCCCTCCCACTGGAGTGCTCCCTGTCCAGACACCTGCGCGGGCCCCTCTCTCTCCTCTCTGTGTGACCTAGCGGCTCACCTGACGCCCTCGCGTGACAACGAAGGCCCACGGTCTGCGATGGAGGATCGCCCAACAGCCTTCGCCCTGCGTTCATTTTTCTCCAGAGCAGGTGCCAGCGGACATCTCGTCCCACTGCCGGCCCCTCCCCCCGGAACGGACACCGTGGGGACAGTGCAGACCACACCTGGTGTCTCCGAGGTCCTCCACAAGGGCTGTGAGTGTCGTCTCCGTGTTTTCGGAGCGGGGTCTCCTGCGGGGTCTTCTGCAGGGTCTCCTGCGAGACGGTGACCCCTCTCGCCGTCGCCTGCGCTAATGACCTTGAACCACACCGAAGTGTGGACGGAGCCGTTTAAAATGGTCTGAATGGCCCCAGAAGACGTGCACAACTCTGTGGCACATTTGTCCCTGAGCGGACACCTGTCGTCTTGGCCCGCCCAGCGCTCTCGCCCCTCCTTCTGGTGGCCTCCTCCCAATCTTCCTTTGGAACCGCCTCTGCTCCCAGGGCCTCGGGCATGGTTCACAGGCATCGTCCCAGGTTCCTGTGGCTGTAGTGTGGGGAAGGAGGAGAGGAGGAGCCAGCCAGTCTCCTGCCTTGGTGGCTGGGAGGTGGGTGTCAGGGCTGCAGGCAGCAGCCACCCAATGTCCATCTCCGGCTGGAAAAAGGAAGAGAACCCTGGGAGGAGGAAGGCAAACACAAAGGGCAGCATAGGCAGGGGGAGGGATAATGAGGGGGAGGGGAGGAGGACAGAGAGGCAGGAGGATAAGGGAGGGGGCAGAGAGATGGGGTGAGATGGGGGAGAGGGGCCAAGGAGGCCGAGATGGGAGGAATGGGGGAGGAGATGAGGGGAGGAGGCAGAGGAGAGAGAGATGGGAGAGAATGGGGGGAGGCAGATGGGGCTGGGGAGGGACAGGGGGGGGGGGGGGGCCGGGGGAGGGCCAGGAGGAGGGTGACAGGGGGCGGGGCGCAGCAGGAGGCGCGCATGGCGCCTGCGTTCAGCCACACTCCCGCCTGCCTTTTAGCACACATTGCTTTTCTATGGGAACCGACCCAAAGCTTCTCTGCAAAGCAGCTGCCAGCATTCCCAGGGCCCTGCTGGGTAGGCAGAGGCCCTGTCATCACGAGATCGCTGAAAGCGCCACCTTCCAGGCCCGCCCCCTCCCCCCACGCCTTCCCCGCGGCTCCCGCATCACCTTCGACCCCCGCGTTCCCGTCGCTCCTGAGAGAGGTGTTTCTTGTCTCAGATGCTGCTTCGTTTTCTATATTCTCCCCTTTGGCGTCGTGTTTGTTTTTCAAGACTGGCATTTAATCCCGGGTGGATTTCAGCCACTTTGCTCCATAACGACAGCCCAGCACTTCCTGTCGGGGAGCAGCTGATCCAGTCACACACCTGGAAAGTGGGGGAGTGGGGTGAGTTCCAAACTCCCCTCCATTCTGTGACTCTGCTAATGTGGAACGTTTCTGGTTTTCCATTGGCGCTTTTAAAAACTTAGGACATTTAATGTAATACGGAGAAGTCTGTAGAACATATACACACAGCTTAAAGGATAATTATAAAATAAATACCCATGTGGCCATTCCCTAAGTCAGGGAAGAGCATTGGGGCTCCCCAGAGGCCTCCTGCACGCTCCTCCCTGTTCCCCACAGCCACCCCCAAAGGCGCCCAGCACCCCGATTCTGACCATAAGCATCTCCCCGCTTCCCTTCCCATCAGCATTGCCCTGCACACCTGCACTTCATTCTGCGTGGTTAGACCCCCAGTGGCTGCACCTGTGCTGGGCGCATGCAGACTGTTCTTGTCGTTAACCCCTAAGCAACACAGCAGAGGAACTTCTTACAGCTCCTGAGTCGTAACAGGTGCCACGAGTAACCTAGAGACGATTTCAAGCGAGCGGGAGGGCGGGCGGAGGTTGTTTTTCATGATCTTGATATTTTTACGAGTCGAGGACAGCAGTTATTTTGCAGAAATGTCCTTCAATTTGGGTTTGTCAGATGTTTGCTCGTGATTCGATTCAGATACGAATATGGGCAGGAATACCACAGAAATAGTGTTTTTCTTAGTTGTCATATTTTGAGGCACATGACATCCATCTGCTCCATTACGGATGGTAGCTTCTAGTTCATCTGCCAGGTTTCCCGCCGTAAAGACACTATTTCTACTTGATGCACTATCTCGGGAGGAGACAGGCTGAGACTCCTTTCATGCCCTATGTGTGCTATTCATTTGTCATCAAACTTTCACTTGCTAGTCCTTTGTTCATTTGTTTGTTAAATTGAGCTTAAGCCAGCAGCTCACCTTCTGCACCGGCCGCCCTGCACCCTCCGCCTGCGTGTTAGGTTCCTGGGGACGCCCCTGAAACCAGTGACTGCCCAGTAAGATGGTTCCGCCTGCTCTGCCAGCATCAGTGGCTGGAACAGGTGTCTCGGCATCACAGCCCCACTCAAACTCACCCGTGGACAGTGGGGCGGCGGGGGCGGGGTGCACCCAGCGGCTAACTTGGAGCGGTGGGTTTGGTTATTCACTCTAGCTGGGAGGGGAGTCGCCGAGATGGTTGATCTTCGTCTGTACCGATGATGGGTGGCGGGGAGCTTGGAAGGTGCAGGTCTGGAGAACCGGGTCGGCGTCTGGGGGAGGAGCAGGGAGCGGGCCCAGACGCGGGCACATTTGCGTACTCGCTGAGTGCTCCTGCTGCGTGGGGGCCGCCACCCTCTCGCAGAAGGCACCTGGCTGCAGAGGTCAGCCAGCTGCCTTCCCCAGTCGTCCCAGCCTTGGCACAAAAAGCTCACAGAAGTGGTGACGGTGACATGTCTGGAGATCGCATCCGGGTTCATCGCTGATCATTCTCGACCAAGGCCGACCTGGCTACCGTCGCTGCCGTCTATGGCAGCTGAGACCAACATGGCGCCAGGATGTGGCACCAACCCTGGGGACCAGCCAGCCACGTGGCAGCAGACCGGTCCCACTGGACACCCTTGGAGTAGACGCTCCTCCCGGGTGTGGGTTTTCCCTTCCTGCCCCTGGGCTTCCCCCAGGAACCCATTGCAGCCTCACTGAGCATCTCTGAACTTTACCCCAACCCATCTGCTGCTGCCTCTGACCCAGAGCCAGAGAAGGTGGCTGACGCCTGTCTGTCCTGCAGGGGGCGGGGAATGCGGAGACAGCCTGTTAAAGGGGCCGCAGGGTGCCAGCTGGGAGACCTGCCCTGGCGAGGCTGTGTCTGCTCTGCAGACGCGACCTTAACCAGCAAGCAATGAGCGGCACTGGTTTTCCCGCGGCCAGGGGCGGGGTCGGGAACAGCCGCGGCTCCGGGAGGCGCACTCGCTCCCTTCCCTATGTCAGGATCACTCTGTGCCCAGAACCTGGGGATCTGCTGGTGTATAGGGCTTAGTGTCGGGAAGGAACGCACCCCTCAGGGCACACTTCGCCCCCTAGACAGGTGTTCATAGGCCGTGTTTACCGCCTCATTTGACTCCTCCAGCAACTCTCAGAAGTGTGGCCGCTCCCTCCCCTGGGTCCGGGCGCCAGAGGCCGGGCTCAGAGCTCTGCTGTGGACGCGATTCCGGAGCAGCCATGTGACTTGCTCCATGCGAGTCTGCAAAAGCAGCCTGTGACCAGGGCGGCGCGAGGCGCTGTCTGGCGATGGGAAGCCAGGAGTTAACGGTGGAAACGCACACGTGCAAGTCTCGGGGCTGCTTCCTGGCTGCTGACATCCAGCGCGGAACGTGGGTGAGTAGGTCTCCCCGTGAACCCGCCGCCCCGTGCGTGGCTCCGGGCGCCGCGGGCGGGTCCGGCCGCTGCCTGCGCGTCTCCCCTCCCTCCGCGCGCTCGCGGCAGCCGCGGCCGATCCCGGCAACGGCGTTTTCTGATTGAATAGACTGCAGACCTGCTCCGTAAGAGCCTGCGACGAGCGGAGAGAGAAGAGGTGGGGTCGGGGTGTCGCGGAGCCGCGTGGCGGGGCGGCGGGGAGTGACGGGGGAGGGCCTGGGTTTGGGGCGCCAGCCCGCGGGGACGCGCGTCCCCCGCCCGCCGCAGCGCCACTGCAAAGGCCGAGCGGAGCCGTCGGACGCCGCCGCCCGCCCGCGGGGAGCCTCGGTGAGCAGCCGCGGGTCGTCCCGGATCCCGGTCCCCGCGCGCCGCGGGGCCCGACTGGGCCTCTGCGCTCCCCACGCCTGGCGCCGTGAGCCCGGGGCTTGGGCGACCTGCGCGGCGGAGTGGCCCGGGGGTGGCCCAGGGGTGATCCAGAGGTGGCCTGGGGGAGGTCCGGGAATGACCCGGAGGCGGCCCGGAGGCGGACAGCAGGTGGTCCCGGGGTGGCCCG
>NW_024349802.1:800243-800986 GCF_902729225.1 Pteropus medius | reverse complement strand
TGGTCCCAGAATGACTCGGAGGCAGCGGAGCGGCGGAGTGACATCCTGCAGGCCCGGCGCCCGTGCCGCGGGCGGGGGTCCCTCTGCTTCCCCGGGTCCCCCCGCACCCCGCATCTCATCCGCTCTCTCCCGGGACCCCCTGCGATGCCGCGGACGCACAGGCCTGGCGCGGGCGCGCGGCCGGGATGGCGCAGGTGCCCGCGGCCCCGGGAGCCGGGACCCAGGCGTTTCGCAGTGGCCGGCGGAGCCTCGCTCGGGGAGGCGCGGCCCCCGCGGGCGGGCATTTTTATTTATTGGTGTCCAGTTTTGTAACCTCAGGTGTTCCGGTTTCTGGGGTGGCGGCGCGCAGCTGTGGGGTGCCGATGGCTCACAAGCCACAGAACAAGGGTTTTTGGCTGCGGTTGGGGGTCAGGGAAGGGGCGCCGCCTCTACAGTTTTCCCATAGAAAGCCAGCGGCCTGTCCCCTTGCGCCCGCCTCTGGGAGGGGCAGTAGGGTTCTGGCGATTCCTGTCTGCGGGTGGGGCCTGATGCGTGGTCCCCTCCTGCGGTGCCCGCGCTGGGGCCCTCTCTGTTGGTGTCGTGTGCAAATCGGAGGAGCAGGGCGGTGCCAGGCGGATCCAGGCTCCGACTTGAGGACGGCAGGACGGGGGACATGCCCCTCCGCCTGGGCCGCCTCCAGGAGCGGGAGCTGAGCGCCTAGGAGGACCCACTGAGTGGCCTGGGGGAGAGGGACCAGGCCCTGT
>NW_024349802.1:799454-799800 GCF_902729225.1 Pteropus medius | reverse complement strand
GGAGTGTTCCAGCCGGGGGCCGGTGGAAGCTGTCGTTTCCATTCTAGCTGGGACTTCCGGGCCAGCTGCTGCATCCTGTGTAAGCTTACCATGTCAGGACTTGGTGCACACACACGGCCCTGGCGTGTACCATCCACACGGCCACGACCTCCCTGAGCACCGGGCCCAGGAAGGCAGAGGTGTAGCCGAGGGGCGGTGGGTGCCGTTCAGATGCCCCGAGCCACGAGCACGTGCTGCGCCGTGCCTCTGGACGGTGCCTCTGGACGGTGCCTCTGGACGGTGCCTCTGGACGGTGCCTCTGGACGGTGCGGGACGCGCTCACACGCCCGGCGCCTCTGGAGCGCTG
>NW_024349802.1:783537-798705 GCF_902729225.1 Pteropus medius | reverse complement strand
CGGGATCGCTGCTCAGGTGGGCGAGCCCTCGGGCCGCCGGACACCGGTAACCCAGGTGGGGGCGGGGAGATCAGTTTTGTGTGTGTGTTTTTAATAAATTGTGGTAAAATATACATCACATAAAATGTGCCGTTTTAACCATTTTTAGGTGCACAGTTCAGTGGCATCGTGTACACTCACACTGTTGTGTCATGGTCCCCATCACCGTCCCCAGACCTCTTCGTGTTCCCAAATGGACACTCGGTCCCCGTTAAACACTAACTCTCCAGCCTCTGGGACCCCCCATTCCACTTTGTCTTTGAATGTGATTCCTAGGGACCCCACGTAAGTGGAATCACAGTGTGGGTCTTTGTGACTGGCTTATTGCACTGAGCACGGTGTTCCCCGGGGCATCTGTGCTGTGGCCTGTGTCAGGATGTCCTTCCTTTCGAAGCTGACCAACACCCCGTCATCTGGACAGATGGCATTTTCTTTACCGCTCGTCCACCTGTGACACTTGGGTGAATCACGCTGCCGTGAACCTGGATGCAAACACCTGTTCAGGACCCTGCTTTCGATTCTTTTGGACGAACCCCCAGAAGTGGGACGGCTGGTCCCACGGGGGTCCGCGTTTAGATCTTTAGGGTCACCAGACTGTCTCCCACGGGAGCGGCAGCATCTCCCGTTCTCACTGACAGTGCACAGGGCTCCGATGTGGGCTGGCCTCGCTGTCCTCGCGCGTGCGTGAGCCCCTGACAGCGCGGGGCCGGCCGCGCCGGGTGTCAGGCCGGTGTCACGCCCGCCGGAACCGGCGAGCTGTCAACGCCGGGCTTCGGTGTCGGCCAGGCTTCCGCACTCGTTCGGATTTACCCATTTCCCGCGAGTGTCCTTTCTGCATTGCAGGACCTGCCAGGACCCCGCGCTGTCGTGGCCATGTGTCCTTAGCTTGCTCCCGGCTGTGATGGCTCCTGTGCTGCCTTGTCTTTCGAGATGTTGATGCTTTTGGAGACTGCGGATGAGCCATTTTGTAAAATGTCCCTCGATCTGAGTCTGTCCGCTCTTCCTCATGGTTGGAGCGAGTTTCGCGTGCCCGGCCTGAAGCCCGCACGGCGGCGGCGGCCGCTTCTCCACGCGGAGGCGGGCATTGGCAGTGCCCGTGTCTCCCCGCCTGGCCGCGGGGTCCCCGCCGCGAGGTGGCCGTTGCATCTGTGGTCGGCGGGGCGGGGACAGACCTCGCACCGGGGCAGACCCTGCTGCTTCAGTCTGTGCGTGTCGTCGTGGGGTCTCCGCGGTCCCCGGGGGTGGGTGACCTGCCGCCTCCTTTCCGCCCAGACAGAATTCGCGATGGGGGAGCTGCGCCTTCTCCGCCACTTATTCGATTCTTCCTTTATCTCGGAAGGGATGCAGGGTGACCCCTCACTCGTGAGCTACAATCCAGTAACGGTGACACTATTTTGTTCAAAAAGTCGTCCCAGCTTTGGGCCTGAGAAGAAACTTCAGGTCGGATACTGTGTCCTCTCAATGGATTCCTCTTTCTTTTCTTTAAAAAAATTTTTAGTTACTTTTTTTTACCTCTTTCCAGATGTTCCAAACTTGGCTGGCTCTAAAATAAATCCTTGCTTCGCTGACTGTTTTGCTCCAACGTCGCTCCATCGCTTCCTGGCTTCTGTGCTGGTGTGAGGTCTGCGCTGGCCTCCACCTTCTGACTCTGTAGGTGACGGATCTCCGTCCGCAGAGGCCCTAAGGTTTTATCTTTAGCTTTGAAATCTAACCGTGCGCCGAGAATCTCCCCAAGTTGATGCATCTGGGTGTATTTTTCGAGGTGCCCGGTGACACGCGGGGACCCCGTCCTCCTTTGCCCGTGGGAAGTCTCCCTGGTGGTGGCTTTAAATGTCAGCCGCGTGCGCACGTTTCCTTCTGCTCTGGAGACTCTGGAACGGAGGATGCTGCTCCTCCCTGTTCGCCTCCCACTCCCCGCTCCTCCCCGCTCCCTCCCCGCTGCCGACTCCTCAATTTATATATCCTGGTGTTTCCTTCGCCTGCCCCCCCATACTTGCTGTTAAATTTTTATTTGTTCTTTTTCTCCCCTGGGTACCTCATACTTTATGTCTCATGTCCGATTTGGGGTTTCTTCTATTTTTTTCTCCCTGAGTTCAATCAACTGTCTTTTTATTTCTCCGCATTTTGGATTCATTTTAGTGTTTGAATTTCTATCTGCCCTTCCCCCCCGCCGCCCCGCACCCCCAGTGCTGACTTCTGCGTGGCTCACAGGTCCTTTCTGCTTCACGGGCACTGCGCGTCTGCTCTTTCCTGTGACATCTGGCTTCCGACGGCCTTCTGCGGACTTTGCTTCCCTTTCACCCATGTTTATGATATTGAGGCATTTTCCAAGGTTCCCACTTAATGGCTCCCTTCCCTGTCAGGCTGGAGAAGTCCAGGCCTTTTAGCGGGCTGCTCGTTTCGCTGACGGGGCCTTTGGTCTCGAAGACGCCGTGGTTCCCCCTCCCTTTCCTTTCTCCTCATCCTCTTGATGCCAGTGCCCGTCTCTGTCTTCCTTTTGCCTTTTTTTTTTTTTAACTCTCCTTCCAGGTAACACAAGAAGCTTGAGACATTTTAACTCCATCCGTCCCTCTCCTACCTTTTATATTTTGGTCGTTCAGCATTTTATTTCTATCTTGTTTATCTTAAGACATCACTAGACATTATTGTTCGTTTTTTACAGTCACTTTTTTTCCGATTTCCTCATGTATTTAGGACTTTTGTTGCTTTCCGTTCCTTCCTGCCCCTCAGACCACCCGTCCATTTGAAATCACCTTCCTTCTGCCCGAGGAACACGGCCAGTGTCCCCTTTACTCAGTGCTGGCGTCATGCTCTGCTTTCTTTCTTTCTTTCTTTCTTTCTTTCTTTCTTTCTTTCTTTCTTTCTTTCTTTTTTTGAAAAATTCCTTCAAGAATGGAGTGAAATCCATTTTCACTGTCAAATAGAGATCTCGTTCTGCAGGTTTTTTAAAAGCCTATTTAGCACATTGCTCATCTGGTTGTGAGTCTAGACGTCTTATCGTTGAATAAGCTTTTTCCCACGGGCAGGTTTTGTTTTCTCTTCGTCTTCGTTTCTCTTTTCCGCAAGTTTCACTGTGATGCATCGAGATTTCAACTTACTTTTCATCTTGGGGTCGTTGTCCTTCTTCAGCTCCAGAGACTCCTCAGTCACCACGTCTTCGCGTTTGGCTTCTGCCGTTTCTCTCCCTCGCGCGCCTTCTGCGAGATGCCCTCACTCTGCCTCTGTTCCGCTTCCCCGTCTGTCCTGTGTCCCGTCTGTTTTGTGCTCGATTCCAGGTGACTTCTTACGGTTCGCCGGTTCACTCTTCCGCTGCTGACTCCCTTACCAAAAACGTCCATTATGTTTTTAATTTCGAATATTATATTTATTTCTTAAAATGCTCTCTTTTTTTTGTTATTAGGTTTGAGATATCGCTTCTTATAGTTTTCTACTCCATGAAGTTATTTTCAAGCTTGTAGCTATTTCTTAAAAAGGAAAAAAAAAAAAACAGAACAAGATGGTGTGCGCGTGGGCGGGCTGGGGGTGTGTGGGAACTCTCTGCTCTCTGCTCAGTTGAGCTGTGAACCCAAAATTGGTCTGAAAAATAAAGTCTGCTTAAAGTGTAGAAAGACTCGTTCTTTTGTAATCCGTATTTGTTAACGCCGGGTCTGAAGGTGGTGTGTGTTTTTTCTACGCTGTTTCTTTAAGCTCAGTCCTTTCTCTCTCACCATGCTTCCTGGTTTCCCTGGCTGTTGTTAGCAGCATGTTAGTCATTGTCCTTGATTTGTGAAGCTCCTCTGGGACCTTGGATGAAGATGCCCTTCTCCAGAGAGGGTCATGTTTGCTCTGCCTGGGACACCTAGCTGGGCACCACTTCAGACCCAACCCCCAGCTCGCCCCCTGTCCCACTCACCCGCAGCGGTGCAGGCCAACGCTGCAGACTCCCCTCCCCCAGAGGTTAGGGCTAGTTGGCAGATGCGGGGCAGGCGAGTTGTCTGCAGGTGGGGCCGCAGCGGTCTGGACCAGAGCCGCCACTGGGCAGCTGGACCAGTCCCTGAAGGGCTGACGCCAAAGCTAGGTCATGAGCAGGGGAGAGGCAGGTTGGTCGGTAGTGTGGACTAAGGCAGGATCACCGCCCGGCTCCTGTCCAGGGTGTGGTCAGCGAGCTGAAGTCAGGAACAGGACAGGGAAAGAGGCAGCACCACGGACAGCGTCCAAAGGCGGCCCGCAGGCCTTGGGGCGGCCGCCCCGTCATTCCGAGGCGGCTCCAGGTTACAGCCCGGCCTGGCCCTGAGCCCGCCCCTCCGGGTGTGCCGGAGGCCAGGCTGCTCTGGAGCTCCCGGTGTCTGCTGCATTCGTTTCGTTTCTCCAGGGGCCACAGCACCGATTCTGGAAGCTGGACTCTCGGCTGGGAGGTTGACAGGAAAAGTCTATCTTCAACGGGGCTGGTTCACTGGTGACAAAAATGTCCCCTACAGTGTCACACGGAGCGACAGAGGTGTTCCGCTTAGGCCTGCGGTGGATGTTGGGAACTCATCTTGGGAATAACCCTTAGAGCATTTGGTCTGAAAAATGGGATGAATGAAGTAAAATTCAACGTCTTCTTTCCCTGTCAACATTTGGAAGCAGGTTTGGCCAGAAAGCCAGTGGGCCGCGACGCATCGGATTAGGAAGGCGGCGGAGGGGCGCGGTCCGCAGGCTCCGCCTGCGGGGTCCGGGGTGTGTTTGCGTGTTGCGGGGCGCGCCGGCCCGCGCCTGCGCAGTGTCGGTCGCCAGGGGCCGCGGTTTGACGCCTGCTCTCACGGCACCGTCTTTTCTTCCCAACGGAAAATTCTGTCTGAACTTGGGAACTTGGTCAGCGGGGGCCTAATGAGCCTCCCTCCTTCTCGCACCAGGGTCTGCAGCCCCTGTGGTCTCCCTGTGCGTCAGAGGCCTGGGGCTGAGCGACCCGTCACTGCTGACTCCCCTTGAGGGCCCCCGGCCTCTGACCCCTTCTCCCCTCGAGTCTCCTTCACATGTCGGCGGCTGAAACCACAACTGCCTCTTCCCCTTTAACCAGCACGTGCTCGCGAGTCAAACCTGAGTTTTGAGTCCCCTCCGCTCTGGCGCCTCCGGGGCTGGCAGTGCCCTGTCCCTCGGTCCTCAGCCAGCGCCGCTTGGTGTGGGCAGCTGGTGCCTCTTTCCACAAGCCCAGGCCTCCCCTCTGAACAATTGGCTGCTGCCAGCACGCTGGCCAGACAGAGGCGGGCCACCCGCAGGGAGTGACCTGAGCAGGTCACGCGAATGCCCCGCAGCTCGCCGCTGTCCACATCTAACTCCCTAAATCAGGGCTGTGGACGTGTCCTCTGCCCGTTTTGCGTGAAATGCGAATGCCTGTGACCTGGCCATCTCCAGGAGCGTCCCCAAATAGGAAACCTCAGTCTGGGAGGGGTCTGGCCCTGGGTCGGTGGCTCTGTGGGAGAAGCACCGGGTGGGGGGCAGATCTTCCTGGCCCGGTGCCATCCAGGCTCGTGTGCCTTCCCCAGCACACCTCCCAGGCCCTGCTCCCCGCCGAGCACGGACACTGCTGGCCGTGACTGTGGCGCTATGTCCCATGATGGCAGCGGCAACAGCATTAACAGCCTTGGAAGACCAAGGGGACCCTCCTGAAGAGCAGCCCGTAAGGCCTGGCACGAAATCGGCTGCCTGCTCTCCTCCGTGACCTGTTCTGGACCGCGCGCTTCCCTCTGCTGGCACGCGGCTCTCGGAGGACTGAGCTGTGGTCGCGGCACGGCCGTCATCAGAGCCCGTGCCAGCGGCCCCGAGCTGGTCACCGCCAGTGCCAGCGTGAGCACCGATGTCTTGGACTGCTGCCCTGCGCTGGCCACGTCTCCAGCTTCGCAGTGGCAGGTGTGTGCCTGTGGCTGAAAACGCTGCCTCGGGGCAAACACTCTGAGCCTGTCCTGTGCGCGGGTCTGGCCTGGGCCTCGCCCCTGGCGCCGCGGCCGCACTGGGCAGGCGGGCTCCCCAGCCAGCGGGCGGGAGGGGGGCGGGGCGGGCGCTCCGCGGGCAGGGCCGCCGCCTGGGGACCACTTGGCGTCCCCCCGGTCGCTTGGTCACACTTTCTCGGTGCCCTCTGTTGTGGTCCATGTGAGATCTGTGCGGGGTCTCTCGGTCCACGCAGCCGCCCCGCTCCGCAGTGGGCTCTGTCTGGGGTCTAACGCTGTGCACTCGTAGCGAGCGGGTGCGGCCCTTGTGCAAACGGGACCCGGGGGTGCGTGGGAACCGCTGTTTGCTGGCTTCTGCCCCGCATGGCACATGCGTGTGTGGCTGGGTGTTCCGAGCATCCGCCATGAGCCCGCTCAGCATGCTGCCTCCTGGGCAGTAGGCAGCGCGCCGGTCCGAAGGCTGTCCAGGTGACCAAGGTCCCTGCGCCCTGCACTGTGGCAGAGACTGGGAGGGTGGGTGTAGCCCCGGGCCAGGCCGTGGACCGCCGCTGCACCCCGCCCACCCTCTCTGCTGCGGGGTGACAAGGGCACCAGCTGGGGCGGTGGCAGTGCAACACGTCCCTCGGCTTTGAATACTCAGGAAGGAGATTGCGCTCAGCTGAGCAGAGCCGCCGCGCTCGGCCATGGGGCTGCGCACACCCCCACCGCGGCCTGGCCGGCCCGTCCTCACGGTGAACCGGGTGGATTCGATGGGACCACCCCTCCCCCAGCTCAGGCGCGGCCAGGTGGCAGCTGCTCACCCACGGCCTCTGCGCGTGTCCTGCCGAGCCTTTTGCTGCCCACGCGCGGGCGTCTCTTCCTCCGTGTCGGGCGGCAGGCGTGTGACCTCCAGGCTGGAACGGGGCATCCGTGTCCTGTGCTTTAGCCCCATGACAGGGAAGCTGCCTCCCGCTCCAGCCCGGGACATTCGCCGCCCCACTCTGCCCAGCACGAATACAGCATGTTCTTTGCTGTGGCTTCGGGTTAAATGCGCCAATTAGCGACGGCACATGGCCCTATGTCCCCACTGCACACTGGCCACGCAGCGAGCGGCTCAAGTGACATTTATACCGGGGGACTGCGGTCGGGGCACCTCTCGGCCAGGCGGGCGTCCTGCCAGGAGCTCAGTTCTACGTGCCTCACGTCCCTCTCAGCTGCCCACACTGTCCTCGAAATTGTCGATCAGGAGCCTGTCCGGGCATCTCGGGGCTGCTTGAGGGTGAGTGTGCATCGTCCTGGGTGACGATACACTCCAGACCTGTGGGTTAGCGCCCTGTGCCTACTTAGGCCACAGACAGGAAGGGACTGGGTGCCCAGTTGGGTGCCACACGTCTGTGGTGCACGTGCAGGACGAGCTGTGCCATGGTTAATGGGTCTCTGGAACTCATCAACGTGTGTAGGCCCAGGTGCGCTGGCCCAGGCGCACAGGCCCAGGTGTGCTGGCCCAGGCACGTAGGCCCAGGTGAGCTGGCCCAGGCGCACAGGCCCAGGTGTGCTGGCCCAGGCACGTAGGCCCAGGTGCGGTGGCCCAGGGTGCAGGCCCAGGCACGCAGGCCCAGGCGTGCTGGCCCAGGCACGTAGGCCCAGGTGCGGTGGCCCAGGGTGCAGGCCCAGGCACGCAGGCCCAGGCGTGCTGGCCCAGGCACGTAGGCCCAGGCTGGCCCAGGTGTGAGTGGCCCACGTGTGTGGCCCACGTGGTTGGCCCAGGTGCGCAGGCGGGTATTGCGAGCCCAAAGTGTGCTGGCCAGGTGTGGCCAGCCCACGTGAGTTGGCCCAGGTGAGCTGGCCCAGGTGTGCAGGCCCAGGTGTGCAGGCCCAGGTGTGCAGGCCCAGGTGTGCTGGCCCAGGTGTGCATGTGTCGGTGGCCTCGTGAGGGGTAAGGTGGCGAGGCACGCATCAGCGAGGGCTCTTGTCCCCGAGGCAGCTGCTGGCACATCGGGTGGTGAAGCGCAGAAGCACGACAGGCTGCGTGAGGCCGCAAAGGCACGCCGCCACCCTTCCTGCATGTCCCTGTGTCTCATGGGCTGCGTGGATGCACGTGTGGAGAGACCGATGGCACCGGCTTCAGGCCCCGGTGGGCGGGGACACGCTCGGCTGCAGGGAAGTCGTGTCAGATCTTGAGAGAAGGCGCTATTGACACAGGGTCCGGCTTGGCGTCCCGAAGCTTGGCGTCCATGGCGTGTCCGCGGGTGAGCCCGCCCCAGGCCCCAGTCGCAGGCTGGCCTCTGCCACCTGGGTGCTCGGCTGCTGTCCCCAGGCTTTACCACACGAGTGGGGTGCAGGTGTCACACAACAGCCGCACACAGTGTGGGGACAGCTCGCCGTGCAAGCTCCTGGATGACCACCCTCCCTGATTCTGACTAGTTCTTCACGCTGCCGACGAAAGGGACCGGTTTCTGTGTCACGTGCGTTTCAGCCACAGTGCCCCCGACTCTAGGACGTCCTTTGGCTCTTGCTAAACTCACGAGCAGGCGGGAGGAGAGGCCCTTCTTCCTCTGGCGAGCTGTCCCATGGAGGGTCCCGTGGGACAGAGTGGGCAGGCGGCTCGCGGGAACAGCTGTGACACATCGTGTCCGGAATCAACACTGTCCCCGAACGCGGGAGCATGCACGTGGGGTCTTGACGTGAGCCGGGATTGGCCAGATGCCGTTCCTGTTGGAGGGAGGCGCTTTGCTGAGGATGATGGTGTGAACGCTGACTCGTCCAGGTCGGGGCGCCTTGAGAACGCCGAGACCCGCCTCCTCCAAGTGGAGGTGGTGTCCGACAGGGTGCTGTGGCCACACGCGGGTGCTCCGGCTGCCCCCTGGGGAGGACGGCCGGCGGCTCCAGCTCTGCTGCTTCGTCACCTCCTCTGTGACGCGCTGCACTGCTGCCTCCTCGGGGCCTGCAGGCCACCCCCAGGATGTCCGACCTCGCGGACCAGGCCCACGCCGCCAGGTCCCAGAGCTGCAGAAGAAGCCTGCCAGCTGAAGTGAGCCACAGGTTTGCGGGGGACGGAGGCAGGTGGGCGTGGGGCTGCAGCAGGTTCCCAGGCTCCCCGCTGCCCCGGGAGTTTGGGGTTCAGAAGAAAGCTGACTTTACCTCGGAGAGCCAGAGGGCAGTGGGGGAGTGAACAATTTTTAAAGAAGCTTTTTAGCGTCTGGATAAAACCGCCACTTAAAAAGTAAATGGAGCTGCTGGCCAGCAGAGATCATCTGAGCAGCACCCTCCCTCATGCCCCCCAGGATGCTAGCGGAGGAGGCAGAATCCTCCCCAGCTCCCTCGCGGGGGTGGGGGGAAGGGAGGGAGGGAGGGGGAGGGAGAGATCCACCCGGGCTAGAGAAGAAAGGGAAACAGCCGGGACCCCAGGGGCCTCGGCCTCCGGGGCGTGGGGTGTCGTCTGAGGCCCAGAGGGCTGCGCGTTGGTGCCCACACGGGGTGGGAGGAAGAGACAGACCTTGCCGAAGGGGAAGGGGGCTTCGGCTGAGACCTGGCCTAGCTTGGGGACCGTCACAGGGCGGCCCCGCCCGAGGCTGGGCTGAAAGCACCCACGAGCTCCAAGGGGTGGCCGGGCGCCTCGTCCGTCTCTGCTCACCTGGGGGGCACGTTCCAAGGAGACTGTGAAGAGCCACGTCTGTGCCCCTCCCAAGTCTGCGTTTGAAATGGTGTGACCCCAACCTCTCGGCCAGGAGGCACTGCAAGCAGGTGGCCCAGAGAGCAGGGGCAGAGACGGGCACGGGAGAGAGCAGCACGTTGTCCTGACGGAGACACAGAAGAAGCAGTGGCTGGAGGGCAACGGCCGTTCGCAATCGCTAAAAACCGTACACTCGGCAAACTTAGACCTCAGGTAAATTCTTTAACCTGATGGAAGGAATCTATGAAACTCCTGCAGCGAATGTGACACGTTATGGTGGAAGGAGGAACGAGGAAGGAAGGAAGGAGGAAGGAGGAAGGAAGGAAGGAGGAACGAGGAAGGAAGGAAGGAGGAAGGAGGAAGGAAGGAGAGAAAGATGCTAAGCCTCGCAGGAGAGGGGGCCGCGGGCCACGCGGGGGCCGGGAACGCAGCCGGCATTTCCCGGATGTCGCCTTCGTGCCGGGCGTGGCAAAGCGAAGGCAGCAATGGCGCCCGACAGCGCCGGTCGGGATCGAGACCCAGACGTCGGGCCCCTAGGGGTGAATGTGTCGAAAGTGGTGTGAAACCTTTTGGAGAAATGACGCGACTCCATTGAGAGACGTTTTGGAAAGTCCCGAGTAAATGCAGGCCCTCGTCCCGCTCCGGTCAGCAGGCGGAGGCACGCGGGTTCTCCCAGCCGACCCGCGAGGCCAGGGCCGTCCGTCCGGTCGGAAGCCCAGCAGCGTTGTCACCGCACTGGACAAACCGGCGTAGAAGGGTAAATGGCCCCCAACAGCCGAATTGGAAGGATGCTGAGGGGGGTGCTGAGTCCTGCCCGGCATCGGGACACGGACGCGGGTACCTGACCGCACGGTGCGGCACGGGCGCGGGACGAAGGGGAGCCCAGCGCGCGGACGGGCAGGTGAGGATGGCAGGCGAGGACGGCCACGCAGGGCCACCAGCCGGCCCCTCGCTGCGGAGGGTGCCCGCGGCTTCCCGCACGCACGAGGACCCCGTGCTTCTGGCTTGGGGCTGCGCAGGGCGTGAAGCCCCGGCCGAGGGGGCCACGTGGCTCGTCTCCCTGACGCAGTGGCACCAGTCGGCCGGCCAGGCCTCCAGCTGGAAGCCCCGGAGGACCCGCCTCCTCTCAAGGGCCACCGCGTCGCTGGGCGCTTCTCGGGGCTTGTGCTGGGACGCGGCCAGTTTGGCGGCCGAGCTCCCGGGCGTGGCTCTGCCCGGTGGCTCTGGGCTTGTTCGTCTGGTTCTTTTCTGTGCTTGCGTTCTCCGGAGTTTAATGGACACCGACGCCGTCTATCACCTCACCACTGAAAATAAAAAAGACCCTTGGGAGACGAAGCCTCCCGTTCATATCGCGGGTCACCTTACAGCCGCACGACACCCAGGGGCATCCTCCAGCGGGAAGAGGGCCACAGGGGTCTCAGGGCAGGGCAGCCGGCACTGCCGTGTCCCTCACTTGTCCTTTCCCCCGACCAGCCCGTGTCAGGTCCCCTCGGTGTGTGCCCAGGAGAGCTGTCAGGACAGGCGGGCAGCTCCCGCCCCCACCGAGGGCGGCGTCACGCAGCCTCCCCGTTGCTCGGGGCTGGGCGGTCGGAAGCCGCCGTCTGGGTGGCATCTGCACGCACAGGGAGCTCAGCGATCTGCCACAGGCAGCTGGTCCCTCCCCCTGGACGTGGTCACAGCGTGGTGAATTCCATCTGAGAAACCCGGGCTGAGTCTGCTGAGTCACAGAGCAGACCCACGAGCCGCCCGGACCTGCCCAGCGGCCCCGTCAGGTGAGAGGGGCAGCTGCCGGCTTCTTCCCTGGCCGCTCGGGGGCTTTGCTGTTTAGGGGCGGACCGAGGTCTGCTGCTCAGCTCCGTTCCACCCGAATGGCTGTCTATATTTAGAACACCGGCACACGCAGCCGGGAGGCGTGCAGGATGTCACTCAGTGAGCAGAAGCTCCTCCAAGGGCGGTTCTGGGGGCTCTCCGCGTCCGGGGCGGCACTCCGGGGCTGGGCCGCTCCCTCCAGGCAGCCCCTCCTCTCCGACTCGCTGCTTCGTCATTGCACATTCCAAGCTGGAGCTGGTACGGGTGGCCCGGCAGGGTGGGGAGGGTGCTCGGCTGGGATGGCACTTAGCTGGGTGTGGCAGGCGCCCGGAGCTGGGAGCAGCAGGCGGCCTCCACCGGCTCCGCGATTCCCAGTGGGAGTGGGCCGATGGGTGGGGCCGCCCGGGCCTCCTTGTTTGTGCCAGGGGCCGTCCATCCCCCAGCGGCCCGAGGCGGGATGGCGTCCTCTCTTTAACACTGAATCGAGAATCGCAGTCTGTCCATTGACACCGCTCTTTACTCAAGGGACGCGGGAGTTTAGGGACAGAACAGCTCATTGGCTGTCCCCAACACTTCACTCTGAAGGACGCGGTTGCCATTGCATCGTGCCTCGGTTTCTCCAGTCGTTCAGGGACAGCGGGCGGTGGGGCTGGCTGGTTGTGGGAAGGGCCGTCGGTAAAGCATCCTCTGCGGGTCGCGGTGAACCCGAGCTCAGCACAGACAGCACAGCGGCCGGCGGGCGGCTGCCTGCTCGGGGCGCTGACCGCGCTGGCTCCGCGCCGGAAAATGAGAACAAGCAGGATTTTCTTATTTTTCATTCAAACCAAGGTCAGAGTCGCAGATTGGAGAATATTCTAGTATTTGGACAGACCAGTAGGGAAATGGGACTCGGTTCCCCAGGGTGCGTGTGATGCGAAAGGAAGCCAGGCCAACGCGGGACCTGGCTCGTCCCCACAGCGTCACGAGTGGCAGGCCAGCCTGTCTCGGTCCCCTGGGGACTGGCAGTGGGTGCAGACCCACCTCGTAGACGGCCGTCCCTTCATCCTTAAGGCTGAGGGTAGGTGGCTGTGTGCATTTGAGTCTAGTGTCTTTTCCTTGACTGGCGACTTCAGGGCACACTCAAGCACGAGTGACACACTGGGGTGCAGAGCACGTGAGCTCCCACTAGGACGCAGCAGCCCCTCGGAGACTGACGGTCGAGGTCCTGTGGGGCGGCGTGTGGACAGCTGGCGTCCCCCGGCTCGGGGGCTGTCCAGGAAGCGAGGCTGCCCTTCAGTCCTGCCAACGGGAACTGGCTGCTCCAGAGGGTGACTTCGTGGAGGTTCATACTGGCCATGGCCTCGGGGAGCCGGGACCCCCACTCAGGACTGATGCCACCCTCAGGGTTCCCGCTGCCTCCTGTTTGCAGACACACGGCCAGATGCAGCGCATGGAGATGTGACTTTGCCATTCGGAGCCCGAAACGGCCCTCTTTGGCACAGGGGTTGAGAGCCCAGGGCACGGCCACAGAGACCGCGCTTGCTCGAAACGCCACCCCGGTCTCCCTCTGAACCTCGTGGGGCCGCCGGTCCAGCACCCGAGGGGTGCTCTGAGCGGGTGAGCCGCGTGCCCAGGCCACCTTCCCACAGAGGCTCCAGCCCAGAGTGGGCTGTGCTCGTCCCGCCTGCGTCCTTCCTGGCTTAGGGCTTGCGACGCTTTACAACATCTCAGGAAGTGACGTCAGGACACACCTGTGGCTGGCACTTTCCAGGCGGGCAAGCTGACCGGGGTATCCTAGGAAACGGCACCAGTGACAGGGGGGAGTAGGCTCAGGAGAAGCCTGGCCTCCGGGCGCAGCCAGCTGCAGCCCGGCAGAGGGCAGAGACCGTGCCCGTGTGGGACGGAGGTGGGACCCAGGGAGGTCGTGAGCCTCGGGCTGAGCATCCCGGCAGATTCCGTCGCCTCTGTGCCTACCGTGCAGGCGGTTTTGAGGTCGGAGCACCGAGCTGGTCTAATGCGTGACACGGGTTGAGAAGGACCCCCCCGCCCCAGGCGGCATTTTCCACATGCGGCGAGTGAGCTGACGGAAACTCGCTCAGAACCCTGCCTTCCTCGGCGGCTGGGTGGCCCAGATCGCCTTGACTTTGAAGAACCACCTGAGTGCCCTGTGGGTGCTGGGCCGGCTGAGGGCTCAGCAGCCGGGGTGAGGGTCAAGGTGGTGTCTGGGTGCCTTGACTACTTTTCCTCTGGAGGGTCGAGTATCTGGGTTACCTCCCCAAGTCCCCACTGCCTGCTGTTTGATGCCCAGAGGAGACATAGCCTTCTCCAGAGGGTGGATGGAGGGGGTCAGAGCGGGAAGGACGCGGGGACCCCCGGCTACGCTCAGGTCCCCAGACAGACGATTCATGGACTCACGAACTCCGATCAGGCAGAGCCAGCGATGGGACCGACATCCACAGCCAGCTTCCGGTGGGGCAGCTGGCACACACTCCCCCCCACCCCCCCGTTTCATCACAAAGAGAACTGGCTCGTACCACGCTCTGGTCTCAGGGCGGGAAAAGATGGGACCGAGGCCGGAGGACCGCCTGGTGGCGGTCAGCAGAATGAGGGGCGATGCGGGGTCGGGGTCGGAGCGCCGGGTGCTGAGGCTGCTTTTGGGTCTTCGCTGCACGTCTCTGGGCATGCTTCCTCTGCATCCAGAGTAACCCCTTCGGGCCGGTACCCAGGTATGAAACTCGTAGGTTAAAAGTCAGCAGCACTTGGAAGGTTTTTAAGTACACGTTGTCACATATTTCTCCACAGAACCAGACCGGTGAACCGTCTCACCCGTGAGGCCGAAAGCAATCAACCGAGTATGTCACTGACGGCTTTGAAGCTTCCCTTTTGAATGGCAGGATGTAATGAGTCTCGACATTTCTGCACACCCGCGAAGCCATCTCTCCACTCGAGGGGGTGGGCGCGCCCATCACGTCTGACGTTTGCTTTCCTCGCTCTCTGCGGTCCTTCCTTCCCACGCCCCCCACGCCCCCTCCCGGACCCGCATCCCCAGGCCACCGCAGACCCGCTTCTGTCTCCGTGGATTAGCGTGCGTTTTCCGGCATCGCACCTGAGTGCAGTCATAAGCACGCTGTCATTCCCAGCTTTCTCGCCGCCCGGACCGGGGGTCAGACTCTGTTCTGCTCTGTGGAGCAGCGGGTCCCCCGGTTCGCTTATCCGCGCACCAGGTCGATGGATTCGGGGTTGCTTCCAGCGTTTTTGCTGTTAGAAATCAAGCCGCTGCGAACATCCGTGCACCTGTCCCCACACGGACACGCGCCTTCATTTCCCGGGGGAGAACACCTGGGCCGAGTCACGGGGCGGGTGGGTGTCTAACTTTCCAAGAAACTGACAGCGTTTTCCGAAGCCCTCGCCAGCGGCTGGTACCGCCCGTCTTTGCCGTTGGAACAGGTGCGTGGTGGCATCGCCTCGTCCCTAGCCGACAGTTCCCTGGTGGACCCTGACGTTAGCAGCCTGCCATGCGCTCGTGTGCTCTCTGTGCACTTTCTTTGGTGACGGGACTTTCAAATCTGTTGCTCATTTTTTAATGGGGTTGTTTGCCTTTGTAGTATTGAATTTCGAGAGTTTTAATATAGACGTTCTGGATATAAGTTCTCATCAGATGTGCATTTAGCAAATACGGTCTCCCAGTCCGCGGCTTGCCTCTTCATTTTCTTGACAGTATCTTTCAAAGACAAGACACTTGAAATTTTTATGAAGTCCAATTTGTCGATATTTTCTTATGTG
>NW_024349802.1:751850-783519 GCF_902729225.1 Pteropus medius | reverse complement strand
TTTTTTTTTTTTTTTTTTTGTCCTTTCTAAGAAGTTTTTCCTAATCCAAGATCAGGAAGATTTTATCTACGTTTTTATCTAGAAATTCTACAGCTTCATGTTTCACGTCGGTTCCATGATCCATTTCTGCTTGCTTTCAGAGTATGACTTGCAGTCTAGGTTGAATGGTGGCTTTTTGTTTGTTTTGGCATCAAGGTGCGTAATCGTTCTAGCACCATTTGTTCAAAACACTATCTCTTCTCCATTGAATTCGCTTGGATTCTTTGTCGAATGTCAGTGGACCAAGCAATACCTGGGTCTACTTTCTGACCTGCCCCATGGTCCAGCCGCCTGGGCCGGGACATCACCCTGCTGATGACTGCAGCTGCGTGTGACCTAGACGTCAGGTAGTGATTCCAACTCCAAAACCGTCATTTTCCCAAACTGCTTAATTTAAAACATTTGCTTTTTCTATATTTATTTTAGAAACAGCTTGTCAGTTTCTACTAAAAAACAAAAAAAGGCTATAAGCGGTTTGGTTGGATTCGCTTTTATTTTACTTAATAATGGCCCCAAAGGGCGAGAATAGTGCTGCTGGCAATTTGGATATGCCACGGAGAACCCGGCGAGGACTTCTTTTAAGGGAAAAGATGAATGTTCTGGACTTAATAAAGAGAGGGGGAAACATGCCGAGGTTGCGAAGGTCTGTGATGAGAACAAACCTTCTGTTTGTGAAATTGTGAAAGAGGAAAAAATTCGTGCTAGTTTTGCTGTCACACCTTGAAGTGCAAAAGTCCCGGCCCGGCTGTGTGGCTCAGCTGAAAACAGGCACTTAGCGTGTGGGCGGAGGGCAGGGGAGGGCATTGCGCCTCCGCGAGGGCTTCAGCACGGTCCCCGCCCCCCAGACAAGGGGGCGCTCGATATTAGGCAGTAAAGCTGCGTGACGTGGACGCGGGCGCTGTGGACCGGGTACCCAGGACGGCTGTGCGCGAGGGATGGGCGGGGAGCGTGACAGTGCGGGTTCCCTGGGCGCAGGGAGGAGCCGCGCCCTTGCGGGATGGGCGGATGGCAGAACCGCATACGACTTAAAACTTATAAGTTGTTTATTTCTGGACTTTTCATTTCGAGTTCAGAAAGCAAAATCGTAGAAAAGGGGGACAAGCGACTGTAGCGATGTAGCTGACAGATGCGGACGACCTTTCTAGTCTAGAACGAGGCGACTTCCTAAGCTCGCTTGTGGGTTCTGCGCGGCTTCCTCGGGATTTTCTACGCAAACGGCCCGGCGCGTGTGAACGAGGACAGCGGGCTCCTCTACGTCCGCTGTGCCTTTCGGTCTCTCGTTGGGCGCTGGGCAGAAGTGGTGTGGGAATGTGCTGTGAGCGCCCCCTGCCCTGGGGGAAAAGCTGCACGTCTTTCACTGTTAAGTGCCATGTTGGCTATAGGGTTTTTTGTTTCGTTTTGTTTTTGTTTGTTTGGGTTTTTATAGATGCCCTTTATCAGGTCGAAGCTTCCTCTTATCTCTAGTTTGCTGAAAGTTTTTATCGTGAATAGATTTTAAATTTTGTCAAAAACTTTTCTGCAGCTTTCAAGACGATTATGTGTTTTATTATTTCAATATAATAATATGGCGAATAAAATGGACTCATTTTTAAGAACATTAAACCCATTTTGCATTCGTTATATATGCCCCATTTTGTCACATTGCATTATCCTTTTTTGAATATTGCTGAATTTGAGCGGCTAATTTTGTTAAGGGTTTTGCATCCATCTTAATGAGGAACATTCTTTCCTTGTAGTATCGCTCTCTAGTTTCTATATCAGACTAGTCCTGGCCTCAGAAAACGAGTCGAGAAGAGTTTGCGTCTCTTCTACCTTTCTGAGAGAGTCTCTGTCGACTCCTTAATCCTTCCTGAAACACTTGGTAGAATTTGCAGTGCAGACGTCTGTGCCCAGGATTTTCTTTGTTGGAAAGTTTTTGGCACACATTCGATTTCTTTAATGGATGAAAGGCTACTCGAGGTGTGAGTAAGCTTCGTTCCGTCTCTCGAGGAACTTGTCCATCTCATCCACGGTCCCTGTGGCTTCGCTGTGCTGTATGGGTGAGCCCCCTTCTTGGTTGCTGATATTGGTGACTTGTCTTTTTTTCCCCTGATCAGTCTTTCCAGAGGTTTATCAATATTATTGATAGTTTTTTTTAAAAAAGCTTTTAGTTTTATTAATTTCCCCTATAATTTTCGAATGTATTAATTTCTACTCACATCTTTATTATTTATATTCTGCTTGCTTTGCATTTACTTCATTTTTCTTTTTTCTGTGTTCTTAAAATGGAAGCTTAGATCAGGATTAGATTACAATTAGAGACCTTTTTTATTTTCTAGTATAAGCATTTATCGTCATGTTTTTCTCTCTATACCACGTTAGTTGTGTCCCGCAAATTTTGATACTTTGTGCTTTTATTTTCATTAAGTTTCATTAAGTTCAAAACATTTTTCTAATTTCCTTATAATTTCTTCTTTTACCTGTTATATAGAAGTGTGTTTTTAAATTTTCCAAATGTCGAATTTTTTTCTTGATATCTATCACATATTTCTAGTTCAATTTCTTTTTAACCAGAGAATGTACTTCGGATCGTTTCAGTTATTTTAATCGTGTTGAGATTTGTTATTACTGCACGGTTTAAAGCCTGTCTTGATGAATACTTTATGTGCACTTGAAAATACTGCATATTCTGCTGTTGTTGTGTGGCACGTCCTATAAGTGCCAATTGAGACAGTATTGTTGAAATCTTCGCTATCCTTGCCTAATTATTTGAGCACTTATTTCATCTCTTAGAGATCAGTATTGAAACATCCAGTTATAACTGTGACTATTCCTTTTTCTACTTCCATCTCTATCAGTTTTTGTTTTACGCATTTTTGAAGCTTTGCTGTTTGGTGCATGTAAATTTATGATTGCTCCGTCTTCTTGATTTGCTGACTTTTATCATTACCTTGTATCTTAATCCCTCGTAATGATCCCTGCTCTGGAATCTACATAGTTTAACACAAATATAATCACTTCAGCCTTCTCTGATCGAAACTTCCCGCATATAACTTTTCCATCCTGATCTGTGCTTTTATGTTTAAGGTTAGCTTCTCGCACATTGCATAAAGTTGGTGCTTGCTTTAAAAAAAAACAACAACAAAAAGCTAATCTGGAAATGTTTCCCTTTTAATTATGTTGTTTACCCCGTTTACATTTAATATTTAATAACATGGTAGGTTTTACATCTAATGTTCTGCCCTTTTCTACTTGCGTGATCTCTTTTGTCCTCTGTTCCTGTCTTCTTAGGGACTGAGAATTTTTTAAGATCTCATTTTACCTCCACTGTTGGTTTATTTGTTACATTTCTCTTTTGATTGAACTTTTGGTGCTCGCTTTAGGGTTTTCAATACCATCTTCAGCTTATCACAGGCCCTCCTGATATGATGCCAACTCACACATGGTTAACGACTTTCCTTGTTTTCTGCCCATATTTTTGCTACCGTTCAGATGCTTTACTTCTATATATGTTGCAAACCCTACAATGCATTGTTCTTAGTTTTGATGTCAATAATCTGTAGGGATTAAAAATAAAAAGAGCCCTTGATATATACTTTTTTTTTTACCATTTTCAGCATTCTTCATTTGTTTGTGTAGGTTGAATTTCTCATTTGATAACATCTCTTCTGCCTGAAGTTCTTTTGACACTTTTTTTTGTAGTGCAAATCAAACTTTCTTTCGTCTGAAAAGTCCTTATTTCTCCTTTTCATTGGGTAGCAGCTTTAATAACATGTAACTCACCCACTTAAAGTGTGAATTCACGGGGCTTTTGTAAATTCACAGAGCTGCGCATCTATCACTGCAAATTTAGAATGTTTCCGGTCGTCCGCGGAAGAAAGCCCGCACCTTCGGCTGTCACTTCTCACTCTGCTTTGTCCCCAGCCCACGCAACCCCAATTGTACTTCCTTTCTCCGCATCAGCGCCTCTTGTGGACATTTCTTGTAAGTGCAATCATGCTGCAGACTCGCTCGCGACTCAGTATGTTTTCCGGGTTCCTCCGCGGTGTGGCCTGGACCACCGCTTTGCTCCTTTTCATCGACACGCGATATCCCATGGCATGCTGTATCACATGTTACTGACCCATGTATCGGCCAAGGGGCACTGGGTTATTTCCACGTTGTGCCTGTTGCGATGCAGCTGTGAGCTGTGTGCGGATGCGTTTTTCCGTTTCTCTCGGGTGTATGCCTAGAAGTGGGGTTGCTGGGTGACACCGTGACTCCGTGTTAAACCGCCATACCGTTTTCTGAAGCAGCCGCACCATCTACATTCCCACCAACAGTGCGCAAGGGTTCCAATTTACCCACATCCTCACTTGTTATTTTCTGGGATTTTTCGAACATTTTATTTTTAAACATCGATAGTAGCCGCTCAGTGGGAGTGAAGTGATGGTCAAGTCCTTCGTGGTTGAAGTGGATTTTTTGCTGAGTACAGAATTCCGGTTTGACTGACAGGAGTTTTGTCTTGTTTTCCCAGCACTTTGAAGATGTCATTCTGTTTTCTTCTCGCTCGCCTCATTTTATCTTCGTTCCTCTGAATGTCGCCTGCGTCCTCCTCCTCTTTGATTCCCTTTAAGATTTTTTTTTTTTTTTTTTTTAGTTTTGGTCATCATCGGCTGCCTGTGATGCATTTAGCTTTTTTCCTGTTTGAGGATCCAGGGGTCTTTGAATCTGGGGCTTGTTGCGCCTCATGAATTCTGAACAATTCTGTCATTTAGTTCCTTTCTATGTTGCTTCTCCCGGTGAGCTCTGGGCCCCACCCGCACCTGTGTGAGGCTCCGCCGACAGGGCCTGACATTTGGGGTGTCTTCTTTTCATGCTGCATTTGGGTCACTTCTACCCACCCATCTTCGGGTTCACGGTCTTCCCTTGGCTGTTGGCTCTCGGGCTGGGCCAGGCGAAGGGCCTCTCCGCCTCCCACGCCATGTTTGCTATTTCTGTTGTTTCCACTCCAGCCTTTCTCGTAGCTTCCATTGCTGTCAGGATTCCTTATCTTTTCATTCACGCCGTCCGCCTGTCCCACTGGCCCCTGAGCCGATTACTTGGAGTTACTTGAACGTCCTGTCGGCAGCTGCGACAACCTGGCGTCTCTGAATCCAGTTCTTTCTCTTGCCTTATTGTCGACAGCGGGCGGTTTTCCTCGGTTTTTCCGCGTCTCATCATTTGTGTCGAACGCCAGACGCCGGCTGCGGACGAGCAGTGGGGCGGAGGGGACCCACGTGTGCACAGGGCCACGCACGGGTCTCCGCGTGTGGGCGCGTGGGCGTCCGGCCCGCCGCCGTTCAACTGGGTGGCGGTTTGTGTCTGTCACCGCCCCGGCCCCGCACAGGCCTGACTCCCCCGCGCTGGTGGGCGCCGCCGGGGGTCTCCGCGCCCAGGGCGACACCGCTGCTGCGGGTTACTCAGTGCGATGCTGGCTGGGGTGAGCGGGGCTCGAGTCTCCGGGTGCAGCCTGCGGTCCGAGAGGCGTAGGTGCCCGCACGCGGGGCGGGGCCTCCTGGACGCGCCTGCCCCCACCCCCACCTCCCCGCCCCGCACCCCGCGCCCCCGCCTCTTCCTGACCCGGCGTATCCGCCCCTCATCACCCCCACCGTCCGGCGCGCCCGGGTCCCAGCCCGCCCGGCCTCCCATTTACCCGCCCGCAGATCCTGCCGCGCCCCCCAATCCTGCCCCTCTGCCGCGCCCTGCTTCTCCCCCGCCCTCCTTGCAAGCGCACCACTACTTACGCCCTACCCTCACTCCGCCTTATCTGCATAGCCGCGCATGCTTGCAGCTACCCCCAACCAGCGCCTCATGCCTTCACCCCTGAGTCCACAGCCCCCACCCCCTACCCTGCCCCTCACTCCCCTCATCTCATGCCCAGCCCCGCGCCCCGTGCCCCCAGCCGTGCCCCTCACACTACCCACCGACCCCAGCCCCTCATCCCTCACTCCCACCTTCCCTCACCCCACCTCCCTGCACCCCACCTCTCCGCGCCCCTCGCGCCAGCCCGAGGCCCGAGAGGTGGGTGTGGCGGGAGCCGGTGGCTTCGCACCCCCTTCCTGCCCCTCGCCCCACGGGAGGGGAACCAGACAGGCTGTCACCACCCGGGGCCTCACGCTCCGCCGCCGGAGGAGAAGCCGCGCTGTAGGTTTGCAGGGCACGAGGGTCCGTCCTGCAATTGTCCGCGTCTTGGGCGGAGGAGGTTTTCCTGTATGTTTTAAAAATCATTTTTATTTCCTTTTTTTGTAAATTCTCCCTTTTGATAGTTCACCATTTATCTCGTGAGATAGTATTTTTATTATCAAGTTTCATCATCTCTTATTATAGCAAAGATATTAACTTTTTTGTTGTATTTTTGGCAAATATCGTTTCAGCTTGCTCTAGATTCCTGATTCCACACGCTTTAGTAATAAAGACGTAAACTTTCATGTTGTGGAATCTGTTAGTCTCTTTCCTTTAATCTTCTTCACGGCCAGAAAGGCCTCTCTCCCGGGATTTGAAAATTGCTCGTTTCTGCTGCTCCGGCTAGTTTGAATGCTTTGATTCTCACCCTTAATTCTCTCTAATCCATTTAGAATTTTGTGCTAGAAACGCAACGTTCCGCAGTCTGATTTTTCGTTCACAGTCACCTGATTATATTTGAGAATAATATCCGTCCCGTCGCCATTGAACATAGTGTGCTCTATTCTTGTAGGTAATGCAGGCCCAGTTCTGAGCCGTGCAGTCATTTTCCGTTATCCAGTTGAGATATTTCGCCCTGTTTACTAAAATTGCATGATTTAGACCAGAGAGATTATCTCTCTGTGGGGAACCGCGTCTGCCATGCTTCTCCCAGGCCCGGTTCGCACGGCCGTCCCTGGCGCTTCGGTCTCAAATGTCTTCCCGCTCCCTGAGTTTGTTCGTTTGCTCGCGCTGCCGGGCCTTAGTAGAGACAGACATTTAGCCGAGGGCCACCAGGTCACCACGCCACCTGAGCTGCCCGTCTTGATGTGGGTGCTGCCTGGCCCTCCGGGCCGTTACAGGGGGCGTGCACGGCAGCACCGCGTGGTCGCACGGACCCGCCGTCAGGTGGACCAGGCGCATGCGTGGGGTGGGGCACCAGAAGGTGGCCCGAGGCAGTGGCCCCGTTCCCGTGGTCCCGCCTGCTGCACCGCCGTCTCTCTCCGCTCACGCTCTGGCCTCACGGGGACTTCCCATGACCACGTGACACAGCCTTTGTCCAGTGGCTGTGCACGAGCAAAGGCTTCGTATCCTGGAGACGCAGCGCCCAGCCCCGCTGTGCTAAGACCTGCCATTCCTGCCAAACGAGATGTCACAAATCCAGCCCTAAACCGCGCACATCTGTCACCTTGCGGTTCTTCAGTCAGAAGTCCGGGGCCGAGTGACGATCAGAGCGTGGGCTGGCTGCATGCTTCTGGGTGGTTCCGGGGGCTTCTAAGGTCTGTGTCTTTGCTCATTTGGGCGATTAGCGGCTGCAGCCCATAGGACTGCAGTCCCCATTGTCTTGGCCGGTGTGACCCGAGGGCCATTCTCAGCTGCCCCTCTTGGCCTCGAGGCTGCCTCCTTTCGCCTCAGGTCAAGGCTTCGTCAGGCCGTGTCTCTCCCCCTCAGCCGGGAACTGTCGGCAGCTTTTAGAACCATGTGACTGGACCGGGCCACAGGGACAACCCAGATGACCTCCCATCGCGGGTCCTTAACCCCAGTCACATCTGCAGAACCTCCCAGGTTCTGGGATTGGCACAGGGACAATCTTGGGGACCATCAATACTCACCTCACTGGTGCTTACCAGTCACCCACGGACCCACGGACCCTCGTCCCTAAATTGACATGGTATGCCCTTCTGGGACGGGAGATTGTGTTTTTAAGAAATCTTACATTTGAAATAGCAAACCCGATAAAAAATATTTCCGTGGATAAAATTACAGGGAGCCATAAGTTTCAGATTTACAACAATATTAATTTTCTAGAAAATCTCACTGACAAAACCACTTCATAATTGTACATATATTTTATATTGATAAACTATATCGAGACAGACAAAAATCATGCTTAAGCTTTATGGAGAAAACTCTGAAAAAGTAAGCCCGTTTCAATAGCAGGACGTTCCAGGACCTTCTAACTAAATTGCCCGTCGCATTACGACTGCAGAAGCAAATGGACAAGCCGCTTCCTGAGCCACTGGCCCCTGAGTCGGCCGTGGGCCCTGTGGGCTGCGCACCCAGCGGCCGGGAGGCCGGGTCTCAGCCACGCACTCAGCCGCACCACCTGCCACCAACGCACCAAGGCGTGAGCTTTGCGTTTCCGAAACTGCCCCCCTAGGAGGAAGCACGTCAGTAACTGGTGTTTTTAGGTGCTCTCCTGAGCAAGTTTCCTTTTTTCCTAAAGAGCCAGTTTAGGGTAAAACCGTCTGATTCGGGCAGAGCTGTCCCCTCCCTGCCCGCGTGGGCACGCCGGGGCCTCGGCCTGCAGCGGGCACCGCCTCGGCACACTGCCAGGTCCTCCGGCCTCCTTCATTTCTGAACTGCGGTCAGACTCCCCACCCCTCCTCAGCATTATAGACCAGCAGTTCTCAAGGGGACGCAAACGTCTGTCCTTGCTACCGCTACCATTGATGATGGCGAGTCCACTTCATCAACCATTTGCGTTTCCACCTAAATTACGCTTGAAAACACTAGTTCTGAGAGGTTGTCCACGTTCACCACTGTTGCCATCCGGCTGCCCCACCCCCACGTGTGAGAGTCAGGCCTTACTTAAGTCCCCAAACTCTCATTCCAAAGGACAAAGAGGAAATGCCCTTGCAGGGGGTCCCGTCGGGGCACTGTCTGGAAGGCTGCACTGGCGTCCTCGGGGCCGGTGAGAGGCGAGCCTGGCCGTCCCTCCCGGGCCCGAGCTCAGGCCGAGGCCAGTCTGCTCACCCAGGTGTGCTTTCCCTGCAGGTGAGTGAGAAGATGTAGCAGAGCAGCAGCGAGAAGACCCCGCCCCTGCCTGGTGCGGACAGCCCAGCCCAGACAGGCTCCCCTCAGCCACCCTCACCATGTCCAAGAAGGGTACGGGCGGCAGAGGCAAGGGGGACAAGGCGGACGTCCTCGCCGGGCTGCAGGCCGCCAACGAGGAGCTGCGGGCCAAGCTCACCGACATCCAGATCGAGCTGCAGCAGGAGAAAAGCAAGGTGGGCTCCCCACGCACCCCGCCCGCTTCTCCTGGCTCCCAGGGCCTGCCCAGTCTTTGTGGGGTTGCCTGCCCAGGGGTCTTGGGGTCCCCAGGGCCTCTCAAGGCAGCTGGGGAGGGCGCAAAGCTCTAGGGAGGGGCAGCGGACCCCGCCCTGACACCCAGCGTGTGGGGGGTCCTTGCCGCCTGCAGGGAAGGCTGGGCTCGTGCTGGCAACTAAGCGGGCCTCTGGGGAGGAGGGTGAGGGCCAGTGGGAGGACGCGCGCCCTCAGTGCCAGGCCAGGCTCCGGGGGGGCCGTCTCACTGGCCCACGCCTCCCCACTGTCTGCCATGGCCTCTGCCCCCCACCCCTCCCGGGAGCTGCTAGGAAGTGTGAATGCGCCCTCAGAAGGGGCTGCAAAGAGGATGAGACTTGGGGAGAGGGTGAACCCCGGGGCAGGATTTCCTCCCAGAGGGTTGAAAGGCCCAAGGACCGGGGCTGTGGCCGTGACTGCTCACCGCTTGCCCAGCACACGTCCCTCCCAGAGGCCTGCTGGTGGAGGGGAGTCGGTCGCTCGGGGCCAGCTGCTTCCTCCGAGTTACTCTGCCTCCTGGTTAAATCAGAAGGAGAGCCACACTCTGTGACCCGCAGTGCTCACATGGGACTCGGACTCCAGGCCCCAGGGTGCTCGCTCGCACGGTGTCAGCAGCGGGGCTGCTGCAGGGGCTCTCCGTGTCACCAAGCCCTGACCCTCCCCCCTCGGGTCCCCTGCTCTGTAAAGCGGGGACAATGAAAGGACCCGCTGCTGTTGGTGCTGGGCAGGACACGCTCAGAGAGCCCCGGGGACAGGACGGATACTGAAAGGCGGCTACCACAGCCCACCGTGTGGCTTCTCAGGCCGCGGGCACCAGCATGTCAGCACCTGATCTGCACCGAGAGGTCACAGAGTCAGCAAAGACCTCACCGAGAGGCCCAGACACACCGCCCGGCTGGCGCACGAGGTGAAGGCACAAACATCAAGCAGCCTGGGATGGACAGTTGTCCCCAGATGCAGAGCCGACCGCACAGTGTGCCCCAGAGGCCTGCGGGCATTCAGAGCATCTTGTCCTGAGCAGCCTGTGGCCCCTGAGGCCAAGCCTCTGCCATCACCCGGTTCCCCACCCCAGTTCGCAGATGCGAGAGAAGAAGAGGGCATTGTTAAGAACCAGTGACGACGAAGCCGTTTGTTTGACTGGGTGAGAAGAGCTATTATCTTCTCGATGCGGCGCCCTCCCCGGCCGCTCCAGATTCTCCGTGTCCCGACCGCAGCGGCATCATGCACGCCCGTCCCGCCACCGCCCAGGGGGCGCATGCCGGCCCCTCGCCTGTCACAGCCCACGTCTTGGCCTGGCGGAGCCCCCAGCCCTCCTGGCACCAGGCAAGGGCCCTGGGACTAGTGTCTGAGGTCCCTGGGTCTTGTTATTTATATAACGCATATTTCTTTATCTTTCGAAGAGATGATATAACCGGTTGTTACAGAATTCAAACAGAGCATGAGAACGGCCCGTGTCAGTGAGCCCATGCCCGGGTCCCCCCTAGAGGGGGCGTGTGACAGTCGCTACAGGGCAATGCGTGTGTCCCTCTCGCTAAGGCGTAGATGACCGCGTGCCACGCGTCCGGTCTCCGCACCCCCAGAGCACCCTCCTGCACGGGGCGCGGGAGCTCACGCAGCGACCTTCATCCGCCCGGGGCCCCAGCGCACCCGGCCTGTCAGCGGCCCCGGGCTGTTTTCGATTTGGGCTGAAACAGTAGCCAAGCAATGTCTGCCTGCCTTGGACCACACGTGCCCAGACGCCTGTAGGAGAAAGTCTTGCACCTGCATTTGCTGGGTTAGACAGGGGGTGTGCATTTACAGTGTGACAGAGGCTGCACCGTGGCCCGTTGGGACCACGAGGGCCCCCCAGCGAGGCAGACCGGAGGGGAGCTCCAGGAATCAGGTCGCAGGGCGCCCTCACTGGGCCCAGCCGGCTGGCAGACGCTCTGCTCTGCACCCACATCGACGCTCCTTACAGACGTCCTGCCTCAGCAAAGGGCCCTGACGTCCTTCGACCTCTGCTGGCAGTCCTCCACGGCCAAGGGCCCTTGTGCTGCAGTCCCCAGGCTTTGCTGCGCATCAGTTTTCTGTGACCCATGTTGAAAGTACGAGGCCCCCAGCCTCACCTTCGACCTGCAGAATCAGACAGAGGGGCGTCTCAGTGGCTCTGGGCTACTCAGGGGCTGGCGGTGCTGGGCGATGCTGAGAGTCACCCTCCCCATAGGCTCAGCAGCCGGGTCCCATCGCCCTCCCTCCTCTGCCCACCCTTCCGGCCTGGGGTTGAGCTGGTGTTGGGGGAGGGGGAGCTCCTGCATTAAAGGGACTTGCAGGTGGTGTGGGGCAGTGATTCCTGTCTCCCCAACCTCCGGGTCCGGGGGTGGGACAAGCGGGGTACAGGTAGACCAGAGCCAGGAGGGCCCCTGCCACTGGGAACTGGGGGCATCTCCGAGCGTCACCCCCCAGGCCCACCTCACAGCTCCCACTGGTGCCTCCAAGCCAGGCCTGCAGCTTCCCAGCCAAGCTCCGCTGAAAATATTTTGGGTTTTAAGAAGTGTGAGTGTGAGTGCACGTGTGCAGACGTTCCTCCTCCACTCCCACACCCTGCTCCACACCCACCCGTGACACGCACGACGCCGTTTTCCTTTCTCTGCTGATCACCACCCAAGAAGCTTTCGTGAAGCTGAACGTAGGTTGTCTGTTAGAGGGACGAGCTTGCTGCAGACCCGGATGTGGGCAGCAGTGCTGGCCCCGCCACGTCCAGCCACGACCTGCTGCTGTGTCCCCACAGTGGGCAGTCGTGGTCCCCCCAGACACGTTCGGAAATGGCATTGGTGGACCCTCCACATCATTGAGAAACGCCATCAGAAGCCTTGCTCTTTCGATGTCTTGAACTCAGTGTAATCTGGAAAAAGGAGGTGCATCTCACACGGGAGGCGGGTAACACCCGCCGGCCCCAGGCCTCAGCGGCGGTCCAGTTCTCCGGCCAGAACTGCGAACAGCTGGACCGTGTACATTTGGAGGGCCGTCAGGGCCTGGAAGGCTCTACGAGAGAAGCGTGGCTGCTAGAATGTCTCCAGGCATTACGGGGTGCAGGCTGCCCTACGGGAAGTCTCGAGTGAACTCCGTGGACAATAGGACTGCCGGTGGGTGTGCACCAGCCAAGTGAGCTGGCGTCACAGTCACCGTCAGTCTTAATGGGAAGAACAGTGGATGAAGCTGGCCCGCCCCCGCCCCCGCCCCCACCCCGCCCCACCTGGGGAACTCGCTCTGGCTGGGAGGGTGGGGGGCTGCACAGTCATAGAAGAGAAATAAGGCACCTTCGGGGGTGATAACGGCTGTGGAGTAAGTGACACAAAGTAATGGGGCCGGTGGGGTGACAGGGCTGGGACAGGAGCTCAGAGGAGTCGGCAGAGGCCCCCGGCCGGGACTGCAGGAGGGCACCTGGGCAGGGGAGGGACAGGAGACGCCGGCACAGCCAGGCGGGGGCCCAGGGGTCGGAGCTGGAGCCATGGGGAAAGAACACAGGTGCCAAGCAGAGCAAGTGAGGGCGGACCCCACCCCCTGGTATCCCCCTGGTGGCTCGAGGTCATGTGACCAGTGCCTCCCCTTCCTGCCTCCCAGTGCAGCAGGGTGTGGGTGGCATGGGCCGGAGGCTAGGCAAAGCTGGCTTTTGTATAGGGAGCAGGAGATAGACAGACTTGGGGTGCACCCTGGAGGTGGGGTGGGAGGGATAGGCTGGTTTGGGGGGGACATGAGGGAAGGACAGGGCAGAGGACAATGCCCCCCCCAAAGAGGTGCGGGGGACTGAGGATGGAGGCCCGCTGGGGGCAGAGAAGTGTCCGTGTGGACACATTGTCAGGTGTCTGCCAGGTGACTGCCTTTCTCAGGGTCCTGGCAGGAAGCAGCTGGTGCCTGGAGAGAGGCGGCGAGGGCTTTGGCTCGTGTGCCCACAGTGGTTTCCCCAGGTCATCTGCCCCCACGCACACGCAGGCGGGTGGGGAGCCTAGCCCCCCATCCTCCCATCCCGCACCTACATTCCCAGAACCGTTTGTGCCAGATGGCGGGCGGTGAGACATTTAGCCAAGGTCGCAGCTTCTATATGAAAATAACACATTCATTAAAAAGTCTGAGTGTTTCAAAAAGTCTAAGCCTAAGACGTCACCCAGAGAGACGGCGCAGCTGCCTCGCTTGTTGTCCCCGTTTGCCAGGAACGTCGCGTAAGGCAAGCGCGATACCCCGTTATTTGGGCAGAGGGCAGGAGCCCCGCTGCTCCCCACGGGCTGTCCCCAGGAGGCGTCCCACCTGCTGTCCTCCGCAGGTTCGTTTGAGAGGGGACAGTTTTGCCTCCTGTGCTCGGCCTGCCCCTCGCAGAGCAGCAGAGCGGGTTTCGTGGCCCCCGGGCGTCTAGGTCACTTCCTAGGCTCGAGGTCACCGCAGCTGCCCGTGGGCGGGGATTCGCGCCCTCCGCCATGACGCGGGGGGCCGTTTCCAATCACATTTTGAGGAGGTATGCCCAACGGAAGCTAAGCTAGCACCCACGTTTACACACAAAACAGAAACGACGCGTCCCCACGCCCGTGTCCAGGCCTCGGCTAGCGCAGAGGCGGCTCTCCAGCCACCCGCGGCCTCGCTCTTGTCTTCCAGGTGAGCAAGGTGGAGAGGGAGAAGAACCAGGAGCTGAAGCAGGTGCGCGAGCACGAGCAGCACAAGAACGCGGTCCTGCTCACCGAGCTCAAGACGAAGCTGCACGACGAGAAGATGAAGGAGCTGCAGGCCGTGCGCGAGACGCTGCTGCGGCAGCACGAGGCCGAGCTGCTGCGCGTCATCAAGATCAAGGACAACGAGAACCAGCGGCTGCAGGCGCTGCTGCACGCCCTGCGCGACAGCGGCCCCGACAAGGTCAAGACCGTGCTGCTGTCCGAGGCGAAGGAGGAGGCCAAGAAGGGGTTCGAGGTGGAGAAGATCAAAATGCAGCAGGAGATCTCCGAGCTCAAGGGGGCCAAGAGGCAGGTGGAGGAGGCGCTGACCATGGTCATCCAGGCCGACAAGATCAAGGCGGCCGAGATCAGGAGCGTGTACCACCTGCACCAGGAGGAGATCACGCGCATCAAGAAGGAGTGCGAGCGCGAGATCCGCAGGCTGGTACGCGGCGCGGGCGGGCGGCGGGGCCCTGGGGCGGCACCCTTGGGGGGCTCCTCGCACGGCCCCCTCCCACCAGCGCCGCGGGTCCCAGGCTGCAGGCCGGAGGGCGTGGCCGGACGGCCAGCAGCAGGCAAGCTCCGCCCTCCACCCAGCCGGGCTTCCGGTTCCGGTTGGGCTGAAGCGGACATTGGCAAGTCAGCAGTTCCGGTCCCCCCAAAGCGGTTAGGAAGGCACCCCCACTTTACAGCCCCAGGTGGCGCTGGAAGTCAAGCAGGGCCAGTGCTTTGATGGCAGAGCGACTTGCTCCGCACTGGCGGGCCCTGCAGAGTCTGTCCAGCTCATTGGGTCCAGACGGGTGAGACCAGAAGGCCCGCGGGGTGGCGGCCACGGCCCGAGGCCGCCCCGACGTCCCCTGCTAAGCGCACTATCCGAGGCAGCTTCGCTCTGAGGCGGGACCCTGCCAGGTGGCCGTCTGCAGCCTCGCCTGTGCGCCCTTGGTCCCCGGGACCGGTGTCCCCGCAGCCCCCTGGGTTGGGGTTCTCAGCGCTGAGGAGCAGGGGTGCTCAGGGGTCGTCAGGGGTTGCGCCTGATCTCATCCCTTGTAGCTTGGACGTCCTCCAGAATTTGGGGAAACCAAGGTCCGCCTTTTGCAGATGACAGGACTTTGCATGTAGAGAACCCCAAGAAACTCCCCAAAATAACTACTAAATGAGCCCTGCAAGGTTTCAGGACACGAGATCTAGATGCAAAAAATCAGTTATATTTCTAAATCCTAGCAACAATCAATCCAAGATTAAAATTTTAAAAATGCCGCTCACAATGGCATAAAAAGTAATTAAATATTTAGGAATAAGTTTAACGAGAGATATGCGGGACTGGGATTCTGAAAACTACCGAACACGCCTGAGGGAAACTAAAGGTGAGCCAAATAAATGCAGAGAGCTTCCGCGCCCCGACCGGAAACAGCGCCTTCGGGAGCACTTCCGGTGTCAGGGTCAGGCTCAGACGCCTGTCGCAGCCCCAGCAGGCTCTCCCGCCGGGCGGGCAAGCTGAGTCCGACACTGACGAGGGATGCAGGCACCTTCCTACTCCGGCTTGTCTTCTTGTGTCCTCTGTGGAGTCACTTTGTGACCTAAAGCTTTACATTCTTGATTAGACCGATTCGTTGATCTTTTCCTGTAGGGCTGGTGCTTATTGTGTCTGTTGAAGAAATCCTTTTATTCTGGAGCCATAAGCTTTATTTTTCAAAAACTTTATAGTTTTGGCTTACACGTGTAGGTCTTTGCCCCACCTGGAGTGTGTGCGTGTGTGTGTGTGGTGTGTGTGTATGCGGCGCGGCGCAGATTGTAGGGGCCTAGTTATGTTTTTTCCATGTGGATGCACGATTGTCCCAGCAGCCCTTGCTAAAACGACCATCTTCCCTCTCAACCCACGTGACGCCTCTGCCGCATACTGAGTGTCACGTGAGCGGCCTTTCCCATTCGTTCCTTTCCCATTGTCCCCTTCAAGCCCATTTTGTTAATTATTCTGCTTTGCGGTCAGTCGTCCTCCCACTTTGTTGTTCTTCAAGACTACCTTGACCCTCGTGGCCCGCTGGGGTTCCCTGTAAACCTCAGAATCAGTTTTCCTACATGGAAAACTGTTGGCATTTTTAGTAGGATTATAACTAAACAAAGGAGAAATTTCAACGGAGGGTATTACCGTGATTCTCATACAAGTATACAATGAACACATGTCGAAATTTTTATTTCACTCATTAGTTAATAAGGGAACAAGTGAAATGTTGCAACTAATTTAAATGAGGGTTTGACCTAAAGAGATTTGTGCTGCGTGCCTGGCAAAAACCATTCGCAGTGCGGGGAGGAGGAGCCACCTGTGGCCGAGGACAAGCATGTTTGCGTTGCTAAGATTTCATCCAGGGACACGGCTGCCTCCACGGCCCCATCACCCCATCGCCGTGGGACCAGCCCGCCCTCAGGGCTCCGGCATGGCATGCTCGAAAAGGAGCCAGGAATTGCCTGCCTCTGCTCTTGCTTGTCACGGTCCCCCACGACTTTTCCCCACATAGTCCAGTCAGTCTGAGGGCTCTGCTTTACCATTTGGATGCTCTGCCCTCCCCCACAGCAACCCGGGAGGAGCGGGGCCCCCAGGGGTGTTTCTGGCCAAGTTTTCACCCAATGTGAAGGGGAAGGAGTGGGTGTGCTCTGCGTCCCCCCGGCCCTGATGTCCGCTGAGCTCAGGCAGGTCCCCGCCGGGCTACATCTGCCTGGCAATGGCTCTGAGGACGGGGCTGTGACGCGGGCGGGGGCCACATCCAGCGCCGTGTTATCAGTGAATCTGAGGGCGCTCTTTGTCGTGCACACCGCCACTGCACACTCGGTGCATCTGCTAAAAGCCAGGCGCAGACTTATTAAAATTCTATAAAACCAAGGAAGTGCAGGCAAAACCAATTTCCGCTTTCTCATAAAACTCTGTGAGGTATATTATCCCCTCTTCACCCAGTTGCCTAGGCAGCTGGGTTCCATCCCCCCCACCCACCCCCGTACATGGCGTACATGTCGCTGTAAAGTGAGATCCAGGCCTGGGGGCGGGGCTGGGCGGGGGGCATGGCCGGCCCTGCTTTTTCCGCGTCCTGTGTTCGGGCACCGGTGCGAGGCCCTCACTCTGGTGGAGTCTTGCAGAGAGTCTGGGTGTGAGTCTGTCTTCAGAAACAGACGTTATTATGTGCAGAGGTGGCTTTGTCAAAACCCCGGGCCTGCGGCTCCCAGGCAGTCCTTCCGTTTCGCTGAAGGCCACGGCGAGTGCCAGCCGCCCGGCCCGTGGCCAGCGCCGCCACACCCTCTGCTTGCTTAGCTGCTGGAGCTGGTGCGTGCGCACCTGCCCCGCACAGGCGAGGGAAGGTCTCGCGGTGAGGCTCCGCCCCCCGGTGCCACCTGCCCTCTGGCCCCCGGGCGGGCGGGAGCTGCCGTAGCTGCAGCAGGAGCCAGCTGGGGTTGGTGACCGCACATGTGGCAGGGGCGTCGGCGCTGCGGGCTGCGGCTAGAGCGTGCCAGAGGCCAGCGTGCTTCTCCATCCGCTGGGTGCGTGCGGGCGCCGCTTCCCAGGCTCCGCCCCGAGGCTCCGGTTCCGAGAGTCTGCGCTGAGCATGCTCTGTGCTGGGGGCGAGTCGTGGCGTGTGCAGGGCATCTTCTCCCCTCCCGGGGTCGCCCTCCACACACCCCTCCCCAGGGACCCCCAGCCCGAGCGCTTCCCTCCCTTTCCATGCACCATCTGCCGTGGGAGTGAGGGGGTGGGTGGGGGCGAGGGGTCACAGGGCAGCTTCTGTGGACGCTCGGGCTCCAGTGCAGACTCGGGTCTCACTCCCGGGCCGTGGAGGCCCTGGAGGTGTTTAGACCAGGGAGCAGTGAGATCAGATGCCCGTTTCAAAGACACACCATGGACATATCTCTGAAAAGGGGGGCACCTCCTCCTGGAGAAGGGCCTCGGGCAGGTCCTCGGGCCGTGCTCCAGAAGGTGGTGCTCCAGAAGGAGGCGCTGCCATCGCAGGAGGGGACAGCTGCGTGGTGTTACTGCCCTGAGACCTCCCCCGGGGCAGGATGTGGAGGTGGGGGACAGCCATATCGCTGATCCTGGCCCTGAGCAGGCCCTGGCCGCTCTGTGTCTGTGTTCCAGTTTTTAACAAGAAAGTTAAACAAGGGGGAAAAATTAAAATAGAAAATGCTTATAGAATAAGGTTAGAAAGAAAATATTTTTATGCAGCTGAACAATGTGTTTTTAAGCTATTATTATAAGAGTTGAAAGTTAAAAAATTAAGTGTATACAGCAAGCTAAGGTTAATTTATTATTAAATCAAGAAAACAAATTTTAATAGACTGAGTGTGGCCCAAGTGCGCCATGTCATAAAGTCCCCAGCAGCGCAAGAACATGTCCCAGACCCCCTCTGCATTTGGAAGTGTCTGGTGCACAGGTACTCAGCACCGGGTCACAGCTGCCCACAGCGCCCAGCACAGTGACAGGCGTGCAGGCTGGTGTCGTGGGGACAACGGGCTGTGCCCTCCGCCCGGCGCGCAGCAGGCCGGCCGTGCGCGTTAGTGCACGGACCTCCGTGGTGTTCGCACGACGACGCACTCAGAACGGGTCCCTCAGTAGTGACACGAGACGGTGACGGGATTAGGACGTGCAGGACCGTGCTCCTGGCTGAGAACTCTCGGTCGAGACGCCGCACGTGAGAGATTCAGCGTACAGGGACTGTCACTGGGAGACCTGTCGCTGGCCTCAAAGGGAGTTTTCAGTCCTTAAGAACCAAGCCCTGTGCCTCCGCGACGGCCTTCCTCCCCCTCCCTCGTGGGCGGATCGCAACCCCCTCGCGGCCTAACTTGGCTGCGTTAGGTGACTTCTCAGGGAGGCTGGCTTCTGGCGCAACCCATGGGCTTCCGTAGCCAATTTAACTGGGGTGTGCGCGTTGTGACTGGTTTCCTCGGATTCTGATGGAAGAAAAATGATGCTTTGGAAGTGTGTGCGTGAGAGTAAATGCTAAGCCACAGAATGCAGCCGCTTATTAATCTGATTTTATTGTCAATGGCCTCTTTTCTTCCTTTCACTAATTGGCTGTGTTGCCTCTTTCTGCGTTTCTGTTCCAGCAAATGGGAATTTAGCAATTAAGGGTTTCCTTTATTCTGCTCAGCGCACCACTCGCCCCTGAACTCTGAGGTCTGGGCTAATTAGACATCTCCTGTCTTTGTTTCGAAGCCGACTTCGGCAGATGGCTGATCTATTAGCTTATTTGAACTTTAAACAGCAGTCGAAGCAGCAGGACACTCTGTCCTCCTCCGTGGTGGGGAAACGCGGTTTAAACCGAGCCCTCCTGCAAGTCAAGTGCGTGTGTAGGAACGCCCACGCGCCCGGCCGGCTGCCTGAGGAGTGGGCAGCGGCGGGTCGGTTTCGCCCTCCCCTCCAGCACCAGGCCCGCCTGTGGCCCAGGAGGCACTTGTGGCCGCTGGGAGGCAGGTGGCTCCTCTAGGTGTTAGCAGGTTGAACGCTGGAGGCTGCAATTAAGAGAGAGCAGCAAGGCCTGCGGCCCCGCGCAGCCGCCAGCGCTACGGGTGTGGGGCCTGGGGGGGAGGGGCCAGGGCCAGCACTCCTGGCTCCCCAACTGGGGCTGCCTGTCATGCCCCCACGCCCTCAGCTCATGCTGGAGGCCAAATGAATCAGAAACGCAGCGTTGTCTGCGGACAGTGGGACAGCAGCCCCCCTTCTCCTGCATGGACTCGGGGCCCTGGAGCACGGGCGGCTCGCCCTGCCCCGCCCCCCGCCCGGGGAGAGCAGCATAAGCTCTCAGGCTGAGGCTTCCTCTTCTCCCCGTTTGCAGCCCGCCAGTTTTAAGACGGACTTGCTCACTGCACCCTCCTCTTGATATGGGGCAGGGAACTCGGGGGGCTCTGCCCTGCCCAGTGCCTGGCAGGAGCTGAAGGTGGACTCTGCCAGACAGGGTCCCTCCCGTTTGCCTAGGAGGCCCCGCAGGGCGCCCAGGAGACGCGGCCCTGCCAGACCTCAGGGAGGCTGGGAAGGGCTGCGTGGGGCCCAGGAGCCAGCGCCTGCGGCCGGCCAGGCGGGGCCCGCTCTTTGCGCAGGTCCTGGCCTGAGATACTGCAGGCCGCAGCCTGGGGACCCACCCTCATGCGTGCGCACGCCGCCCGTCTCCATGGTAACTGCCGATCTGCACCCTGCCTGCGTGTGTGATGGTGTTCTCTTCTCCTTGTAGATGGAGGAGATGAAATTTAAGGACAGAGCAGTCTTCGTGCTGGAGAGAGAGTTAGGGGTGCAAGCCGGGCACGCTCAGAGGCTGCAGCTCCAAAAGGAGGCTCTAGACGAGCAGCTGTCCCAGGTCAAAGAGGCTGACCGGCACCTGGGCAGCCCCAGACGGGAGCTTCCTTATGCCAGCGGTGCAGGAGACGCCTCCGACCACCCGGGAAGCCCCGTAAGCACTGCCCCGCCCGCTGGCCCCGAGCTGCGGGCAGACGCCGCACACGGCTGTCCCCAGAGCCCAGAGCCACACCCACAGCCAGAGAGCCCTCCACCCTGGGAGTGCCCACCCTGCCTGCAGCCCCGCGCCCAGGCCCTGGACCCCTGGCTTGGCTGAGAGGGCCACACACTGGGTCCTCCTTCCTTCCTCGCTAACGTGGCACTGCCTCCTCTTGGTCCCCTGCCATGGACCCCCCCGAGGCGCTGGGCTTCCAGCTGGAACCCACCTGAGCTGCCAGGTCCCTGGTACTGGCTGGTACTGGCTCCTGCCTCGGTTTGTGGGAAACTGGGCTGCGCCCTCTGCTGGGAAGGCTGGCTCCCTGCCGGCCTCGTGCAGCCTCTACCCCAGCCTTGGTTTCTGCCACCCCCACCCCTGACCCTCCTGCCTGCTTTCCATGTGACCATGACACTTTCCTGCTCCTCCTGGGCCCGCCAGGACGGCCCGGCCGTGACCCTGCTTGTCTCATTGCTGCTTCTCATTCAGAGCCCTCTGGAGTGGTCCTGGGAAATTGGGGCGGGGGGGGCGGATCTAAACGCCACGGACCCTCCGTGCAGTCCTTCTGGGCCGGCTCCCTTGCCTCTCCTGCACCTGCTGAGTGAGGAACCGTTCCTCAGCCCTTCCGGACACGCGTTCGTTGCTTTAGGACAAAGCGCGTGTGAGCTGAGCCAGCCCGAGAACAGTGACGTTTCAATAAGAGAAACTGACGTTTTATGCATTTCCTGTAAATGGCTGACTGAATTAGAACCAGCTCCTGCCCAGGCACCGCAGAGAGTGTGCTACCTACCCCCAGAGAGAACCGCAGATGGGGGTGAAGCTCCGCCACTGGTTTTTGAGGGAAGTTCTAGGGACCTTTCAGAAACGTGATCCAGGGGCGCACACTTCTTGGGGAAGCAGCTTTTAACAGTCACAGTTGAATAGGTTTCCTGGGGTCATGTTGTAGCACCAGGACATGACCCCACCTGCAGCGCGGGCCAGCCCTCCCTGCAAGACGCCGCTGCAGTGGCCGAGCAAAGCACGGGGCCGGCTCCGACGTTTTCCGGGGCCCCCCCTCTTGGGGTACCCGCATTTGCATGCCCGCGCCCTCCACATTCGCATTCGCCCAGACATTTCCGCTCCCGTGTTCTGTCCCCATCGTGCAGTTTGCTGTGCCACGGAGGCCCAGCCCCTGGGGGGGGTCCCACCGCCCACCGCCCACCCAGAGTCCCGGGCCGTCATGGCGAAGACGAGCTTCGGTTTCTGTGGTGTGTTGGGATTTGCAGAGTTTTCTGTGTCTGTTGCAACGAACAGTTATTTGCAGTTGATTCTTGTTTTAGGAACAGCAGTTGGATGAAAAGGATGCTCGGCGCTTCCAACTTAAAATCGCAGAGCTGAGCGCGATCATTCGGAAGCTGGAGGACCGGAACGCACTGCTGTCGGAAGAGAGGAACGAGCTGGTGAGGGCGGCGGGCGGGCGGCGGGGCTGCGGCTCTGCCGGGTCCTATGGGCTTGTGGCTGCCGAGTCCGGGGGGCTGAGCCACCCATGTCCAACATCCCCCGTGGAGGGAGGAATGATGGTGACAAGGGCGGGGTTCGCGTCTAGGCCTCTTGGCTGTTTCCAATAAAACTTTATTCACAAAACCAGGTCGGGGTCAAACGTGGGCATCAGGCGCTGGTTGGCTCTTCCCTGCTCCTTGGCACTGGGTGGCGGTGTCCTTGGCTCTGCACATTACCTGGGCTATGTGAAGACCTCGCCCTTTGGTGGCACCATCCCAGTTGGTCCTCACAGCCCCTGAAATTTCCGAGGGGCTTGTGTCCCCCGGAAGAAAGCTTTTCTAAGAGCCCGTGGGGGTCCTAGCCGGGCGAGTTCACCGCAGCTCTTACTGGCCCCATCTGTGGCCCAAGCTCGTTCTGCTCAGTTTGCTAACTCTGCACAACTCTCTGTCACAACTAGAAAAGCCACACTCTGTAATTGTGTCTTTCAGCTAAAGCGTTTAAGAGAAGCCGAAAGTCAGTACAAGCCATTGCTGGATAAAAATAAACGCCTCACTCGGAAAAACGAGGATCTGTCCCATACGTTACGTCGAATGGAAAACAAGTTAAAGTTTGTCACCCAGGAAAACCTGGAAATGGTAAGGGGCCCTCCACTTCTCATGCACGAGGCTGACAAGGTCCAGCCAGACCTTTGGCCAGGCCTCGGGTCTCACCTGCGTCTGTGGGGACAGGAACTGCCCGCAGGCCGGCTCCCTGGGAGAGAGGGCCTCAGACAAGGGAATGGGTGCTCCCGGAGTGTGGAAGCCAAGTGGAACAGGGGGGCCGCGGAGGCCGTCACCTGCTCCGCCCTCCGGGCCACCGTCCAACTCTGTCCCCGCAGACAGATGGCCAGGGCCTGGGGCCCCACGTGGAGGGAAGGAGCAAGCAGGCGGGCCCCGGCCAGGGCGGCGAGCTTCCACTCCTGCCCTCAGCCGTGGGCGGTGATTTGCTGGTGTCTTCTGTGTTCCCTCTGGCCTTGGGCCCTGGAGGCCGTGAGTGAGAGTTTAGCCGAGGACTAACGCAGCAGATGTGGGGGCCGCAGGAGGGCGCGGGGCGGCCCTGCCCTGCTTCCAGGGTCTGCCAAGACCTAGCCTCAGCTTCCCGGGCTCTGCAGCCAAGCTGCTCCGAGGCCTGAGCAGACGCCCCCGCGCCCCACGGCCAAGGGGGAGCAGGGGCAGGGCTGCGTGGGCACCTGCAGCTGAGCAGGAGCCCCTGGCTTCCCAATCACCTGGTCGGACCACCCACTCCGGCTGTCACGATGCGGCCTGCTTGGTTTTGCAGAGACAAAGAGCCGAGATCATAAGGAGACCCAGCTCCTTAAACGACCTGGATCAAAGTCAAGATGAACGAGAAGCAGACTTCTTGAAACTTCAAATTCTGGAGCAGCAGAACCTCATAGATGAGCTCTCCAAGGTGACCGGGCTCAGGAGTCAGGGTCCAGCTCCTGTCCCCTCCCAGCTCTGCTGCCCCCAGGGGTTGTCTGTCTCCCTGGCCCCTCCCTGGAGCCCACCTTGGGTCCCTGAGCCTCGTCACTGGAGCTGGCCCTTCCTGAAACTGTTCCTCCCCCCGCCTCGGCCCACGTTTCGGAGGCTGCAGCTGCACTGCTGTTGGGTTCTGGGCCATCGTGACCACAGCTGGGGGCTTAAAACGGCAGCAACTTCCCTCCCGGCTCTGCAAGCCAGATCCGAGACCGGGGTGCTGCCGAGCCGCCCCCTCCTGGAGCTCGGGGGCAGCACCTGTTCCCACCGCCACCGGGAAGCTTCTGGTGGCCTTGGGCCACGTCACTCCGGCCACCGCCTGTCTTCATGGGGCCTTCTGTCTGTGCCTCGCCCCTTCCGTCCCCCGCCCTCCCCTGTCCCTTCCCCGCCCTGCCTCCTCTCCAGGACACTCACCACCCCCTAATCCGGGACGGTCTCATCTTAAATCCCTGAGTCGATCCTGGCTGCAGAGGCCCTGTTTCTGAGGTGCCAGCCTCAGGCCCTGGGCATTGGGCTGTGCGCAGGCCCCTCTGTGTCCCTGCGCCCCGACGCCCCAGCACAGCTTTGCAGATTGTCCCTCATCAAATCCTCTTCCAATTACTTCTGCTTCTCGGGCGGGACCCCAGCCGACTCCCTGGTCAGACCACTTCAGAGCGGCAGGTCCCTCTGTCGCTGGTGGGGCATGTGGCCAGAAGTGCTGGCCTGCCTTGATTTCACGAGCGGATTCTCCTCCAAAGCGACTTGAGACGAGGCAGAGAGACGCGCCTGCCACCAGGGCCGCGGGAAGGGGTCTCACCGGGGTGGCCTCAGACCTGAGCTCGTCCTGGTCACGACTCAGTCAGTGACCGTCGGTCCCACAGCAGTGAGAGCTGCTGAGGGACTAGGAAAAGGAAGCAGCCAGCCACAGCTGCCCTGCTCCGTCCCGGAGGCCCGTTCGCCCTGAGCCCGGTCGCGGTGCCCCGGGGGTCGGCTTAGGGAGGGAGGAAGGGCCACCAGGACCAAGTAGTACCCTCCGGTCAGCATGAGCAACGTGGTTGCTGGGGCGGCCTCAGGCCTCCAGGGGCCGGGCCAAGGTCATGCTCCAGCTCAACACGCTGTTCTCTCTTCCTAGACCCTGGAGACAGCCGGCTACGTCAAGAGCGTGTTAGTAAGTACCACTCGGCACTCTGCCCTCATGCGCCATCCAGGGCGTTGTCCCTGGGAGCCCCCCTCTCCGCAGCCCCCCCCCGAGACAGTGGCTCCTTCTGGTCCAGGCAGAAGCGGCCACGCCAGCAGCTGGGTGGGCTTTGTGACCACAGTGCTGCCTACTCGGAGCCTTAGCCATGGTGGCCAAGAACACCCAGCTCCACGCATCAGCACGTTTACTTACCCGGGCGAGGCCAGGTGTCACCCTCCCTGGCACTGCGCAGCACGGGTCTCTCAGTGCCGCCGGCAGGGACCTGCCATCCAGACCTGGTCAGTTCCCTGTCCCAGGCTCGCGAGTGTAGCCCAGCTCCCTGGGGAGAAACCGGCCATTGGCCTCCTTAGTGTCCGTGGGGTCTGTGACCGCACATGTGGGTGCCACTTCTGCGGACAGCTGCTCAGGGAGTACGCAGGGGGCTGGGCCATCGGTCCTCTCAAGCACCATGTCCGTGTGTGCCACTCAAATCTGCTGCCCCCCGCACGGGGCCCCCAACCCACCCAGACGTAAAGGGCGCTAGGGGACAGTCGAGCCACCCAGACGGGAGGTCACCCCTTCCAGCTTGCAGAGCGCGTTCTCTGCGCGGGTCTCATGTGCCGATGACGATGGGGACAGGACACCAGTCTCGAAGTCCTCCTCCACCTCCCCTCAAACACGACACGGCCCTGTGAAGACAGCGCTCGAACCCCACAGAGCTGCCCCTTTACTCAGAGGGCGTCTCCCACGGGTGTTCGCAGGAGCGTGACAAGCTTCTGAGATACCGGAAACAGCGGAAGAAGATGGCGAAGCTCCCCAAGGTAAGTGGGGGCGCGGGGGCGCGGGGGCGCGGGGCCCGTCACACACGCGTTTAGGAGCCACCCAAGGCGAGTCTCTGCCTTCAGAGGAGAAAATGACTTCATCGTGTCTAAAGCGGTTACTGTGAAATAACCAGAACAGGACCCGAAGCAAAAAATCCAACCTTATTTCTTTTGATTCCCAAGAGAAAATATGAACTCGCAGCCACGATGATGCGGGGAGGGGTCGGCCGCAGGACACTGGCCGTCCTCCCGCCGCGCATGGGACTCTGCCTGGGACACACGGCCCTGAGGACAGTGGCCTGTGCCACCCTGACAGGCCACACCCGCAGGCCGCAGCACCTGTGGCCATGGGCCCCACGCAGGCCCCTCCTGGGCCGCCCGGTGGGGCTTCTCCGTGGCACAGTCCTTTCTGGGAAACTCGTGACTTTTGTTAAAGGAGGTCTGGGGGACGTCCCCCAAGGCCCTGACGTGATGTGCGTTGTCACAGCATGCGTGTTCGATTTGGTTTATGAGCCGTTGGCAGTGTCCCCAGGTGGCCATTAGATGTCCCTTGGGCACCACGACTGGACCTTAGGCCCATGGGAGGCGTGAGAGGCACCGGGCTGTTCGGAGTATCTGGAGGTTATCTGAGGCCGGGGTCCCAACAGCTAGGTCCTCGGTCCTCGCGGGTGGAGGCCCGCCCTCCCCGCCTGGGCCCCGCTGCTGGGCGCGTCCACGGGGGAGAGGCCAGTGAGTCAGGTGCCATCGGTGAGTGGGACAGGCTCCGGGGCTGAGGGCCGGAGGTTGGTTGATGGATCTGCCGCCGAGGGCTCCAGCCTCGGTGGCCGGTAGACGGTCCATGGGCTGGAACTTGACGGGGCTGGGGTGGGGGCGCGTTGCTGAAGCCAGGGGTGAGCCATGGCGCCCCTCGGGCAGGACCCTCGCGCTAGCTGATGGGGACCCGCTCTGCGCTCGCTTCAATGTCGTTCCAGCCTGCCAAGGACGATGTTTTTGAAAACACAACAAAAACGAATTGCTAGACAAGTGGCCACGTGCCAAACACTGGGCCGGCACTTCCTGTCGGTCCTCTGTCCTGTCGTGTGCACAGAGGTCACTCGGGGCCATGGCCCTGGGACCCACAGAGCGCCCCACCCATGAGGGTGGACTGCCTCTCGCAGCCCCCAGCCCCACTTCCAGGAGGACCCCTGGACCTGAGGTCGGCCACCCAGCAGACCCTGGGGCTGCTGGGATGGAGAGGGGTGTGTGCTGGGGGTGCAGCCATGCAGCTGGTCTGCAGACGGGCGGCGGGGGAGCTGGGAACAGCCCGGGGCCAGCGGCTCCGCCTACCTGGGTTTGGACTGACACAGCCCTTCCTCCAAAGCCCGTTGTCGTGGAGACCTTCTTCGGCTATGACGAGGAGGCCTCCCTGGAGTCCGATGGCTCTTCCATCTCTTACCAAACGGACAGGACGGACCAGACCCCGTGCACACCGGAGGATGACCTGGAGGAGGTGACCTGGGCGGCCCTGGGCGGCTGCTCCCTGGAGAGGTGGCCCGGGTGCCCTCCCTGGCTGTGCCCCCAGCAGTCCGTGCTTTTGCCCGTGAGAAACACTCCCCGTTGCTGCTGCCGGCCTCTGGCCATGCTCCCTCCGAGCGTGTGCTTCAGCCCCTTAGGGCCCGGTGCCCCCTGCAGACGCGCAGAGAGAGCACCCGCCCTCTCATGTAGTGCAGGGGGGCTGACACCCTCCCATGAGTCAGCACCGCCACCTCGGGCACTCCCTGGACATGTGTGGGCGGCCGGGCTCTGTCTCCAGTAAAAACACAGCCAGGGCGTCCTGCCCACCAGTCCCTTCTTGAAGGATGCCACCTCAGATCCAGGCTACCTGAGCCTGTGCTGACCGGCTCCGCCCCTGTGGCCTGGGGACAAGGAGTGGCCAGTGGTCCACGGCCCTGAGCAGGCCCCTGGGGCCCTGAGGCCATGTGTGGCCTCTCCTGGCAGATGTGGTGGATGCTCCATGGTCATGGACCTGGCCAGAGACCTCAGCCACCGCCAGCCCAGGGGAGCAGGACGGAGCTGGGGAGCTGGGCCAGGTCAGGGTTCCCGGCCGTCCTTCTGGACATAGCCGCCCACCCACGCCGGCCTGCGGCACACCGCGGGGTTCCAGGAGGGCCTCAGAAGGCAGCAGCTCCCGCCCCCTGCAGGGCTGCAGGTGTCACTACAGCTGGAAGGCGGTGCTGGGGTCACTGTGCAGGGGGTTCCTGGAGGGTGAGGCCGTGGGAGGAATGCACCTGTCACGGTGTGGGCTCCGCTGACCCTGTGAGCGGAGCTTCAGGTGGGCCTGCTTGGGGCAGGGGGCTCACTCTGGCCGCGCCCGGGCGCTAACGCCGTGCCTGCACCCCCAGGGCATGGCCAAGGAGGAGACAGAGCTGCGGTTCCGGCAGCTGACCATGGAGTACCAGGCGCTGCAGCGCGCGTACGCCCTGCTACAAGAGCAGGTCGGAGGGACACTGGACGCCGAGCGAGAAGTTAAGGTCTAACTGACTTCCTCTCCAGCACGTTGCGCTCCCGCCAGCCCCTCCCCGCGGGACCCCGGCCACGGCGGAGCCTTGCGCATCGCGGCCTCCCCACCGCCTGCGCCCCCGCAGTTAGTGGGCCGCGTGTGCTCACCGAGGCCCCGGCGCTGGCCGCCGACCGGGCCGGGAACCTGCCCAGGGCGATGCCGGGTACAGGTGTGCAGACGGCCCCCGGGTAGCGAGGGCCCTGGTGGGGGGCACAGGCCCAAGGCACCTTGCAGACCAGGCTTTTGGGCAGCTGTGCCCGGCTGAGGCGCGGGGCGCGCAAGGGCTGGCCCTCCAGCTCCGATTTGGATGTTGTGTGACTGTTCGCTTGTCCAGCACCACGGAGCCCAGGTGCTGGGCCCACCTCCCTCCTGCACCCACTGGGCAGGCCCTGCCCGCAGCAGATACGAATCCCCCTGTCCTGTCCCTGCCTCCCGGGATAAACTGGGGGTGCCGCACCTTGCGTCCCGTCTGGGAAAGGTGGGGACGCTGGGCTGCTCCCCGAAGCCCCTCCCATCTCCCTGACTGTGTCTGTGGCTGCCAGGGCTTCTGCGGGTGCCACGTAGGGTGCCAGGCTGCGTTTCTGTGCAGAGAAGGGCTGTCCTGAGCTCTAGGGCCTGGGGGTCAGCTCTGCCCCCCACATCACACCGCAGGGCAAGAGGTCCGATGATGCTGTGACCGACGGTGACTAGCTGGGCAGAGCAAGGACCTCTGGGGCCCAGGGGATAGCACCTGCCAGCCTCAGGCCTGACTCCTCTCGCCCTCACTGCTTGGTCACTTAGCTGGGTTTCCTGTCATGGCTCAGCAAGGGCACCTGTCACAGAAAGACAGCAGAGGCCTCCCCTGCTGTGCCCAGCAGCCGATCTCCCTCCTCTGGCCTGGAAAGGACAGATGAGCCAACAGGACTCACTGCAAACAGAGGACTAGAATGTTCTATCTCCCTCGGTTGTGACTCAGTTCTCACACTGTCCTCAGAGGAGGGAACGGTGACAGTCTCTCGCCAGGCTCCTGGCGCCTAGTGGCCTGGGCAGCTGGGAGGGACTGGCCAAGCCCCTTCCTGGCGGCCGGGGAGGGAGAGCTGCTGGGGCTGTTTGGAAGCTGAAGGAACCTTCTCGCCCTTCCCTGGTGGGCACGGGAAAGCTGGATCCAGGGCCACAGGAAGCGACAAGATGGGACTATGGGCGGATTTTGACTGGAAAGTGAAACCGCCCAGCGTGCATGTTTTAAAAGTCCCACGCAGGCAGACTGTGTCACAACTGGAGACGAGGCCGCGCCTCAGGGCACAAGTCAAGGCAGCTCGCGGGAGTTGGGACACGGGGACACGGGGAAGGCGGTCCCAAGCCCGGATGCCCGCTGCGGGGATTCTCAGATGAAGGCTCCCAAGGGCGGAAGGGGCGGGGCGGGGGCGGAGCGTCGTGTGGGAGGATGGGGATCAGACAGGGAGAGCCTGTGAAGGAGGGTTCCCCCAACAGTCCCTCAGCGGGAACCACGGTCACCCCGCGACCCCGGGAGGTCGCTTGCTTGGCATGCAGCTCGAAGGCCCCGGGCGGGGCGTCCTTGCAGAGCTGTGGACGCCTCCTCTGCACTAGCAGGGCCAGCAGCCCGGCCCGACCTCCGCGTGCCGGCCTGTCCCCGCTCTCAGGGAAAGTTTGACGTCCCTCCTCCCGCCCCACAGACCCGCGAGCAGCTGCAGGCGGAGGCGCACAGGGCGCAGACGCGGATCGAGGACCTGGAGAGGGCCCTGGCTGAGCAGGGGCAGGTGGGTGTCGCCTGGGCCACGCGTGGCACGTGGGGCACGACCGGAGCCGGGTGTCCCCGCCTGCTGTCCATCCCGGGCCCTCTGAGAAAATGGGAGGAGCTGTCCCTGCGTGATGTAAGCTGCGATGACGCAGCCACGTCCGAAGCCACGCGACAGGGCCTTTGGTGCAGTCTTCTGTGCGGTCCTCTGTGCCACCAAGCTGCGGTTTAAGCGTCGGCCTCGCAATTTGTCCCGCGGGCACTTACAGCCCTTCCCTTTCCATGTTCAAGGACATGAAGTGGATCGAGGAGAAGCAGGCGCTGTACCGGAGAAACCAAGAGCTGGTGGAAAAGGTGTGTGCGCGGGTAAACACACACGTGTGCGCACAGCACTTGTAAACACACATACATGCCCTTGCGGACATTGAAAGGGTGCACACTGAAGCATGTGCATACTTAAATGTTCACCTGTACACAAACACTCGCACATGTAAGGCTCCCGTGTACATGCAAACACTCGCACGCACAATTAGCCGAGGGGTAGGACTCACCCAGACCACTAGGCCGGACACGCACAGACCCAGGCTGGACGGAGGGCACTGGGCTGGGCGCCCAGGCTGGGCACAGTCCCCACGGACAGCTGGCAGCGCCTGGAAAGCCCGGGAGTTGACCTCGCGTGACCGCCACCACCTCGTCCATCTTTACTTTACAGATTAAACAAATGGAGATGGAAGAGGCTCGGTTGAAACACGAGGTCCAGGACGGGAAAGACCAAAACGAGCTGCTGGAATTCCGGATCCTGGAGCTGGAGGTTGCTGTGGGCGGGGTGCGGGCAGGCGCTTTGGCAAGTGCAGGGCGGGGAGCAGGGGGCAGGGCAGGGCCGGGCGCCTGCGGCTGCTTCTGCAGCCCGCGCTTCATTTTAACACTTGTTGAGCACGGTCGGTGGCCTCGTTGGCTCTTCCGTGGAGGGAGGGACAGGTGGCACTGCCACCGCCCCCAATGCCTAGCCCTGCTCTCTGTCCAGGAGAGGGAGAGGAAGTCGCCCGCCATCAACTTCCACCACACCCCCTTCGTGGACGGCAAGAGCCCACTCCAAGCCTACTGCGAGGCGGAAGGTGTGACGGTAAGCCCCGCCCCGCCCGTGCCCCGAGTGTGCCCACGCCCACTCATGCCTGCTGGCACTCACCTCCCGCATGGCCCCCATCTCTCTTCTCCAGGACATCCTGGTCACAGAGCTGATGAAGAAGCTGGACATATTGGGGGACAACGCCGTAAGTGTATGTGAAGAAGCTGGACATATTGGGGGACAACGCCGTAAGTGTATGTTGCTCTCCTGACTTGTGCATGCCTCCTCTGCCGACCACCCCGAGGCCCCAGCCCGTCCAAGGCCCAGGGGCCCCTGTGAGTCCCACTGCAGCCTACCATAGGCTGCCCAGCCCCGGCTGCACCCCCTGTGGCCAGAGCTGCTTGGGACAGGCCCCTGGCTTCGGGGAGAAATCCCCTTCCTTTGACAGGCTATTCCTCTCCTCTGTCTGTGTGGGTGGTGACCAGCTCCCAGCAGCCCGGCAGTTTGGCCTCTGCTCCGCTGGGGCAGGAAGCCACTGCTGTGCACACCCAGTTCCTCAGCAGAGTCCCTCTGGTCACATGTCCTCGGATTCTGGAGCCACGCTCAGCATTTAAGTTTTCCACACCCTTGATGGGGATGGGGCTGCAGCTTTGTGGACTGCTTTAGGCACCCCAGACCCTTGGGGTTCTCATGTTCTTGGTTTTGGAGGAGAGGCAAAGTGCATAAATAACCCCCAAATCTCATTTAAGGCAGAGTTCCAATTTCTACAGCTGTCGCCTCGAAGGAATCTTAATTACTGAATGGACAAAGTGACTGCACCCCTTCATCCCATCCTCCATCCTCTGTCTACCCACTAATCCTCCTCCCACCCATCCATCCTCCACTCACCCACCCATACATCCACTCATCCATCCATTCATCATCCACCTACACATCCATC
>NW_024349802.1:741054-751366 GCF_902729225.1 Pteropus medius | reverse complement strand
TCCTCCCTCCTTCCTCCATCCACCATCCTGCACTTGTTGAGCCTGCTGCCCAATGGGGTGATTGACTGTACTGGATGGCAGTCTCACTGCACATCCCATAACTCCCCCTCCCGGATATATTAACAAGTACACAGTCTACAGCTGGTCCCACGACACCTTGGGCTCCCCGTCCTGGTCACTACTCTCAAGAAAAAGCAAGGCATTTAGTCAAATTAGTGCACTTTACACTGGGTAAACAGGTGCATGCAAACACATACACACACAATCGCTCACACACACGCAATCACACACACTCACAGACATACACATGCACACGTGCACATACACATAACACAATCACACATGTATACATACACAATCACACGTAACCACTCACACGCATGCACATGCACATGCACATAACACAATCACATATGCATGCACATACACATAAGCACACATGCATACACATGCAATCACTCACACACATACACACTCACACACATGCACACATACTTAACAATCACACATGTATACACATACACACATATATGCACATTTACACACACATATATACACATACACATACACACAATCACACATCCACACTCATACACTCACACACACTTATATGCACCCCAAAGCCCAGGCACTCACGCACCTGGCCGGTTCCCTGGAGGCAGGAGAGGGGAAGGGCCCCCGACTCTGCCCCAGCACCACACCCGAGTTGGGGACGCAGTGTGCCCCCGTGGACAAGCCTCCTCTATGCAATTGGTACAGCAGCTGGCCACAGCTCCCACCCTGACTGTGGGGTTGGCAGGCTGGTGAGAGACTCCTGCCCTTAGGGACGGCCATGGATGGGGCTTGCTGAGTAGACTGGCCCTGAATCAGGGAAGTTCTGGGGTGTGGGGGGGCCACCCCCAGCTCAGTGACCCCACAGACACCTCTCTTCACCAGGCTCTGCTCCCCACACCCTTCCTCGCTCTTCCTGGCTGTCCTACGAGTCGGGGCCCAGCAGTGGGGACAGCTCAGCTCCCGCCCTGGCACTGACAGAGGTGGCAGCTGGGGTCTGAGCAGTTCCTACATCACGTGCCCACATCCCTAAGGAGGCTCGTAAGCCCACAGCCAAACTCACCCTGCTGCACGGACCACGCAGCTGGGCCCCTGTGACGAGACGTGAACAAAACACGCAGAGAAAAGGGAGAAACACCACGGATGGGGACCATTTCACAGCCACGAACATTTTATCTTTGCTCCGCATTTGCGAGTGGCATTTTAGTAATTCAGGGCTGCACATGCAGAGGGCTGACTTTAAACAAAGGCAGGGACGGAGACATGGCGAGGGCATGCTGCCTGCCCCGCCTGTCCCTTGCTGCCTGCCCCGCCTGTCCCATGCTGCCTGCCCGCCTGTCCCATGCTGCCTGCCCGCCTGTCCCATTCTGCCTCCGTGGGCCAACTTAGGCCACCATGGCCACCAGCAGTGAGAGGACGAGCGAGGACGCAAAGGGGCGTGCGCCCCAGAGCGAACAGGGTGGAGACTAGAAGGTGACAGGCTCCGGGGAGGGCGTTTTAGGAAAGCGTGCGTAACTGTAGCCTGGCCCATCAGCCCCACTGAGCACCCGTCAGTCATCCCAGCTGCCAGGAAGGCCCCGCCCTGACGCTGTGTGTGTTCCGTTTGGGGCCGCAGAATCTGACCAATGAGGAGCAAGTGGTCGTCATACAAGCCAGGACAGTCCTGACCTTGGCTGAGAAGGTAACAGTGACCGAGTGGACACTCCTGGGAGGGGTCAGGCTCCCTGCAGGCCCCCTCCTGCTCAGCCCAGGAAACCGCTCTTCCCGGGAGGAGGGGCCACGGGGAGGCAGGGTGCGGCGTCCGCCAGCCCTGTCCTTCTTGGGAGGTCTGGCACGCATATGTGTGGGTCACACGGCAGCCACTAAGCATGTTTGCAAATGGCAGACTCAGCCAGGCCTTTCCCCGGTGCCAGCTCTGCCTGTTTCTCCTACAAAGGCTGGGAGATGTGGTGGGTCTGTAAGACCACTAGCCTTCTGCACAGCCTGCCAGCACCCTCTGCTGGGGGCCACCCAGCCCCTGCTCCCGGTCCCACCCCACAACTGGAACCTGCCCGGCGCCCGCCAGGCCGGCTGTCAGCGGCCCCTCCCACAGGCCTCCAACTGGAAGCGGCATTCTAGCAATGAGGGTTCAGGGCCTGGGACTGGGGAAGCAAGAGCCCCGAGTCTGCCGGGCGAGCTTGCAGGTGCTCCCACTGACCCCACTAACATTCTCCTGTCCCTGGGGAAGGGGTGAGGGACAGACCCCGCGGCGGGGTGGGGCCTGGACCCGGCCTGCACGCCGGGCACACGGAGCTCGTGCTGCCAGCCCGGCGCCCCCCAGCTCTCCCTTCCCACAGGAAGAGTGGAGGGGGGCCTGCCCGCCGCCTCCCCCAAGCTGTCTCAGGGAGCAGAGCAGGGGAGGCAGGATGGCCCTGGTGCCTGTGTGGTCACCGTCCCCTGCTCCTTCTGTGTCCAGTGGCTGCAGCAGATCGAGGAGACGGAGTCGGCCCTGCAGCGGAAGATGGTTGACCTGGAGAGCGAGAAGGTGGGCGGGCGCCTCGCCGCGTGGCCCGCAGCACGTGGTCACCAGGCAGGATGCCCGGGCCGAGACACGGGTGCTTCTGTGTTTCAGGAGCTGTTCAGCAAACAGAAGGGCTACCTGCATGAGGAGCTGGACTACAGAAAGCAGGCCTTGGACCAGGCTCACAAGGTGAGTGGCATCCGGCCGCGGAGCCCGGGTGGGGACGGGGAACGTGGTTGCCGCGTCCAGCGGTGTTCCTCGGCGGCCTGTGCGCAGAGTTGGCTGAGGGCTCCAGAGTGTCGGGTGCTGTCACTGCCAGCAAGGCCAGCTGGTAGACCTGGGCGAACCTGGGCCCCGTCCTGCCGCCTCAAGAGTGCTGTGACCCCTCGGGGCCGGGGTGTGCCCTGGGTCTGACCCCAGTGCCGGGCGGCACTCAGCGGCTCTCCCACTTGGTGTGGGGTGGGACCTGAGCGGATCTTTTCAGAGAGCACAACTCACCCCAGCACGGGTGGCATCAGGATGACACAGAGCCTGGCCTCAGCCAGAGACATGCTGGGAAGGCACATGCTCGTCCCTGTGTCCTCACTTCACACGGGCCCCGGGGCCCAGCCGCTGGGTCTGGCCAGGGCTGCGAGCGAAGGGAGAAGCCTTCCTGGGGGCGCCCGCCCACCCCTCTGGGCTGTCAGCCCTCTGCTCTCAGGGACCTGCCAGCCACGGGTTCCCAAAGGCTATCTCGATAAAAGAATCGTCACTGAGGTTTCGTTACGCATTAGAAGTCGTGCTGAAGGGAATGCTCTGGAAATGACTCCTGGGCTCCGGGTCCATTCCGTAGGATTGCGCTTGGGCTGGTCCAGGAGAAAATGGTGCCTTCTGTGGAGCGGCTGGGAGATGGGGCAGCCCTAAGGGAGTGGGCCCCGCCCCCGGCTCCCAGTGGGCGAGGACTGACCTCTCCCCTCCCGCCCAGCACATCCTGGAGCTGGAGGCCATGCTGTTCGACGCCCTGCAGCAGGACGCAGGGGCCAAAGTGGCGGAGGTGCTGTCTGAGGAGGAACGCGAGAAGCTCAAGGTGGCCGTGGAGCAGTGGAAGCGCCAGGTCATGAGCGAGCTGCGTGAGCGGGACGCCCAGATCCTGCGGGAGCGCATGGAGCTGCTGCAGCTGGCGCAGCAGGTGCGGGCGTGGGGGCGGGACTGCAGCCTGAGGGGCCGGCCCTGGTGACCACACCCTCCCAGGGCGGAGCTAATGCGGCCACACCCCCAGTTACCACACCCCGCATGACCACACCCCGCGGCCACACCGCCAATAAGCGCATCAGCCATGGCCGTGCCCATGGTGGGCCCTCCCACCAGACTATCTGCTGCTCCAGACCGGCCCCCTGGGCCACATTGTCCAGGCCTCTGGGGGCACGTCCCCTCTCCTGGAAGCCCTGAGCGCCAGGTCTCCTCCAGGACTCCCCCCTCAGCGGTGAGGGCGTGGCGAAGGCGCCATCTGCGGAGACGCAGCTGGTGGTCAGCGGAGCAGCCCGGGTCTTCTCAGGCCGTTTCTAACTGGCGGTGCGGGGCCCCGGCAGACCGGGCAGCCTGGGTGTGGAGGACATGCCTCCACCCCGTGCGACCCCGCATGGCCTGGAAGGGACGCGATGTGTGACTATTCTGGGGCTAGTGTCTGGGCCGGTGCCCTGCCGGCAGCTTCCCTGTGACCGCACCAAGCGCGCGGGTGACATCCGGCAAGGCTTTTCCCCGCCTTTCCCGGGCGCCGTGATTGCTGAAGAGTCTCCTCCTTTAACACTGCAGAGAGTTAAAGAGTTAGAAGAAAGAATAGAAGCCCAGAAGAGGCAAATAAAGGAGCTGGAGGAAAAGGTAAGATACACGCAGATCTCGGGGCCTGCGTCGTTACGGGCGACGTCAAGTGGGAAGAAGCGCCAGCTCAGGGAGCGTCCTTCAGCGCTGGCTCTGAGGGTCGGGGCGTCCTTCAGCAGACAGGTTTCAGGGCCGCAGCTGCTCTGGACCAGGAGCCAGGAGCTGGGTCTGGGACACGCCCTCTGCCATGCGACCTCGGGGTCCGCTTCCCACGGCCTCCATGTCCCCAGCCGTGGTGGTGTGTGCTGGCCAGCGACCCAGGCTCCCTGTAGCAGGATGGCCGTGGAAGCATGTCACTTTCCCAAGTTCACCAAGCACGTGGGGCTGAGAGTCAGGCTCCCGCAGGACTGGGCTCCGGCCTGGAACAGGCCGTGCGGCCCGAGTCCCTCTCTTTGGTCCTTGGTGGTCCTTAACGCAGTTGCTTCCAGGTTTAGGAAACTCGGTTAGTTTGGGGCCACGCAGCTCGGTGGCTGGGGCGGACTGTCCAGCTCCTTTCCTGGACCCCCAGCCCTGAAAGGTGTGGGGTCGTGGGCACCCTGCCCAGTCACAGCAACAGTCCCACCTGGTGCTCCCCGAATCCAGGTGCATGGAGTGCACCCAGAGACCTGGCTCTCTCTCCCTGTGGGTTTTACTGAGTTTGGGGGCCGCTCTTTTTCTGTGACTTAGGGCTGTGTCAGTGACCCCTAGTGGTCAGACCTTTTGACGGGTTCTTGTTGGTCCTGCATGGAGTGACCAGCTACCCAGTGAGCGCTGAGTGAAGCGGCCAGTCAGCACCTCCCTGCTTGTCCTGTCTGGAGGGAGCAGGAGACGGTGTTTGGACCGGACCCCCTGCGGGCTGCATGTCCTGACCTGGCCAAAGCAGGGGCTCTGTGCTTGAAGGACAGAGGGTCCCCTCCTGATGGCAGTCCTATAGCTGGTCATCCCCCACCCTGCCCACACCTCCCATCGGTGACACAACCTGCCCCTTCCCAGGCACTTTACTGCCATCTGCTGAGCAGTCAGTCACAGTAACGGTGCAAATCCACCGTGCCCCTTGAACCATGCAGGGTGCCCTGGGGACAGGATCCGCCTGCCCTGGGGACACGGGATGCGTGGGGGGATATCCACCAGGTGCTCCCAAGGTGCTGGAGGGGCTGGCAGGGGACACACCAGCCTGGGGGCTCCAGCCTCGCCGTGGATGCAGTCTTTTCCCCCAGATCAACATCTGTTTCCATTTGCATCTCCAAGTGAGAGCGCTGTTTACATTAGATCCTAGGACTTTTATTCGTTCAGTCTAGCTACGGTACCTCTGCACAACCAGGCTTCCTTGGGTCTCAGCCGGTCTGGTCCCCTTCCCCACCCAAAGCGAGGCGGTGGGTATGAAAGGCCCTCAGGGTGCTGCTTGCGCTTTGTCACTTGCGGTGGGACTGAGCCAGTGTCCTCGGGAACATGGCGTGTGCTGCCCCCACAAGGCTTGCATCATTATCATCGTCCAGCGAGTGCGCTGGCAACAGGTCTGGGCGGCCGGAATCACCCTCCCCCCAGAGGACACTGAGCCCCTGAGAGGCTCGTGCTGGGAACACACCAGACACGTGGCCTCCTGACTGTCAACCACAGCCCTGCCTCTGGCTGGCGCAAGGTCCCCCAGTGTATCTGGGCGGTGGCAGCCCTGTCACTGCAGACCCGGGCGTCCCCACAGCCCCTCGCAGCGTCATGCGTAAACCGCGGGACGCCGCCACGCCGGGTTCGCCGCCGCCCCCGCGCCCAGCGCCCCGCGCCGTCTCACTGTCTGTGACGTTCTCTCTCCCGGAAACGCCACAAACGCTCTTTTCTCTCTTTCCCTCCATGTCTCCGCCCTCCCCTTTCGTTTTCAGTTTCTATTTTTGTTCTTGTTTTTCTCCTTAGCTTTCATTCTGTGGTCATAGCTCGCCTGGGCGCCCAGACGCGGTGAGTGTGTCACCGTGGGAGTCCAGGGCGGGTCTCACCGCGTTCCCTGGGCGGCCTGGTCCCCACCTGCCCCAGTGCCCGCCCGCGGCTCTGTAAGCCGGAGGTGCCTCAGGAAGTGACGCCCAGGGCTTCCCGAGGTGGTCACAAGGCCCTCGGGACCCCGTCCCAGGATTCCAAGGGTTCTGCCATCGTCGGGGGGCACAGGGGAGCTTGTCTTGCTTGAGAAGAAAGGAGGGCAAAGAACCTCCTCCCAGGGGACCACCGGTGGGAGAGATTCGGGTCCCCGGAGGCCTTCCGTTCATGGCTCCGGGGGCACCTTGGCAGGAAGCAGCACGGGCAGAGGGATCGTTGTGTCCTTTTCCGGTGGCATGGGTGGCATCGAGCACGAGCTTGAGTTGTGCCGCATATCCAGGCAGAGAGGCCGGTGTCCCTGCCCTGGGCCATGCATGAGTTACACGACCATGCCATGCCGTGGTGCCATCCCCGCAGCCTTCAGACCGCGGCCGCTGGCTAAGGCTGGCACTGCGGCCTCCCCAAACAACGCGAGAGGAGGAGGAGGGCCTGGCCACGCCATTCTGGCCCTGTCCACGCCCGCCTTCCCAGGGTGCCCGGAGAGGGCAGGGCCTGCGGGAGCTGCGTCCTTCCGCGCCCCATCCCTGCAGCCCCCTCCCCCCCCACACAGCGGGCGGCCCCCCAACGCCCCGCGTCTCTGTTCTTCCAGCCTCCGGAGGACCCGGACCCCGTTCCTCCAGCTGGACCAGAGAGCAGCGGGCGCCCCGCCTCCGCCCTGAGGGCGCGGTGTCTGCGGGGCTGCGTGTCCACGCTGACCGGCCCGTGTCAGCGCTGGTTTCCCGACCAGGCCCGCTGGAAGAGGCCTGGTCCCGGCTGCTGGACCCTGGGGTCCCTCGGCGGGGCACAGCCTCCCACCCCCACGCCGGGGAGGCACGAGTCCCTGGCGCGCCGTGCAGAGAGCGCGTGCCTGGCCCTGCACACTCACCCTCCCGGCTCCCGGCACGGCTGTCCCACGGGCTCCGAGGAAGAGGCTCCGAACGCCGGCGCCCCGCAAAATGACAGAATGCGGGCTGCGGCCGCAAGGGCCACCCGCCCCCGGGAACCCGGACCGGTTCACCTGGACGCCCGAGGACCGTGTCCCCGTGACACCGTGGGGGGGCGACGGCGATGCTGTGCCTCCCTTGCTGGGGCCCCGAGCACTTACGGATGGACACGTCACACTGCCGTCCCGTGCTCATGACGCGGTCCCTGCGCGGGCTCAGATGGAGCGTGCCGACCGCGCCGACGCGTCGTCACCCGGCGTCTCCTTACGTGCCCGGGACGTGAATGCCGGGGCCCTGCGCTGAGCCTGGCGGGACTGGCCGAAGGGACGACGGAGGAGCACGATGACAGGAGTGCGACAGGTCGGGAGAGGGGCCGCCCCCTCGGATCGAGGAGGCACCTGCGGGGAGCCCAGGTGGCCGCAAGGCCCCGCCCAGAACTCTCCTCCACACTCCGGGGGCAGCGCCCAGGCGGGGGCGGCCGTGCCCCTGCGCGTGTGAGAAGGCGCCCGGCTCCACAGTGGCCAGCAGGTAAGGCGCGCCACTTGTCCGCGCGACGCGTTTTCCCTCCGGTCCTCTCGGGTGCTGAGCTCCCTCTGGCCGGCTGGATTCCTCCTGTGTGGTTCTGTGTGCTCCTGTGTGGTCCAGTGTGGCCCCGCGTGCACGAGGGTTTGTTTGCGCCTTCCGCTGTCCGCATGGGCCGTGGCGCCAGCTCACTCGTGTCACCACCTCTGGACCAGCTCCGGTCTCCAAGGGCCCCCATGAGGGCTCCTCACTGCTCCCCCGGGACGGCTGCGAAGGTGCCAGCAGGGGCTCCAGCCACGCCCATCGTGTCACTCCCAGGACCCCCCAAACAGGAAAGCAGCCCGCATTACCTTGCGCCATCCTTCTCCCCAACCCCACTCCCAGCTGGGCAGTGCTTCCCGTGTGTCCTCAGCTCCCAAGCATCGGGGCCACAAGGCCACCTTGCCTCTTCTCCTGCCCCCAGAACGTGGAGGGAGGTGACGATGGACTCCTGGGGAGGCTGGCAGGGGTCAGGGGTCAGGCGGGGAGTGACGTGGGATCGGGGAGGGCTCTGCTGCAGGTGAGCCCCATTCTGTTTTGCGAGTCTGGGGGGTGGGCACACCTACGCCTCCCCGCCCTCCCGTCAGAGAGCCGCCTGCACCTCCAACAGCAGGTGTGGGGGGCCCAGAGCCCGGGGGGAAGGAGGATGTAAGGCCACTGGCCACCTGTTCAGAAGGGGCTCAGTGAGGTCTTCGTCTGAGACAGCATCTGGGAACATGTTCTCTTAAAGAAGCACGTTGCAGATGACGGCACGGGTGAGCCTGGTACACGACCCCAGGCACAGGCCGTATCTGAACCCGGTATCCCCAGGGCTGCAGGCACAGCCTCTGGCTACAAAGGGTCCTGTAGAGACTGTTCTGGAATGGACCTGCCCAGCCCCCACCCTGGTCCCCAAGATGCCCGAGGGCCACAGGAGGGCGCCTTGACCCAAACCAAACCTGCCTGGAGCTCGGGGTCTCCTCTCAAGGGAAGGCACTAAACCCTCTGTCTGCACCCCATGACGAACAGGAAAGTGCCGACCCACCACCATCGCGGTTCTGGTGGTTCAGCAAGGGTAGTCCGTAGTCACCTCCTGGCCTCAAAGGTCACCATAGGGGGCGAAGGACAGTGAACACGGTACACTGTAGGGCACACGCCCGTATGGAAACATGCTGCCCAGAGTCCCCAGGAAGGCCCCATGAGCAATAGGGTCTCTTCTCTCCTTCAGCCTCCCCCGTGAGCCAGCCCAGGCTCAGTGGTCTGCCTTGTGGTGTCCGGTGTCCAGGGTGGGGAACGCCTCTCCGTGTCCCCAGAGCCGTGAGCAGCCCCACCTGTGGAGGGGAGCCGAGGCCAGGCGAGGAGGGCTGGGGGACTGAGGGGCACTGGGCAGGCCCCCTCACGCCATCCCTCCAGGACAGAGCTGCTCCTCGGATGCGGAGACCCAGGTGGCCTGTCCAGCTCCCACCCCAAGACACTCCCACTGGGGAGGTCGGGGTGGAAGGCAGCCGTGTCACCCATGCGAGGACAGAACAGAGCTGGCAGGGCAGGCGACACCAGCTGGACGCCCACACGGCAGCCTCCTTGCCGGGGTGGGCCACTCGCAGGCCTGTGACACAGGGCCCCACGGGAGAGCGCCTTGCCATCCACCCGCCACCGGCCTCCAGTCAGGGAGGGACTCATTCCCCCCCCCCTTTTTCAAAAACTGGGTAAATTTGACGACAGTTTGCAAGTCCGAGGTGTACAGCGGTTCCTTTGATGCATTTGTGTCGTGGTGTGATGGCATCGAAGCGCTGTCACCGCATTGTGTCACAGTGACAGCATTGTTATCACGGTGACAGCATTGTTATCACATCACGGTGACAGCATCGTTAGCCACGCATGGGGGGAGACTCTCCAGTGCTCTCCCACGCAGGAAAGCAGCGCGTGAACAGCCGGGACACAGCCGTCCTGTCGCACAGGTGGGGCTGGCCGCCGGGCCATTCAGCGAGGGGTGGCGGGGAGAGGCCGAGCCGCAGCCCCAGCAGCCGCTGCACCTGGGGGGCTGTGCCGCTTTGATTTTTATGTTTCAGTTCGAGTTGACACTCAGTGTTACTCTGTATTAGTTTCAGGTGTACAGCATAGTGAGTTCCATCTACGCGACTCACGGTGATGCCCTGCCTAAGTCTGGTACCGTGGTACCACCTGACGCCTCACGCAGTGGGGACAGTGTCATTGACTGTTCTGTGCTGCGCTCCACATCCCTGTGATCGTTTCGTAACTGCCGGTTTGTACTGCTGAACCCCTTCCCCTTTCACCCAGCCCCCCAAACCCCCTCCCACCTGGCAGCCGTCAGTGCGTTCTCTGTATCTATGAGTCTGTTTCCGTTTTGTTTGCTAGTTGATTT
>NW_024349802.1:734570-734987 GCF_902729225.1 Pteropus medius | reverse complement strand
CCTCTGAGTCCTTGCTGCTGCGCCCCTCCAGAGGCTAACCCCAGCCCACCCGCCTCGTTAGAAAGCTCTTGAGCGCCCCCGCCTTCCTGCAAGAAGTGTTAAAGAGACGTAGACCTAACGAGGCTCCTCCTTCAGTGAGGAGAGGACATGGCCATGGGGCCGAAGGGCAGGCAGCTGCCAGGCATTGTGGGGGCGTCGAGGTCGCTTCCGCACACCGCCCTGCGTGGGGGCTCAGGGCTCCTGCCTGTGGCCTCGTGACCTCCCAGGTGGAGACGCTGGAGCCACCACAGCCTGTCCTTATGCACAGCCGGTGGTCGCTGCCCTGCCGTGCCCCCCCCCCGCCCCGCCACGGTGCTTCTCCAGACTTTCTGCACCAGGCCTGTCGCCGCGCAAGGGCCTGGAAGTCTCACTGCAATG
>NW_024349802.1:703517-734131 GCF_902729225.1 Pteropus medius | reverse complement strand
AGTGAGCCGTGACGCACAATGTCGTGTAACAGAAAATACACGCATCACCGAGAGGCTCGAGGGAGGGGTGACTGCATCGTCTGCAACTGTCAGGTTCATTTTACGTTTGTGTTGGAAGAAAGAGTCAACTCTGCTGCCAGTGACAGTGGCAGCCGGGCCAGCTTGGCGCCCTCGGTCGAAGTCGGGAGACGCTGACAGGGTCAGACAGACGTGCTTCTCCTCGGTGGCCGCAGGGTTTCTGCTGACTTGCCTGGGCTTTCTGTTGGCACCAAGCCTGGCCCGCCGATGCACTCGGACAGACGGGGGCCGGTTCACCGCTTCTCCCCTGAGCCTCAGGCCGGGTTTGCACCTCAGGCCCAGAGTCTCGTTCACGTGCATTGTCTTATTTCCTTCCAATGGGTGCGCCCCCTTGGCACATTCACTGTTCTCAAAAGCAAGTGGCACCCACGAGTCCTGCGTTAGCGAAAGCCGCCACGGAGCCATGGGCGAACTCCGGGTCAGAGCACAGGGGACCGTGTGGTGTGGCCCCCACAAGTGGTCCGCCAGCCACATCCACCTCTGGTGGGGCCCCCGCCATGTGCACCTGCACAGAAGCAGCAGCCGCACAGGTGGCCATTCAGGGTCTAAAGACACGTGTTAGAAACAGACCCACGTCCCCGCTTCCCTGGCTCCTCGTGGGTGTGCACGTTGTACACGTGTCTGGAGAACTTCAGCCGGCCTCCCACCCACCCCGGACACTCTTAATCACAGCTTGTAATTTTAAAAAGGACACACTTCGCAGGGCAGAGAGGCATGGGAATGCTCGCCGATGCCTATGGAGTCGTTTCTATGTAAAAAGTGCGTACATAGGAGAGGGAAACTGGCTCAACGAATGTTTTAAATAATATCGCAAGCAGCACACTGCATTTGCCTCCCTGTCGTGTTCCTGAAAACACGTGCTTAATTGCCATACCCATTGTTTCTTTAGACGTTATTGTGTCATAGGCACCTTTTCTTCATCTGATTACAAAATTCAACAGTGCTGGAGTGGGATTTTTGACAAAAAAAAACAAACAAAAAAAGAAACAGGCAAATATGAGCATTTGTCAGTGATTCTTGCTGGACCAGTGAGCATCTGAAGAATTCAAGTATTTTAAATAAGGTGCATTTTCTAAATCTCAGAGTATACCTTTTATTCAGAACTGGTGGGCTGTCCAAACAGGGGTTTCTGTGTGTAAGTGCATCTCTCCTCATGGAGCGAGAGGAGGGACCCGGAAATGTTGCCAGGAGCCTTGCTGTGCACCCGAGACCCGGACGTGTGGACAGTGTAACAGTTATCAACTCGCCACGCCTGTCAATGCGCCACCCCGTGTCACGACCCCACAGCAGCGCAGTGTCTCCTCTGTCTAAGTGTCCGTGTGCCTCGCAGCCTCCTTGATGACACGGGTGTGTGTACACCTTGTCGCCGTGACCTGGAGTGCCAGCCGCCGAGGGACTGCTGCTCTTGTTTCAAGTGCTCTGCCCGCGTGAACCCCAGCCTTCAGGACATCCCGCGTGCCTTACCCGGCTTGTGAACAGCAGCCCTGGGAGTCAGGAAGGAGGATGTGCCGGGGGTGGGTGTCAGGTGTCATCACGTTGACCTGCATTACCGTCCCCCCGTCATTGAAACCTTAAGGTGAGCTGTGTGTTTTAACACAGTGACAGACTTACATTAAGGCTCAGGAAATCAGGTTGTACATATATGTATCAAATCATATATTTGTTTACTGTATATTTTCTAAAAGCTTTATTGTAAATTTATGCAAAAACGAGTTGGGACTTGTTTCCTCACAGTGATGTGCCAGCTGGTATTCGCATTCCCTGAAAACACTCAATAACCACACTCTAAACATGGGGTATTCTGTCCAGTGCTGAACAGTCTTCACAGGCCTGAAATAGGTTTGTATGGTGGTCAACAACAAAATTTTACACATATTTTTGTATTGTGATTCCTATGATATATATCAGAATTTTTACTCATTTGTAACTTATTGTGCAGTTTTAATAAAAAATTGTTATAAATCTTAGAAAATCAATGTTTTCCTCCTCATGAGGCATTAAAGTCTGGCTATGTTAGCCACTTCTGTCACACTCTGAATGACAGCGCCCCCTCCACACCAGGAAGGGGACCTGGGCCTTGTGCCCACGGGGGAGGGCACCGGGCATCTCACCTGCAGCCTCATCGTAAATTGTGGAGAATCGCCTGGACCACAGGCTCTGCGGTCAGGGGCACCCAGGAGAACCTGCGTAGGTCAGCCATCAGGGAGGCCTCCTCCCGCAGCCATTTGTCAGATTGAGTCAGAACTCAAATGATTTAGACAAGAGGAAGAATTTCTGCGAATGAATGAGAACACTTGGCGCAGACTAGTGTTGGGGACCGTCCCACACAGGTGAGTAAAGGGCGGTTCACCGATCGCTTTGGGGAGTGGAAACCGGAGGAGGGAGGAGGGGCGGGAGAGAGGAGGGGCGGGAGAGCGCCTGGTTTAACTTCGGACATGCCCACGCCAGGCAGGGCACTCGGGGACTCCCGCATTCTGCAGTGCCTCTCACTGCCCAAACTTAGGCTTCGGAATGTGGGCTGTGGTAACAGTGAAAAGGCTGGGCCATCTTTTCCTTAAAAATCAATCTGCAGGGCTCCACAAATGACAGCATCACTCTGTGACCCTGGGCGAGCTGAGTCCCCCTGCCTCGTCTCACCCAATACCTTGAACTCGGCTTTACGGGTGGCCAGGGGCAGCTCACGTGAGCGTGTCCCTGCACCCCTGACTCATTTCCAGTCAGAGCCTCTGGATAGACTGGTTTCTCCTGTGCGTGCTCCTCGCTCGCCCTTCCAGTGGATTGAGCGAGAGGTCGGGACGCGCGCGCCCCGGGCGAGCGGCTGTGCTTTCCCAGGACGGACCGGTGCATTCAGCACTCGCTGCGTGGACAGCGCCAGCTCCGCGCTTTGCCCGCGAGGCTGACCGGTGGGCTGCGAGGCAGGGGCGGAGAGAGCGCAAGGCCCCAGGCAAACCGGTCCAGCGCCCAGATCCCGCCGCAGGAGACTTAGGGACCCACCGCCTCTCGCCTATTCCCACCATGGCCGCACACCTGCCACAGGAGTCCGAGGAGCCTCTGCCCGTGTGCCTGGGGACGCCGGGCGCAGGCAGCCCCCGGTCCCGGCCCGAGCTCGGTGGGGTCTTCAGCTGTGTGGAGGACGCCTTTGAGAACAAGATGCTACAGCAAGATGCTCTGGGCGGTGGCCGCAGGGGCCCTCGGGCTGGAGAGCCCTACAGTGGGCCACTAGGCGACCCGGAGGGACCTCGTGAACCAGGCGGAGACCGCTGGGAGACCCACGGCCCACAGCAGGTAGTGGCCGCAGCGTGGAGGCTGCGGGTGACGGGGCCAGTACGAGAGGACGCAGGCCCTGGACTCCTCAAGACGTCACACACTCGTGTTGGGAGGCAGTTGGGGCGTGGGCTGGGATCCTCTTTCCAAGCCCCCCGAACTCCTCCCAGGGGACACGAGGGCTCACAGCAGGGCCTCTCTACCTGTTCGGTCGAGTCTGGGCCTGGGGCTTCTCTATCCTACATTCTGCCCCCTTCAGCCGCCCTCCACCCCTGGTTTTGGCCTCTCCCGCCCAGGTCCTGGGTCTCTGGTCCGTCCTGGGCTCTGGGCAGCTGTCTCTTTCTCTGTGTCTCTGTCGGGCTCGCTGTCTCTTTCTATCTCTGTGTGTGTCTCTCCACCTTCTCTCCTGCCTCAAGCTTCGTGCGCGGGCTGCCCGTGGAGCAAACTTGCGGGGAGGTGTCTCCACCATGGGGCCCTGGGGGCAGTGCGCGACCCGGCCCAGGCCACCCTCAAAGGACCTAGGCTTTGGCGGGAGACACCTTCCTGACAGAGTCTGGCTCCCGGAGCGCCTGGGCCTGCATTCGACATTGGGTTTCATACTTGGGTTCCCGGGATCACCAGGGGGTTGGCATCGGGTCTTTAGCCGGCCTGGCGACTTTGCCTGACCTCTCCCACTCCTTCCCCGGGCGCAGACTTCGCACACGCTCTGGCCAAGACCGATTGCAACCCTCTCCTCCGAACCCAGCGCGTCCACCGCGAGGGGTGGGGCGGGTGGGGAGGGGCGAGAGACTGAGCTTGGCGGGGGCGGGGCTTGAATGCAAATAAGCAGCCGCCGGGCGGGGCAGGGGCGGGGCGGGGGCGGGGCCTGGCCGAGGGCGGGCCTGGAAAGCGAGCCAAACGGCCTGGCACAACCTCACTCGAACGCCCGGCGCCCCCACGACCACGTCGGGCTCTGCGCGTCCCCCATCTGGCTCGTGCGGCCCCTGCGGCCCCTGCCTTAGACTCCCAGGCCCGACCCGCCCGAGCTAGGCCGCACGGGCCGCCCGAGGAGGAGGATGTCCTTCCAGGGCAAGAAGAGCATCCCCCGAATCACGGTGAGCCCCGCGCCCACCCCGCTCAGCCCCGGGACCCTGCCCACCGCCCGGCGGGGCCTGCCCCCCTGTCCCGCGCCGGCCCCCTGCCCTCCGGATCCAGCCCCTGAGCATGCCCCTGTCCAGGCACAGGCCCCTCCCGCGCCGCCGGAGACTGGGTGTCCCCGCGAGCGCCGCGCCGACCCCCCACACGGAGCCCGGCGCACAGGCCCCGGGCCCTACCGGCTTCCCGGGACCCCCTCTGCGCCCGGGGACGGCGGGGGCGGGCCCTCCTCCCTAGGGCGCAGATGCGCCTCCCTCTCGGCGGTGGCCGGACTGTGAGGCAGCGGAGCCGGTCTCGGACTCCGCCTGGGGGGCAGCGGGTCGCGGACTGAGGGGGCCCTTTGTTGGCACCGCCCGCCTGGCCTCGGCGGCGCCCGGAGCTCTTGTTCTGAGACAAAGCGACTCAGCCCTGGCCGCTCAGCCCAGGACCCCTCCATGGATCCGGGGTTCGCAGACCCCGGGGAGGCGAGCTAGCTGTTTGCGGAGCGGGCTCCCCAGCAGCCCCAGCCCTCGGGAGAGGACCCCCCAACAGCCACACGCACCGGTGTGAGATGTCAGACCGTCCACCCCGCGCTGCCAGGAGACAAAGCCATGGTGGGCTGGGTGTGTCCCCGTTCCAAAACCTAGAAAGGAAGTTCCCAGGTCTGAGTTTGAATGCCACCGAAAAACTGTGGGGGGGGGGGGGGGCAGGGACACCAGGGGGACTCAAGTCTTCCTGCCTGGAGTCTTCCTCTCCGGGGGGCTTTCCTCAGACGGATTTGAAGAAGGGGTGCGGGGTGCGTCAGGGGCTGCAGAGGCTGGGCGGAGTAGACGACTGTGACGTGCCCCTCAGGGCTGGGGCCAGAGCCACTTCTGTCGATGGGCCAGAAAGTAGGTATCTCCAGCTTTGGGGGCCCTAGGGTCCTGTGGCATGACTCCGGCCTGCCAGGAGAGTGGTCACAGGCAGTAAAACTTTAGCTGTGGACAATGAAACTTGGATTTCATATTATTTTTATGGGGCATGAAATATTCTTTTTTCTTGATGTTTTTCAACTGGTATGACATGGAAACCATTCTCAGCTCCCGGCTGTATGAGGACAGGTCAGGGGCTGCCTTGGGCCGGGCCTGTTTGTCAGCCCTTTGTAGACCAGGGTGGCGGTTTCACCTTTAGTCGACCGGGTCCCGAGAATTCAGCCCCAGCAGGTGTGCGTCCGTAAGAGCAGAGGATAACGCAATGAGGCTCATAAGTGACCATCTCGTGGCCTCTCATAGTTCTTGCCAACCGCCCAACGTGGCCTGGCTCTTTGGCATCAGGCTGCTGGTGGCCACTGTCACTCTCGGCTGGCCGAGTCGTGGGGAGCCTTGAGGCACAAACGAGAGGAGGGAGGAAACGTGCCCCCTGCACCCCGTCTGCACCCTTCCGCGCTCTGCCTTTCTTTCCCGTGTTTCTCTCCATTATTCTCCCCGAGGTCAGACCATCACCCCTGACGCCACCACACGACACCCTACTTTCTGCCCACCCCCTCTACTTCCCGACATTTGACGGGGTGCTTAGAAGGGTTTATAGCTGCTGAGCATTGGGTCAGCCTGGGCCCTGTGCCCCAGCTCTATGCTGTGGGGGTGACCCACGGAGAGCTGGCCTCAACCTCTGATGCTTTGTTCACCCACTTGGGGTACCTCCAGGCAGCACCAGGACGTGTGGCCGCCCCAATGCCATCCCGGCCCCTCGCCCCTGCCGCCAGGCTCCCAGGCCCCCTAGGGTCCCTCCCCACCAGCCTGCTAATCCTGGCCAAGGCCCCTCATCTCGCCTGTACAACCTGGGAAGCCGCCCAGGTGGTGATGACTTGGTTTCCATCACCGGACAGCACGGTCAGTGTTCTGTCCAGACCCCACGTGGCCGCTCAAACGTCCGTCAGACGGTGCTGAAGGCCCCTCGTGGCGGCCCACTGACTCCCCCCCAAGCAAGCCCAGCATGTCCCACCCCTGCCCCTGCCTGGCCTCTCACCCCTCCCCTCGGAAGGTTCCAGGCCCCTGATGCTCTCGCCTGTGTTACCTCAAGCTCTTTCCTGACTCGGGCTTCGCTGTCCCGGGCTTTGTCAGCTCCAGCACCAGCCCCTCAGACAGGCCCTTCTCTGGCCCTGAAGCAGCCACACCTCCTCCCCTGCCTCCATGAGTCCTTGCATTTGTCACAGTTTGTGATGGCTTCCTGTGTGATGTCTCGGGGGCCAGCTCCCTCTGAGCCATAGGGAGCCCCCTCGTGGGCTGGAAGAGAAGGGCAGACTTCCAGTCCTAGACGCCGAGGTGGACTTGGCTCACCTCCCCCCTCGGCCTGGGCCTGAGGTTCAGTGATAAACTCGAAAGTGTAAATATGACACATTTCACGGTGACACTCACCAACATTGGGTTTTCCTTGACAAAGTGAGAAGCCAGTTCCCCTGTTCATCCCTGTGCCTTTGGCAGAGCAGTCTGCTAGCCAGTGGGGGGCTGGGGGCTGCGCTTTGGATGGCTGGGGAGCTGGGAGACTGCTTTGGGAGGACTGGAGGGCTGTGCTTTGGAGATCTGGGGACTGCTGGGGGCTGTGTGCCTGGGGAGGCTGGGGCAGTGGCCTAGAGGGCTGTGGGGATGCACTTTGAGAGGGGAGGTTGTGCTGAGGGCTGGAGGCTGTGCTTTGGGGAGGCTATGCTGAAGAGAACTTAGCAGAATATACTTTGGGAGGCTGAGGAGTGGCTGTGCATTTGGGAGCTTGGCACTATGCTTGCTGAGGTCAAGGGGCTACTTTGGGGGGAGACCAGGGGCTGTGCTTTGGGGAACTTGGGGCTGTGCCCCCAGGGGGCTTAAGGCTGTGTGCTCTGTGGGGCTGGGGGCTGGGCCTTGTGGGGAGGGCCCTTAGGAGTGGGGTAGGGCTGCGTCCATCCACAGCTGCCTTTGCCCGGTCCCCAGGGACAGCGAGTGCTGCTGGCTTTTGTGTTGGGTTTGTCGTGTGCAGCCTGTGCCCGGATGTCCCAGCCGTAAACCCAGAGTGAGCAGGAGGCATGGATGAAGATGCTGGGTAACTCGGCTTAGAGAAGACCGGCCATTTTTCTGTTCCCAACAGAGTGACCGCCTTGTGATCAAGGGCGGGAAGGTGGTGAATGACGACCAGTCCTTTTATGCCGACGTGTACGTGGAAGACGGCCTCATAAAGTAAGTTCCGCCAGAGTCGCCACGCGGCCCCGAGCGAGCACGCTGAGCACACGTCACCGGGCAGTGCGCTGGACACGGCGCTCGCCAGGCCTCCAGCAGTGGCGGAACCTTGCCACGTGCCTTGTGTCACCGCGGCTTCAGAACGACTCGAGGCTCACGGCAGGGACTTAAGAAATACTTACTGGCCGCACCTACGAGCGTGTCTGCTGGGCTGTGCCAAGCAGCTGCAGCCGGTCAGTGAGGGGCAGTGCACCCCTCCATGGACACTAGAGGTGCAGTCGTGAGGCATGGGGCCTGCACGCTGACCACCTCGAGCCACTTCGCAGGGTGGTCCCCAGGGGCCCAGTGACGCCTCGGCCACGCGGCCCTCGGGCTCAGGCGCAGGGACCCGCACGCGTGCTTCCCCGGTCGGCCACATCGGGGGGCCTGCTCGGGCTCCCATCCGGGCTTCTTGACCGGCAGGATCTCCGTGCTGCTTTCAGGCAAATCGGAGAGAACCTCGTCGTCCCTGGGGACATCAGGATGATCGACGCCCACGGCCTGATGGTTCTGCCCGGTGGAGTGGACGTCCACACTAGGCTGCAGATGCCTGTCCTGGGCATGACCCCGGCTGATGACTTCTGTCAAGGCACCAAGGCAGCCCTCGCGGGAGGTACCACCATGATACGTGAGTGTCCCCACCTTGGTCCTCCAGCCAGTGTGTGGCATAGTGGAGTTTACTGGCCCTGTTTCCCCTGAATTCTACCTCAATCTGAGAAATCCCGGAGCCTCTCCCTTTGTCACCCCGTTTCTCATTCCGAGTCATTCTGCCTTGGCCAGCTCTGGATGCCCCTGGGATTCCCGGGGGAGCCAGTGGATGTGTGCCCAGTTCTTTATTATTTCCTGGGAAGCCAGCAGCTGGCAAAGGACTGTTTTGGCCAGCAGAGGAGTCATGTCACCTGAAAGGTCAGGCGCATTTGCCCCTGAACCTCCCACCTCTGAAGCTTGGTTTGCAGACGGTCCCTGCCTGTGTCGAGAGGAGTTGAAGGTGGAAGCCGTGTTTTTAGAAGAGGTGACGAAACACCGTTACCCTGTCAGCAGCCACCAGTGTTAGCATTTGGGTAGCGCTGGCTCCGTGCCAGGCCCGACAGCAGCCCAACAGGCTTCAGCCCACGAGCTCCCCTCAAAGCCCCGAGGAGACGCCCCACTCGGCAGATGGTGGGGAGCACTCGCTGGCGGTAAGCGCAGGAACCTGGGTGAGACACAGGGGCCGCCCGCCAGCCCCTCCTCTCGGCCTCGGCCTCGCCTCCGTCAGCCCGGAGCGTCCGGTGCGGACCTGATCTCACGGCCTGGTTGAGCCCTGGCTGTACCCGGTCCTAGCCGTGTGGCCTCAGGTGACGGAGTCGACTTCTAGAAGGCGAGGTTCCTGACTGGGGTAGGGGAGAGTGCCCTCCCAGGGGGCCGGAGGGTTCGGCTAGCTTGTGCACATCAGCTGTGTGCCTGGCGCACAGTCTGTGCTCAGGAAATGCTGTCACTGCTGCCACCTGGATGCAGAGCCTCATAGGTGACATTTAGCCAGTGCCCCAACCATGGCGCGGTTTGGTTTACTTAACCGCAAAGTGCAAAACCCACAACGGGCCATCTTTCGGTTTGTCTCAGGAGACTGGTCATCTCAGGACATTGCTTATGCTGGTCACTGGTGGCTCTGGCCAACCAGGACACCTTTGTGGTTAATGTCATCTGCTCATGCCAGTGCTGAGACGTCACAGAGCCGTGAGGGGAGAGAGGCCTCTGTTGAGCCATCTGCTTCCTCCACCTGCCGGCCCCAGGCTGGAGCCGTGAACGGCCCGCAGGGCGGGACGGGCACCTGCTCCCATGGGGCCCTGCCAGGCTTCCCAATCTGGACTGAGGAAGCAGGGGGACCCCGCGTGAGGGGTGCTGGAGGGAGGCACAGCGTGGTCCAGGGACCCCGGGGAGCAGTGTGCCTTCCTGTGGGCCGCCCCTCTGAGTTCTTCCTCTCAGCCAGGAGAGGGCGTGAGCAATGTTTGGACCTCAGACGTGAGGTCGGCGTGGGCGGGCGGTGGTGACAGCTCAGTGGCACATGCAGGCCCGGTTTCCCCAGGGTGGCGGTGTTCCAGGGGTGTGCTTGGCGAGGCGCGAGGGGGCCACCCCACACACTGTCCAACAGCAGGACAGTGGCGCCCTCTGCCAAGGTGCGCCTCCCTCAGCTGGAGACCTGTGTTGGAGGTCAAGGCCTTTAGCTGCCGCTCATGCCCCTTGGGGTGTGACGTGTCCGTCAGGGAGCGGGGTGGCTTGAGCCAGACCTTTCTCTCTGCCCAGAGGGAGGCCGGGCAGCCGGGGCTGGAGAGGCCTCTGGACAGGAGTGCCTAGCTAAGGTGCCACGGCCTGTGCTCTGCTTATCTCAAATGTGCTTTCTGACCTCTCGGGGACACGAAACCAGTCCCCGCGGGAGGCCGAGGTGATTCCCAGCGCCTGGGCTTGGCAGCCCGGCTGACCGCCCTACCCCTGCAGTGGACCACGTGTGCCCTGACGCGGGCGTGGGCCTGCTGGCAGCCTTCGAGCAGTGGCGGGAGCGAGCGGACGGCGGGGCCTGCTGCGACTACTCCCTGCACGTGGACGTCCCCCGCTGGCACGAGAGCATCAGGGAGGAGCTGGAGGCCCTGGTCAGGGACAAGGGTGAGCAGCGGCAGGCCGAGGGGCAGCAGGAGCCAAGTTCCCTGGTCTCGGGGGACAGGGGCGGCACCCGGCCGTGCTGGCCCCGTGTTCGTCTGCGTCCAGTGCAGGTGGCCGGGGGCAGAGGAAGTGGGACTAGAGCCCTTTGGGGTCTGACCTACCTCTGAAGGGGCCGTCTGCCCCTGCGTCTGGGGACGTGGCCTGTAACCGTCCTCCCTACAGAGGACACGGCGGTCACAGCTGTCGCCGCGGTGCCCTTCTCTTGGCCGTGGGTGAAAGGGAAGCGCCACATGTTCTGGCATCCTCAGGTCCTTCCGGAAGGAGAAGGTTAAAACCTTCGGCTCCTGCTGTGCTGAACGGTCCAGGCCGGCAGCAGGGGTCACGCTTCCTTCGAACGATTCCTGAAGCGGGGCGCTCAGCAGAGCTTCATGGATTTGACGGAAGTTGGGCGTTAGTGGGGGGAGGGGCTCTCACCTGCGTCTGCTCCCGGGTCCCAGAGCAGGAGGGGCGGGTGAGGGGGACTGGACTGGGCCTGGGCTGACCCCGGCCTCCTTGCGGCTTGTTGGGGAGCATTTATGGGTCAGGGCCGAGGGCTGCTGGGCCACGGGGAAGCAGCCATGGGAGATGCGGCCCGGCCTGGCCCCTCTGGAGATGGGGGAGCAGTGGAGGCTCCACGAAGCTGAGCGTCTGACCCCCGCCCCACCCCATGGTATTTCCTTCCTGGTCTTCATGGCGTACAAAGACAGGTGCCAGTGCACCGACGGCCAGGTAAGGTGCAGGCAGGGAGCACGCGGGGACTGCTCGGGCTGCTGTGGGAGAGACCACCCACACGGCATGCGCCCCTCCGCCCAGATGTATGAGGTCTTCAGCATCGTCCGGGACCTGGGAGCCGTGGCCCAAGTGCACGCAGAGAACGGGGACATCGTGGAGGAGGTGCGGGACGAGGGGGCGGGCCGAGGGGCCCCGGGACGCCAGAGGCGAGCACTTCACCCGCAAACCCGGGGGGGGTGGAGAGCAAGCGCGTCTGTGGGTGGCGGTGTAGCCAGTGGGGCGTCGGGGGAGCCTGGGGGCCTCCTCTCGTCACAAACCACCCATGACCATCACTTCTCAAAAGTTCCCCAACCAGAATGTCACTGTGGCGGGTCCCCAGCACCCCCTGCCCCCGCAGATTGCGGCCCTGTGGGAACTGGACCCTTGTCTGCCTTCTGGCCACAGCACACAACGGGGTCAGTGGCCTGTCCTTCAGCCACGGCCTGCACGGCCCTGGGGAATGCCAAGCCCATGGCCTTCCCCTCGGCCCTGGGGCTGCGAGGTGGGGTGCCTGTGCCCCCACCTTTCCTCCTCGTGCCTTCGGGGCCCCCTCTGCCCGACACCCACAGCCCTGAGCCTGCGGGCCACTGGGGGCTCAGGTCCTGTGGCCTGTGGGGAGGTCACACACAGAGGGTGCCTCCCTGACCCTGCAGTCCAGCCCGCAGACCACGTCCCTGGGCGGGCTGGCCCTGCCCCACCCAAGGTCCAGGAGGAAGGTGGTGACACTTGGGGGGCCAGGTGGGGAGTTGGCGCCTCATCCCTTTATTCAGCCTTAGGCCAGCAGCGCTGCATGTGCCTCCGATTCAGCCCCCAGCCCGGCCACGCGGCCAGGAGGGTGCGGTCAAGCGCAGCACGCAGGGCTGGGCAGGCGTGCGGGGGCGCCCCGCCTGTGCTGGGGTCTCGTTATGAGGTCGCGGGTCTCGCTTCCCCCCATTCTACACCCCAGAGCCTGGCATCTGTGCGTCTTGACGTGAGTGGGATGCCATGGCACACGTGCGTAGACACGCACGCTGCATGGGACGCTACCACCCACGGCCGTGCGGCGCCCAGTGCACTCAGCGTGGCGGGCAAGGCCGGGGACTCGTCCTGGCCACGTCGGCTAGGACCTGTGACCTCGGCAAGCCCCTCCGCCCCCCAAGCCTGGCCCTTCATCTGTGGTCCAGGGCGCTGCAGCCTCTCTTCCATCTGAGCTCTGTGGTTGGGGATTGGGGGGGTCTCGGGGGGCCCAGGGCTCAGCTCGGGGCGCAGCGGCTCCTGGGCAGTGCGTGCCATGCCCGGCTCAGGCCCGGCTGGAACATGGCGCCCTGTCGGTTCCCTCAGGAGCAGAAGCGGCTGCTGGAGCTTGGCATCGCCGGCCCTGAGGGCCATGTGCTCAGCCGCCCCGAGGAGGTAGGCACTGTGCCCGCTGGGTGCCCAGGCCCGCCCTCCTATGGGGTGTCCGGCCCCAAGGCCCCGGCAGGGCTGCGGTCACGCTGTCCTCACCCGGGGGACGTGGACGGGTGGCCCTGGCCCCTCTGTTCATACCCCATGATCAGCAGTCACCCCAAGCCCAGGACTCGGGGCAGAGGCGGCGGGTTGGGCCCTGGGGACAGCTGCGTCGGCCCGACCCTGGGCCCCTCCCAGCCCTCTGCGCCCCGAGCCTGGGCCTGGGGTGATCGTGGGCACCTCGCGCCCACACCCGTCGGGAGGCCCCGAGGCCCTCTCGCAGCCTGAGCGTCCCCGTCCACAGGTGGAAGCTGAGGCCGTGTACCGTGCCGTCACTGTCGCCAAGCAGGCCAACTGTCCCCTGTATGTCACCAAAGTGATGAGCAAGAGTGCGGCCGACGTGATTGCCCAAGCCAGGCGCCGGGGTGAGCGCCGCCGGGCACTGGGGAGGGCCTCGCGGGCCTGGGGGTCACGTCCTCGGCCCCCTGGGAGCTCGGCTGGCTAAGCGAGGCGCGGAGCAGGACAGGCCCGCCTGGGAAGCAGCCGCCAGCCTGCCGCGGGCCCGGCCTCCCCTGGGAGCACGGCCAGCACCCAGCAGTCCCTGCACTGCTGGTGGGCGGGTCTCCCCTGTGGTCGAAATGGCAGCTGGCCACCAGGGGGCCCTGTTTCCGCAGAAGCGGATGGCAGTCACACCTGTGTGTGAGCATGTGTGCGTGCGTGCGTGCGTGCGTGTGTTGGCAGGGGGAGCCTGAGTCTCCTTGCGGCCTTACCCGGCTGACGTCCCGTCTGGAGCCCCATGTGACTGTTTGCTGGGCCCCTCTGTGCATCCAGGCACCGGGGTGCACATCCTGGGGGCTGGGTGCTCTGCGCCCAGAGCCCGCGTAGCTGGAGGGCGGTGGGCGAGTGAGAAGGAGCCAGGCCCGTGCTGACCCCCAGCGGGGGCGTGAGGGGGTGGGTGCAGGGAGGACCCGCCTGCCTGTGCCAGCTGCCCCGGAAGCAGGACGGGCTGTCCGTCGGGAAATCGGGCAGCACGGGTGTGAGCGGGGCAGTGTCAAGGCTGCGCCCTCTGGGGTCAGGGGGCATGCCGGCGTGGGCGCCTCTCACGGGCCTCGCCGCAGGGGTGGTCGTGTTTGGGGAACCCATCACCGCCAGCCTGGGCACCGACGGCTCGCACTACTGGAGCCAGAACTGGGCAAAGGCCGCGGCCTTCGTCACGTCGCCCCCCATCAACCCGGACCCCACCACTGCGGACCACCTCAGCTCCCTGCTGTCCAGGTAAGCACTGAGTGGGGTGGCTCCAGGCAGCGAGTGCCCCACGCCCTACCGTGCCCTCGGCCGCCAGCAGCTCCAGCCCCTCCCGCGTGAGCCAGAGCCAGCACCCCACCTCAGAGCGTCCACCCTGATACCCCACCCCCCAAGTCAGCGCCTCCGCCCAGCGCTGCCCCTCCGACAACCCCGGGCCCCTGCGGCTGCGCTGGCCCCAGGGGTGGGGTGCTGGAGGGTGAAGCCGCCAGGCCTCGGCCAGCTGAGGAAGGCCAGGCCCCTCTGGGCTCTCCTGACCCCCGCTTGTCCTCAGCGGGGACCTCCAGGTGACTGGCAGCGCCCACTGCACCTTCACCACTGCCCAGAAGGCTGTCGGCAAAGACGACTTCACGCTCATCCCCGAGGGCACCAACGGCGTGGAGGAGCGCATGTCGGTGGTCTGGGAGAAGTGTGTGGTGAGCACCCCCCACACCGCTGCCCCGGAGCGGGCGGCGCCTGACCAGGAAGCGTGCGTGGGCCGGAGTCGAGTGTGGGGGCCGGCTGTCCACCCCACCTGCCTTCGGGGGCTCTCCGAGGAACCCCTCGGCTACCGGGCAGCCAGGCCCCCCAGTGTGATGTCACACGGCTGGGGCTGAGCACAGCCCCTTCCCGATAGAGTTCTGCCCAGTGACACCAACGGTCCCCCCGAAAGCCCGAGGCCTCTGACTCCCCCCACACAGACGGCCCGCCCGGCGCCCCACGTGGCCGGGCCCGACCCCGGCTCCCCTCGCCACCACCCTGCTTGTGTAGGCCTGGCCGCCCAGGGAGACTGTCACATCCCTCAGGGGACGCAGACATGGCTATTTATATACCCACAAAGTGAGCACAGAGACCAGGCCTCGTGCACAGGAAGGTCCCACTGGCAGGCTGGCTGAGGGGGACCTGTCCACACCCCCCGGGAGGGTGGGTCTGATGCTGCTCTCTGCGGGGGGCCAGGGCGGCGGTCCCTAAAGACACCATGGACACCAGCACACCCACCCCTCAGCTAGCCTTCTTGCTTCTCAGGCCTCGGGGAAAATGGACGAGAACGACTTTGTTGCTGTGACCAGTACAAATGCAGCCAAAATCTTCAATTTTTACCCAAGGAAGGGGCGGGTGGCTGTGGGCTCTGACGCCGACCTTGTCATCTGGAACCCCAAGGCCACGAAAATCATCTCTGCCAAGAGCCACAACCTGGTGAGAGACGCTTGCCTCGAGCCGGGCAGAGCAGGGCTGGGGCCCCCGGCAGCCTTCTGGGGGAGTCCAGGGGTGTGCTCGGGGCGTGGCAGCCACTTGGCCACCTCAGCCAGGACGTCGGCCACGCAGGCGAGCTAGCCCCATGCAGGCCCGTCCAGCGCCTTCTGTCCTAAAGACGTGGGTCGGGCACGGGCACGGGTGGTCGTGGCCACTTCTTGCCCACAGAGAATGTCTGCGGCCACAGGGATGCCGGCCGGCTCGGGCTGTGTTGGGGGCAGTGCTGGACCCCTGGCCCTGTCTCCCCAGAATGTGGAGTACAACGTGTTTGAAGGCGTCGAGTGCCGGGGAGCCCCCGTGGTGGTCATCAGTCAGGGCAGGGTTGTGCTGGAGGACGGGAACTTGTCGGTCACTCCAGGGGCTGGCCGCTTCGTCCCTCGGAAGACGTTCCCAGACTTCGTCTACAAGAGGATCAAGGCGCGCAACAGGGTGAGGCCCCAGCCAGGCGGCAAGGTGGGGGTCCTTGCACCGCCCCGTGTCCGGGAGGTTCTTCCTCCCGGTCAGCCCCACCGGCCGCCCAGGGCCTGCTCCCTGGGGGGTTCTTAGCGGCGGCTCTGCAAGTAACCCACAGGGCCTGTGGGCTGTGGATCGAGGGAAAAAGATGCGTCACTCGTGGCCACCCCTGGGTGACGAAAGCAGAGGCTCCGGGTGGGCACAGGTGTGCGTTAAGCGAGGGCTGAGCGCTTTTCACAGTGTCCTGTGACGCCAGCCTCGTGGGCCGGGGCGTCGTGAGCGCGTTCCGCATCTTCCTTCTCTCCTCATGGCCTCGCATCTGACGGATGCGCCGGGCATCAGCCAGGCCGGCACGCTCGGCACTCCAGCGTACGGGAAGGATGTCTGCACTGAGTGTCAGGCCCCAGGGCCCGCGCTGGGCCCCTCCGTGGGGAGAGGGCCTGGTGTCTGTCTCTCAGGCTGTCGGCCCTCAGTCACTCCCCTGATCTGACATAGGAACCGAGCGAGGCAGGGTCCCGCCACACACCCCGAGTCTCCCGTGTCCCTTCCCCATCCCTCTCGTGCCCCGAGGGGTGGGCTCCAGGGCACGTTCTGTGAGGTCGCGGCCTCATGTATAACCAGGCAGAGAGAGGGGACACCTGAGGTGCGGACAGGTGATGGGCTCCCAGTCGCATACCCGGGGCTATGGGAGAGGGGCTGGACTCAGACCGGAGTCTTTGGGACTCGACGCCCAACAGCTGAGCCTGCACCTCTGCCTGGAGGAGACCCCCCTGGGGCAGGGTTCAGACGATGCCCCTGGCTGGGCTCGGGCGCTGCTGCCATGGGTCAAACCGCAGATCCTGAGGTTGACACCAGCTGGAATCAAGCGCACCTGAAGGTTTTGCTTCAATCGTGGACCGTTCGTCCACCATGCTGGCTACTGAGAAATGCCCGGGACTTTGGGGCCTGGATCTCCAGGCTTCCTCAGGGCCAGCGGTAGGGGCTGTGCTGGGGACACGGGGCGACGGGTCCTGAGGTGGCAGAGACTGCGGAGGCTGGTTTCTGATTCCAGACAGTGCCCCCTCTGCGGGGACACTCTTGTCCCCAGCAGGGCTCAGGGCTCGGCCGCGGGCCTCAGAGACGGGGCGGGTGTGCTCGTGTGCCAGCGTGTGTGTGACGGTGGGAGGGGGCGGGCGGCAGTGCCCGTGCACTGGGCGGACGCCCCCCTGGCAGGGATCCCCTGAGCTCCTGTGCCCCATGAGGGCCCTGCAGAGCAGAGTGGGCCGGGATCTCGGCGGAGCGCCTTGCCCCCCAGCTGCGGGGAGCCCAGCCCCCTCACACCCGGCCCCCTGGTCCTGCAGCTGGCCGAGATCCACGGCGTGCCCCGAGGCCTCTATGACGGGCCGGTCCACGAGGTGATGGTGCCCGCCAAGCCCGGGGGCGGTGCCCAGGCGCGCGCGTCCTGCGCGGGGAAGATCCCAGTGCCCCCCGTGCGCAACCTGCACCAGTCGGGGTTCAGCCTGTCGGGTGAGTAGAGCCGGGGGCGGGCCTTTGAGCCGGGGCCACATGCGAGACCCGCCCCTCGCCCACGCCCCGCCTCCCTGCAGGTTCTCAGGCCGACGACCACATCGCCAGACGCACGGCGCAGAAGATCATGGCGCCCCCTGGCGGGCGCTCCAACATCACCTCGCTGTCCTAGACCCCCGGGCGCGCGCTGCTCTCCCCTGCCAAACCGACTTTGAAAGGTGCTTGGCCTTCCTTCCCCTCTCCAGAAACCGCCTTTCGGGCCCGGGGCCTGTTTCGAGAGCCCCGCCAGGAGACGGCTGCGTCTTCACAGCCAGGCGGCACTGGTGGCCCCGCCCCAGGGGGTGCTGGGTGCCTCGGGAAGGCAAGCCCGCCGCCCAGCAGCGGCTGTGGGAACCAGGGCCTCACGACACGCGGGGCAGGCCGAGAGGCGGGGCTTCTGCTCCCTTCCCGTGTGAAGCCCTGCCCCTTGAAGCCCGCCTCTGCCACCTGTAGAGCTGCAGCCTGTCCCCGTCCCCCACCCGGGGCTGCGGTGACTTCAGGGACCCATCGGGAATCAGCGCAGGGTAGCTTCGGGTGGGGGTCCTGCAGCCGCGTGGGCACACTTCTCCAGGGACCAGACCCCGCCTCCGGGGGAGCTGGGGGCCCTTTAGCTAGGACGTGCTCCTTCTGCTACTCAGCGTGCATTCCAGTAGTTTATTAGAGCAGCAGTTTTGTGCAGTGACGACAGCTGTGGCCAGGACTCTGCATGCCACCAGGGGCCCGACGGCGACACTGCCACCTGGTCTGATGGAGACTGCGTCAATTAAAGGCGTCTGCGTCGGAAGCTCTGTCGACTTCTCTGTCCCCCACCACCCCCCATGAGCGGGTGTGCGCCGGGCCCTTGGGACCATCCTGCCGCCCCCCATGCCGGCTGCAGAGGTGGACTCTGGACCACCCACAGGGACCACGCTGCTCGGCCTGGGCAGGGCAGGGGCAAGGCCGGCAGTGAGCTGCGGAGACCGGTCCCCCTCTGGGGGGTGCCTGGGAACTGTGCCCCTGATCCCAGGTCTGCAGGTCAGGGACAGCCGGGTGGTCAGAGGAACTGGCATGACCCACGGCCAGGTGCTCAGGGGACAGGGTTGGACTGCGAGGGCTTCTGTCCAAGCTGTCTGGCAAAAGGCCAGCGGCGACACGGCCACGAGCCTGCACTTGCTGCAGCGGCCCTGGCCTGCGGCTGACCACCCCCCCCCGCCACCAGATGCGTGCAGCCTGGGCCCTGCCCCCTCCAGGCAGAGCAGCTCAGGGTTCTGACCCGAACCCTCAGGTTGGGCTGCCCAGAACCTTCTGGAAGAAGGAGCTGTTAGGCCGCCCCCCTCGCCTCAGCATCTTTCTCGTAAAAGTGGTTCCATTTCTGTCCACTGTGGGATGCTCTCCGAAGGATGTCTTCAGCCCAGGAGCACGATGGCCGTGGCCTCTGGGAGGACGAGCTGGGAAGGTCAGGGGCAGGCCCCCCCCACACCGCGCACCACCGGGGCCTCTGACTGGTGGCCAGGAGCATGTCTGAGGGAACACGGCGCCCTCCTGTCACAAAGCCCCATTGACCCAGGGCAGCCCCTGGAGGGGGTCGGTCCTTCTGGTCCCACCAAGACCCCAGGGCTCCAAGGCCAAGGTCCACTGCATCGTGTCCCCCTCCCCTGGCGAGAGACGGTGATCACAAAGCCAGACCACACCCACATCCCTGCCACCAACCCGGGAGACACGTGCTGTCCTCTGGGGTCTCAGAAGCGCCCAGATTTACATGTTTACAAACTCCCACCCCCGCTCTTGCCTCTGACGTCACCAGACTCCCACCAGCACTTTCTGGGGTCTGCCCGCCCCAGGTCCTCCAGCACTGCCCACCTCTGGACCCTGGCTTCTCTGGGAGTAACTAGGCCCGTGTCCCCCACGTGGGCACACCCAGCTGCTCTTCCAACATCCAACCCCCAGGGGCCAGAGGCCCCTCTAACCTGCCTTCCCCACCCGCCCGGCTCAGCCGACTCTTGCTCGGGACGGTCAGTGTCGTGGCCTCACCCTCGCACAGTTGCCTCGCTGCCCAGCGCTGTGGGGGCCCCTCCGCCCTCCAGCAGGCACCCCCCACACCACCGCGGCCTCGGGGCTCCCAGGTTAGGAGTGGGGCACCCAGCCCAGCAGCAGGATTGGGGTGCCGAGGGCGCTGGCGGTGGGAGCCGGCCGGCCGGAGCCGTGAACAGCAGCAGCGCTCAGCAGGGGCAGCGCGCACGAGGCTCCGCACTCGAGTAGTTTTGTTGTAATTCACGGAGGTGCAAACTTCGGAAACACCACAGGAAGTGCCGGAACAGTTTGCAGGTCTATAAAACACCCTCGCCTCCCCCCCGGCCCTCCCCCCGATGCACAAGAACTGCGGACCCTGTGCCACCCCACGGCTCTGGGCGGCAAGCTCACGGACGTTGGGCAGCCGACGGCAGGGCCGGGCGACCAGGCCTGCGTACAGCTGGAAGTGGTGAGGGACAGGCTCAAGTCAGCTTCGCGCCCTGCCAGTGAGGCAGGCAGCGGCCACCAGGAGGCCAGGCGGTCCGTGGGCCTCCCGCCACCATCACCCGTAGTCGGAGGGGCCCAGGTGGCACCTGCCCTCCTTGTCCGGCACGATGGGTCACACCAGCCTCTTGTCACCATGTACCTCCAAGAGCACAGTGGCAGCTAGGTGGTCAGACTGTAACAGTGGAAGTGGCGTGGCCACCAGCTCGGGTCTGTCCGTGGGAAGGTCGGTGCTGGGCTGTCATTGTGTCCCTCTGGTGGACCTGAGTCTCCAGCGCAATGAGTCACCTCCTCAGGGCTGCAGGCTCCTAGCCGCTCCCGGCCGAGGGGCAGATGGGGCCGCACATGGGCAGGGAGGGGCGCACCTCCTCACCGTCCGCCGAGGCCTCGCCATCCACACGCCCGGCCTCGGGCGCCGGCAGAGGCTGGCTCGCGGGGTCCTGGCCCCTCTTCAGCCTGGAGGGAAGCACAGGCAGGGGCTGTGTGCAGCCTCACCAGCAGGCCCGGCCCACTTCTCAGCGTCCACAGCCTGCCTGGGGACTCTAGTGTCCCTCAGGGCCACGGTTGGAGCAGGTGCTAGGCCTCTCTGTCCAGGCAGAAGCCCCCTCCTGATGGCAGATGTGGGGCCGGCAAAGGGCAGGCGGGCTGCAGGCACCCGGCCCAGCAAAGCTCAGCTCATTTCCAGCCAGGAGCTACAAGGAGGCTAAGTTTAAGTCAAGTTCTGGGGGCAGTAATTTTGGAACAAGGCTTTGCAGAGAGCTTGGCCAAGCCCCATTTTTACCCGGGCCCTGACTTCCAGAATGGTGGCCAGGGTCCTCAACCAGTGCCACATGTCATCCTGGTCATCGAAGCAGGACAGAGCACCAGCCAATCCTGCTCATCTTTCCAGCCAGAGCCTAGAGCCACCTCCTCCAGGAAGCCCTCCGGCCTCACCCTGCCACTGCTCCCCCACAGGGCTCTCTCTCCACCCGGAGCCGTCTTGGCTATTTGTGGCCTGTTGTCTCTCCCTGCCAGCTGGCCGTGCCCCTTCCGTCCCACAGTCCGTGGCATGCAGTAAATGTTTGCCAAGTGAGTGACTGAGGGCAGGGTGGGGGTCGAGGTGACTCTGCAGGGGCCGCCAAAGAAGCTGTCCGCCCTCGTCTGGGAAGGCCACCAAGCATCTCCCCAGGAGATTCTGGCCACTGGCCCTAGTTCAGGACGAAGGTTCCCGAGGACTCCCCGCCACAAGCTTGAGCGGGGTCCCTGTCCAGGGTGCTGCTCGGACCCCCAGGAGGGTGGGATCAGGGCCCCCAGGCCCTTCGATGCCACATGGCTACTGGGGTCAGGACCTGCGTGGCCAAAATCACCTTGGTCCATTGTCCCAAACTCCTCTCTGCCCCATCACCCCCCACGCACACGCAAGTGCACACAAATGCACACGCACGCACCCCCCCACAGACACACGTGCGCATGCACACGTACCCACACACACGTGCACATGCGCACTCACTTTTCTCTGTTAAAAATGACAAAGTCTTGTTGGATCGCGTCAAGGCAGTCCTGGAGGTAGTCATTCTCCTGTTAGTCAGAATGAGTAGTGGGCGTCAGCTTCTTTCTGGCCCCTCAGGTGGGATCCCCCCTGTCCCTCCTGTCCCCATCTGCTTCTCCTCCCGTGGCCTGTGCCTGTGGCTTTCTGCTGAGGCCTGAACTCTGCCCTCAGGAAGCCGTAGTTCCCTCCTGAGGGGAGTTTGCAGCTCCCAGGTGACCCTCAGCCAGTGACCAAGGATTTCCTGTGCAGAGGCCCAGCCCCTGCCCCAGGCTGGATGCCGACATGGCTGGCAGTGACTCTGCGGCCAGATGTGGTGGGAAACCACACCTGGCTTGGCCCTTCCCCGTTCCCCGGCCCAGGCTGGGTCCTCTGGGTGCCTTGACCCTTGTACACAAATTCCCTTCTCGGAGTCTAATCCCAGAGAGCCTGCCTGAGAAGGCCGGCCACAGGGGCCACGCTGAGAGGCAGACTCTCAGACAGGACTGAGCTGGGTCTCGCACTGGCCAGATAAACACGGAGCCTTCGCTGGTGGCATGTGAGTGTTGGGGGGGGAGGTGCAGGAGGAGGGGCGCTGTGGCATGCGGGACAGGTGGGGCAGGAGTCGCGCGGCCCATGGGTTGCTGGCCATCACTGGGCACTAGGGACGCATGAGCGCGTGACAGGCTCAGCCCGCCCATTTGCAGCCTGGGGCACGGTGTGCGCAGATGCCCCGGCCCGAGGCCTGAGCTGCACCCTTGACCAGGTCACACTGTGAGAGCCTCGGGGCTTCGGAGCGGCTGGCCTGGGCCTCGGGACTTTGGGATGGCCGTGTGCAGGGCTCTCCGGGCACCTGTGTGCCAGGGGCCTGGCGGGACACTGAGGCGGAGAGGGCCCCGCGCCCGGCACTCACGGACTGGGCACTGTCTCTGCTGCTGTCCCGGGACCTGCTCTTGGCCAGACGCTTCTTCTTCTTGTGCAGGGGCCTCGACTCCAGGATCATTTCCTCCAGCTCGAAGGTGGGGTCGCAGTGCAGGCGGCCTTTCTGTGGGGGCAGGGCGCCGAGCTCACCCCCGATCCCAGATTCCGCCAGCGCCGCCACCGCTGCCGCCCAGCCGCCCGCCAGCTTACGTTGGGCACGAAGCCGGGCTCCACCTTCTTCTCGCCCAGGTGGTCCCACAGCACACCGGCCAGCGACGGGGCCGCCCGCATGTCCTGCAGGCTGGAGACCCGGTGCTCGGGGCTCACAGCGAGGAGCTGGAATGAGGCCCGCGTCAGAGCCCGCCGGGCCGGGGGGCCGGGGAGCCCGGCACTCGGCATTCAGGACCTCAGGGCTCAGGCGAGGAAGGGTGGCGGGGGTTTCAGGCCAGCGACCACGTCAGCGCAGTGACACGCCAAGGGGACAATGTGGTCTGAGGGGACGGGCCAAGCCCCTGGAGCCCAAGCAAGGCACAGGGCCCTGCCTGCCATCTGTGGGGACGTGCTGCCAAGATGCGCCAGCAGGTGGCAGCCTCGGCCTGGCTAACTGCAGGACGGTGACAGGCCAGTAACTAACTCTGTCACAGCCGCCATGAGGCCCCGGGGTTCTGAGTGTGGCCCAGTGGGACAGTGGCTGGGCCTCTCACACACCGCGGGCCCAGTCTGCGGCTTCCCCAGGCGTGGGCTTGGCACGCATCACCCTCACTCGCCACGAGGGCCTCGGGGTGCCAAGGTGGCACCAGGTGACCTTCCTGTACAGGGAAACCAGGTGCAGAGGCTCCCTGGGGACAGGGAGGGGCCTCCGGCTGCCTGGACACAGCTCAGGGTTGAGGGTCTCTGGGCAGGCGCAGGGGCAGGGACTACCCTGTGGGCCCGGCATCAGCGGCTGCGGGCCTTGCATGTCCAGGGTGTCCTCCCACACCCGCTCAGGACGTGGCCGGTGGGTTCAAAGTGCGGCTCGGGGCAGCTGCGTGGCCACTGGAGGAGCGGCTCCACGGGAGGCACGCCGGAGGCAGCGGCACAGCCCCACGGCCCCGGGCGGGGTGACCCTGGGCTGCTACAGATGCCTGCGGGCCATGGGAGGTGCAGGGGCGTCCGGGGTCTCCCCCGCTTGCTCCTGGGGGGTGGCCCAGCTGTTGGCAGCAGGCCCTGGCTGCTCGCCTCCCACAGAGGAGCAAGGGGCATGGGGTCAAGGCACAGCACAGCCGCCACCCGCCACCTGCCACCCACACCCTCCCCCCAGCACACGGGGCAAACTTCACGCCTCAGTGCGGGTACCTGTGAGACGGTGACGGACAGTGTCCCAGAACCAGGCCGTGGGGCTTAAATGAGGGGACGGCCCCCACGGTCCAGCCCACCGCCAGTGCTCAGACAGGCCGGGCTGCTACAGGACAGCCGGCCACCCCACAGGCTGCTGGCCGCTGCAGAGGGACACCACCCGCCAGCCGCCCTCAGGACAGGAGGCCCGTCCCAGCCCACACTCCCAGGGGCCTCACCTTCCGAAGCAGGGCCACCATGTCCTTGGACCAGGAGGGGACGTACTGGACGCTTGCGGTGCTGAACAGCTGCACCAGGGACTCCACGGCATTGCCCGAGTGGATATCGTAGGGCCTCTGGGCGGGGGGCACAGTGCTGTCCCTATGCCCGCTGCATGTCCAGCGCACCCTCCCATCCCGCTCAGGACCTGATGGGCAGGTTTGGAGGGCCTTTTGCCCCCAGGGGCTGGCCAGGTGGGCTCTGGAGAGCCGAAGGGCCACCTCTTTGGGGACGGGGACCTGGGGGCAGCTAAGGACACGGTGCCCCGGGAGGCCCCCACGAGGGGCGGGAGGGCAGCTCGAGGCCCAGGCCAGAAGGAGCACCAGGACGCACGTGGGAACTGCAGGCAGCTCCCACCCTGCCTGCCCCCAAGGCCGGCACACAGCCCCACCACCGGCAGGAAACCCCAGTGACCCCTTCCACCATCCTCAGGCCTCACACGGCCACCCAGACTCGCGACGGAAAGCACTGTCCTTGCCAACGAGAATAAAGCCACCCCTGAGACCCTGGGGGTGCAGCCGCACCCCTCCCCAGGCTCCCGGGCCACCCCGGTGTGCATGCAGCTTGGGGTCTGGAGGCCAAGCGGCTACATACCCATCCACGCAGCAGCTCATAGGCCATCACCCCCACCGACCACCAGTCCACCTCGAAGGAGTAGCCGGTCCCCCCGTTGACGAAAGACTGGAAGATTTCTGGAGCTTTCCAGAAAGGGGAGGGGCGCTAAGCGTCCCCATGCGCAGGCCATAGAGCTGGGCCGGCAAGCCACCCTCCCCGCGCACCCTCCCCGCCAACCGCCCAGATCAAGTCGGGATCCCAGAGCCCGCGTGGGCTGGCCATCTCAGCGTGGCCGTCACCCACACGGGTCACGCGGTCTTCCGCGTGGATCAAACACAGCTGTTCCTATCACCTACGGCTGTGCCCTTAGGGGAGGGACCTGGCCCCGGCAGCCACAGGGAGCAGGAGCCGCGGGCTGGCAGGGCCTGCGCTGGGCGGGGGCCGCGCTCACCCATGTACGGCTTGGTTCCGGCCAGCGCGGTGGCCCTCTCCCCGTCCTTGATGATGGTGGCGATGTTGAAGTCGGTCAGGTGTGCGTGCCCTGGGAGGAGAGGGGACATGCTGTCCTGGGGACAGACGCGCCCTGCAGGCTGGGGGCTCACCTGCGTCGGCCTCCCGCCACTGCTCACCTTGCTCGTCCAGCAGGATGTTGTCGGGCTTGACGTCTCTGGAGAAGGGGCAGGAAGGGGGGAGACGCGTCACAAACCCTTCCTGTCCCTGCCCTGGTGGTGCTGGGGCTCCTCTAAGGGCCTCCACCCGGCCAGAGGTGCGACGTGGGCCCCGGGGAGATGCGAGAGCACGAGGCCCCCCCCCCACCTAGAGATGTGCGGACAGAGCTGAGTGAAGTTCTGGTCCCTGCGGGGTCGCCCCAGCTTCCGAGACCAGAGCGGCAGCAGGGAGATGCCGGCCCTGGACACGCGGGCAGAGCCCCAGGCCGGACGCCCGGGCAGACGCTCCTCCCGCGCCCGGGCTGCACGCAGTGGGGGCTGGGGCGATGCCGGGCCTCACACGGTCCGACTTGCAGGCACCCAGTAAGGGTTTGGTGCCTGAGCCGCGACCGGGGAAGGCGACCGGCATCCCGCGGGGCAACAACGCATGCGCCTCGCCGGCCGCCCTCTGCGCACACGGAACTGTTTTGCTCGGACGCAGCGTCATTTCCCCAGTTCACCTGCTTTCGGCGAATGCTAACGTCCGTGTGAACTCCCCAGGGACATGACGGACCTCTGCCAGGAGGCAGCAGGGATCCTGCAGTTACACAGACCAGGCGAAGGCCACCCCAACGTGGCCAGGTCCTGGGGTCCCCAAGAGCCGATGGCTCTCTGTGCTCAGCCCAGCTGAGACGGGACCCACCCCAGGTGGCCATCAGACAGATAGCTGCTGGGCCGGCCTTGGAGCCAGGGGCCCATCAGCCCGGGCGCCACACCTGGAGGCAGGTCTGCGGGCGAAGCTGGGCAGAGTGCCCAGGAGCCAGCCCGGCAGGGCTCTGCCGGAGGCTGTCGCCCTGCAGGTGGTCCGCCCCGGGCCAGTCCCAGCCCGTTGAGGCGGGCGCCCCGCCCCGTCGGTGTGCACACCTGTGGATGATATGCTGGCTGCGCAGGTAGTCGAGGGCCAGCGCCAGCTCGCAGATGTACAGCCGCACCGTGTCCTCGGAGAACTGGACGTTCTGCTGCAGGTGGTAGCGCAGGTCCCCGCCCAGAAGCAGGTCCACGACCATGAACATGTCCTCCTCGTCCTGGAAGGAGTACCTGAGGGCGCCGAGTGGGGAGAGCCCGAGTCACGGCTCCTGCCACACCCGACAACCCCCGGGCAAGGGCCCCAGCTCACACCCGCCCTGCACTGCGCACCCCAGGAGCAGGGCCCTGCCTGAGGCGCTGGGGAAGGTGGCGGAAGGTGGCCCAGTGGGGACAGAGGGGCCTGTGGGTGGCCGGGGAGAGAAGAACACAGCGCCATCTCGGGGCCACGTCCTCCCTGCCCTGCCTTCCGCTTCTGCCCTGGAGAATTATTAGTGAAGAAACTGGGAGAGCGAAGTGCCAGACAAGGGGCTGCAGCCACGATGGTGGCGGAGACAGTGGAGCAGCAGGACGGTGGCTGCAGTGACGGCGGTGGGCTTATGGTGAACATGGTGGGGTACAAGGGGTGATCTATGGTGGGGTGGGGTGATCTAATGGGTGGGGCATGGGTGCGATCATGGTGGGCTGGGTGACAGGGCGGTGGTGGTGACGGTGGTGGGGGTTGATCTATCGGTGGCAATTTAGAGAGGAAGAACAGGCGTGCTGGTAAATAAGAAAGTGAGCAGAAGGGGGCAGGAACATGGGGTTTAAGGACCCTCCACTCTAACTTTCTCCGTGAGTCATCGAGGCAGCCCTATTGTTTGTTTCTGTGGGTTTTTTTTTTTTTTTCATTTTTTTTGGCAGGGGGGAGATTGTTCTTTTTTCCTTTTTGTTTATGTATTTTTGTGTCTCAGAGATAACTCTTATTGTTAATCAACTTGCTCTTTCTAGAATGGTTACAAAGCAGTCACGTATGTGATGCTCCTCTCGGTCCTCTGCAAGCCACCCTGTCCTCACTCTCAGGGGAGGCAGCCTAGAGGGTGGTGCAGGTTGGGGCCTGGGGAAGAGGCACAGGAATGGGACCGCGGAGCAAGAGGACTCAGGATGCCAGGCTCCCAAACAAGCCAGGTCTCCTGGAGAGCCATGGACAAGGGCCTGTGGCCTCCCACACACACGGGCCAGGCTGCAATGGCCCCACCCCCGCCTGGCCCTGGAAGGGTGGCAGCATCCCCTGGCAGGCCCGCCTGTGGCGAAGGTGGGGAGACTAGTCACCAACCACAAGGGCTCACGGCCCCACGTCACCCCACGCAGGTGTGTCACCTGAGCGCACGTCCAAACCTCCACACAAGGTGGCCCAGGAGCCGTTCTACCCCTCCAACCCCCAAAGAGGAGGGGACCAAACAAGGGCAGAGGGTGTCACCCCAGGAGCCAACGCTCCTCAGCACTAGGCACCACTGCCTCCCAGAGAGGCCAGGGCGCCCAGAGGAGATGCTCCCAGGCCCTCCTGTTGCAGAAGGCGCAGTGCCAGCGTCGTGGCCGCAGATGGCAGCCGTTCCCGCAGGCTGTGAGCTGGCTCCTGCGGTGAGGCCCTTCTGCCCCATGACCTGCCCCAGGGCACGATCCTGCCTTTGAAGCCGAGGCATCTGACTTGGCCTTGGGCCACACTGGAGGGTTTAGGGGCACTTGGACAGCCTGGCCTAGAGCCATTGTCCCAAGATGCTGAAAACAGGGCCAAAGCCGTAACAGCTCGGGTGCCCGACAGCCCCTCTGCCTGCCTGGAGACCAGATGGCCTACAGGGCCGCGGGCCACAGTGAGCAAGGTTGGCGGGCACATGCGGCCGGGGGCGAGGAGCCTGAGGACGAGGGCCTTTCCCTCATGCTCCTTGGCCTGGGCGGCTTCGGGCTCCGCCACTCCCTGGGGACACTGGAGTCTGGTCGGTCTCCCTGTTGTCACGCAATCACCCAGCTGGGGAGAGCCACTGAGCAGGGCCAAGCGACTCCACTCGGGGTGGTGTGGCCGCCATCCGCTTTGACATCCCTCCTGCACCTGACCCCCAGGAAAGTAATGGGGGGTGTGTGTGGGCTCTGAGGGAGTCCCCTGAAAGACCTGCCAGGGCACGGCGAACACGCTGCTGTCCCCAGACTCCGGCTGGCTGCCTCTTCCTCTGCCTTCTGCTCATGGACTCTCAGGCTACATTGGGGGGATGTTCCAGTCTTTCTGGGGCACACTGCCAGAGCCCGAGTGCATTTAGCAGGGGCCTCTCCAGCTGCTGTGGGCGCCCATGCCCGCCAAGGGCCCTCGGGAGGCCCTGCCGTCCGCGAGCACACAGGCCTCAATGGGAGGGCGCTGCGGGACACGGTGCCAGGGAGGACAGGGACGGCCCGGGCAGCCTACAGGTCCCACACCTCCTGGGGCTGGTCTTGGTGCCCCTGCTGTGGCGGACACTCAGTCAGCCCCCAAACTCTCCCCGCTGACTCCCAGAAACTGCGGGCGGCGGGCCTCCTCTGTGCGCGAGCCCAGACCTCCTCATCAACGGGGGCCGCAGAGGACACCCGCACGGCCGCTGGCCCAGGCCCTGGGGTGAGGGGACGGGGAGGCGGGGCGCAGGGGTGGGCCGCTTGCTCACCAGAGGTTGACCAGGAAGACGTGCTCGATCTCCTGCAGGATCTCCAGCTCCCGGAACACGTGGCGGACGGCGTCGCGCTCGATGCACTGCTGCTTGTTCATGTACTTCATGGCGTACATCTTCTCTGTGTCCCGCTTCTGCACGATGCACACCTGCGGGGGGCACGGCGCGCTTTGGCACGGCTGCTGCAGGCTCGGCTTTGAAACGGCTGATGTCGGTCTTGGCGGGACGCACGCACTGTGCACAGGCGCCCTCCGAGGGCAGGCGGGACCCAGCCCGAGAGCTCAGCAGGCAGGGCGGGGGCCTGCGGGCCGGCGCTGGTGCCCGCACCCCTCGCCAGCCATGACCTGGGCAGGGGGCGTCACCGTCCTCAACCCCAGCACACCGTCCCTGGGGCTCAGAGCAGCAACCGGCCTGGAGGGTGGTGGTGATGAGTGACAGGACCCCGCAGCCAGAGCCCTGCACCCAGGAAGCCCCCGTGAATGACAGCTGCCATCTCGACATCCCCACCCCTCCCGGACGGCAGGGTCCCCGCACAGCTGTCCCATCCCCCTTGTGCACCGAACTGCAATGGGTGTCAATCAGCCATGCTGACGGTGCTGGCGTGTCACTACCTGCCCGGCAGAGAGGACCAGGCGAGGAACACGAAGCAGCACAGGACCAGGAGACGCGCGGCCTGGGGCTTCTCATGGCCAAAGAAATTCGATCAGAATTGGGGGCAAAGATCTCCAGGGGGAACCAGGATTCATGCACAAGACAGTAGGCTGCACAGCCACCACCGTGTTCCCATCCAAGTCATGGTGAGACCTCCCAAGGACATACCCCAGAGCCATCTCTGAGGTCCCCACAGCCCTCGGCCTCCAGGTCTTCAAGGACCAGGAGCAGGGTGACCTGGACAGAGTTGGAAGAGTCTGGGACTCCAGATCCCAGGTGCCTCGCCCAAAGGTAGGCCCGGAACTGGCCAGACATCCCAGCGGGCATCATGTCCCCAGCCAGGCATGCGGGGTCCAACCCTCTGGCAAAACCCGTGTGCCCTCGGCTCAGGGCCCATCCTGGGACATGAAGGGCCTTGTCCCGGAGATGTTCACCATAGTATCATTTATGCCAAGACTTCAAACACCTGAGCACCCAGTGACCTCGGCGCACGTGCCTATGAGCTTGATGAACGAACTCAAGGCCACGAACACTTAACGATGAGTGACGATTTCCATGGTGCCAAGCAGAGGTGCCACAGCTCGCTATCTAATGTAAGCAACGTGGGGATGCACACCCTGGAATGGAGCGTGGGGGCAAAGGGCAGCCGTGTCGGGGGGCGGGCGCAGCGGGCACCCCCTCGCTTCGGTCAGAACGTCGCATTTAAAAACGGTGTGAGTGGAGTCGTGGGACCAGGCAGATCACAGACAGCAGGCTGACTTTATGGAGCCAGTGCGCACAAAGCCCCTCGCAGCGCCGCCCGGTCCCCGGCCTGCAGTGTTCCCGGCCTCAGAGGTGAAGACAGACGGTCGCCTCCTGTCAGGCCCGGGAATCTCAGGTTCCCTTGGGGACCTCGAGAAGACAGGTACCACGGGCACGGTCTGGCCACAAGCTGCGGACTTGGCTTCTTAGCCTCCGGAGGCTTTCAACGTCGAGTCCGAAATTCCCAGCGACAGTTCCAGCCGGCAACCGAAGCTCCGTTCCTGCCACACTCGAGGGGCATGCGGCCACCTCCGCGAGACCGATCTGCTTTGCGAACGGACGTGACTGACTTCAATTACCTTTAACGAAAACGGGGGCTTCGTCGCGCGGACGTCTGTGTTGCAGAGGGAGCCACCGCACAGCCTCGCGGGGTGCCAGGCGCGCCCGCCTCCCCTGCCTCTTCGTGCCCGCCGTCCGTCACCCGCGTCCCAGGCTTTCTCCCACCCAGCGACTGGGAATCCCTGGGGACGAAGCCGCCCTTTTCCGCAAACTCCGCGAACGGGCGCTGGACGGTGAGCACGGACTTCAACCGTGTCCGGGCGCCCTTCGTGCCTGCTGTGGCGCGCGCCCCTCAGAGAGCTCGCCGGAGCCCCCGGCGCCGCCGCGGGCAACACCCAAACACAAGCCAGGAAGCGTCACAGCCGCCGCCCGCCCTTCCTGCGCCATCCGAAGATGCGCGGAGACCGACATCCAGACGTCTTCCTAAACCGCTGCCCTCTGGCCACCGGCTTCTTAGCCGCCTTTGTTTCCATGGAAACGCCCCTCATTTAACACCTGCAGGCAGGAAACAGGCCCCCACGTGCAAGATGTCCCCACGCCAGGAGGCAGTCGCGCGGGG
>NW_024349802.1:702798-703506 GCF_902729225.1 Pteropus medius | reverse complement strand
GTGCCATCCAGCTCTGGCCTGACCCGGCGGAGCACATGGCCCCCCAGCCCCTCTGTGCAAACGAGTCGCCTGCACACAGAGCAGAATGGTCACCAGACGGCCACCTCGAAGACATGCTGAGGCCCTGACCCGCTCACCGCCTGTCCTCCAGGGCCACGGCTCTGCCGGGAACCAAGACCCCCAGGTGAGAGCAGCAGGCGCCATGAGCTGTGCACTCGGCGAAGCCCGCGCAGTCCCGACTAACGGCTCTCAGTGCCCGAGCCGCCGGTGAGGACGGACGCCCATGGTGGGGACGGACGCTCCCGCTGCACAGCTGGGGGGCTCAGGCCCAGAGCCCCCCAGACTCCTGGTAAGGGACTGGGGTCGGAGGCAGAGATGGGGCGGACATCTCCCATCACAGGGGCCCGTGACCCAGGGTTCCCTTGACCCCTGAGGGTGTCCTGAGACCCCATCAGGGCCACTGGGCAAGCGCTCCCACCACCTCCGTGGCCTTGGGCAGCTCCTATGCACAGGGCGTGGCGACGACCCCAGACCCGCTCCTCACGCATGCTCCCATACCCCAGGCTGCGTCAAACCTCGACCCACGGGAGACCCAGCCTCTCTAGGGCCAGGAAGTCACATGCTGGCTCAGGGTGAGCAGAGGGCCAGCACAATGCCAGCCAACTGCCTCTCAGGAAGCCGGCGTCCCCCAACGTCTAGTCCCTAGGC
>NW_024349802.1:698258-698980 GCF_902729225.1 Pteropus medius | reverse complement strand
GGCAGGAAGGCAGCTGCCCCCCCAGGCCCCCCACTGTGGCAGGAGCCCCTGCAGCCACGACACCCTGGCTGGAGGCTGACCTCAGGCTTCTGAGCGAAGCAGCCAAGGCAGAGGCGGGTCCTGGGGCCTGCAGCCCCCTCTGCTGGGCTCATCGTGGGGCGGGGCAGGGCCACCTCTCCCACAGACAAGACGGGACACCCAGCGGCCCCAGTGAAAGCTGCCCCCCAACCCACGAAGACCCGGAAACAGGAGGTCCCCGGCTCTCGGGGTGGCCCCGGCTCTCGGGGTGGCCCCGGCTCTCGGGGAGGCAGGCCCCCTCCGGCTGTGTCTCCAGGAGGGTGCTCACCAAATGAGCTGGAGGAGAGCCGGCGGCCACCCCAGGGTCAGTAACGGAGCCACCGCCCCTCCAAGGGTGACCCGCAGGGCCTGTGACAGACGGGGACAGAAGTGGGGGAAGGGAGCTCGAGTCCCGCCTTCTGACTGGCACGGGATGCCCCGCCCGCCCTGCCCTGTGCAGGCCGTGGCCCGCGCGTGTTGCTCCCTGTGGGGCAGACGGGGTAGGGACATGGGGTAGGGAGCTTTCCAGGCTTGTCAAGCCCATGCCTCTCCTCACACAGCAGACGGCCCCCAGTGCACACACGCGTACGTCCCCTTCTGTCCCCAGCACCCAGCAGGGAGCCGCATGCCGCCCGGGCCCAGGGAGCCTGGCCGTGTCCCCCGGG
>NW_024349802.1:648390-695308 GCF_902729225.1 Pteropus medius | reverse complement strand
CAGCAGGAGGTGTCAGGAGCCAGTGAGACACAACAGCTGCTCCACACACAGGGCGCCCAGCTTTGGCTGGTGGCTCACACTCAGTGACAAGGCCCCGCCCTGGTACACCTCACCCCGCCCACTGCAGCCACAGGACACCATTCATCTGGGGCCGTTGTAACCAGGGGCGATTGCAGTTGAAACGTGGGGAGGGGTAGGGAGAGGGAGGAGACCCAGCTGAGGGTCTCTGTGTCCCCTCCAGAAGCCAGCAGGCCCGCCTGGCACCCACGACACCATGCTGCTGGCTGGTGTGCAGTCTGGTCCTGGAAGGTCTCCCTCGGAAGTGCGGAACTGACCTGCGCCCTGAGCCTCACCTCTGCCCCCCACCACCCTGCAGCCAACACCTGCCCATGTGCCCGGAGTGGCTACAGTGAACCATCCAGCAGACAGGCACCTCTGGGCGGCCAGGTGCCCGTCCAGACGATGCAGGGGACGGGCGCGGGTCTGCTTCAGAGGAAATGACCGCATGCCAGCCCCCCGCCAGCCCCGAGCCTGGCCGCGGGGTGGGGGGGGCAGCGGCGCGTGTTTGGGGGGCAGCAGCGTGGTGACAGTGCCCGGGGTGGGGCGGCAGCCCCGCCCCTCGCGGGGCCCTGCGCAGGCGCACAGAGCCCGGGCAGCCGGGTCACGGAGGCAGGTGCAGGGACGAGGGGAGCCCTCGCGAGGCGACGCGGAGACCTCAGAGAAGGCGACCCACGACATAGCCAAGGGCAGAAAAACCCAAGCGCCCACAGCTCATGAGTGGACAGACACGCGGAGTGGACAGACACGCGGAGTGGACAGACACGTGGAGTGGACAGACGCGCTGCGCCGTCGCAGCCGCGCAGAGGCCGGCGGGCGAGCCCCGCGCACCTGCGTGAAGGACGCGCGACGCGGACGGAATGGTCGCCCCCGTGACACGGGGCGGCCCGGCCGGCAAACCCGCAGAGACAGGAAGGGGGTGTGGGGCCACCAGGGGCCGCGGGGACAGGGGACCGAGCGCCCAGTGGCCACGGTTTCCCTCGGGGGCGACGAAGCGGCTGTGACTCCACAGAGGTGGCGGCTGTGAATACGCTCAACGCCGCCCGACTGTTCACTCTAAAATGGCAAATTTTAAGTTATGTGAATTCCACTCCGGCAAAAAGTAATTGTTTTTGAAAGTGACTCGTCAGGGGGCCCCACGTGCCCGCCCCGCGGAGGCGGAGCAAGGCGGGCGGGGCGGGGCTTGCATGAGGGCCCCCTGGCGCACGGAGTGGGGCTCCGCCGCGGGGGGGATGCAGGGGGTGCTGGGGGTCCCCAGAGGAAAGGGATCAAGGACTTCTTTTGCCGTTCAGCATTGTCAGTACACCTCTGCTGGACTGAGGAGGCCAGAGGGAGCACCCCCAGAGGGAAGGGAGGGACCCCACCCCTCCACACACACACACTCCCAGGACCTCTCCTAAGCCGCAGGGAGCACCTGGTTCGGGGTGGTCCAGGGAGGGAAGAAGAGGCTGTCGCAGGCACATGCCCTGGACCTTATCCTCACCCCAAAGCCAACCAGATGTTATGGGGTGCATACGTGTTTCCTACCTCACGGTCATCATCCAGGCGGACGGTGGGCACAGACAGCTGCTAATCTTATTTTTGGTGAAGGGAGAGGTGAAGACACCGCCAGGGCAGCCAAGGCAGCTGTGTTCTGACTCTTTCTTTGTGAACGACATCGAGCTGTTAGATCTATGAGTCTCAGGCCATCCGTCACAGCTGTGTTTTATTTATACTCAGCCTAGTTTCGAAAAAGGACCGAGGCCGTGCTGCATTTCTCTGACCTGTCACTGCGGCAGGTCCGCCTGGGAGGGCTGGGCTGGCCGCCGCCAGCCCCCGTGGGTCCCCAGAAGGCATTTTAGAGGGGTGCAGACATAAGCGCCAAAGACTAAAACCGCCTGGAAACAAAGGATGTGTGTCTGCCGCCTAAAGACAGGCAAAGGCGTCTCAGATGAATCCCAAAACACCAACCATAAAAAAACGTGGTAAAGTAAAAAAAATTTGTTTTGCTTCATTGAAACTAACGTGTCTGCTCTTTAAAAGTCACTATGAAGGAAGAGAAACGCCAAACCCAGGAGGTGCATTGGGGGTACCCGTGTCCACCAAGGGACTGGCAGCCAGACCATACAAAGAACTCCTGCAAGTCAATAATAAAGTGACAACCTGTTAAAAACAGTGCAGAGTTGGTCAGAGGTGGCTACCCAAAAGGCCCGTGAGCTGCTGAAAAGATGCTCGTCGGTCACCAGGGAGATGAGCTACCATGATCCCCGCCAGAGAGGCAGCCATGGCTAAGTGACAGTACCAAGTGTCGGCAGGGATGGGGACAGTGTGGCCCTGGACACTGCCAGTGGGAACGGGACGTGTGTGTCACTTTGGAAAACTCAGGCAGTTTCTTAAAAAGTTGAGCATGCACCCATTGTGTCACAAGAATCCACTCCTAGACGCCCACCCGAGGGAACGTCCACGCAGGACTGTTCCTGGGACCATCCTCCTAAGAGCCACCTGCTGGAAACCACCCCAACATCCCTCGCGGGCGGCGGATGGGGACCGCGTTACGCACACGCGACAGAATCCCATGCAGCAATTTTCTTCTACGAAAGGACAAACTACTGAAACTAAACGATGAGAATGAATCTCAAAAACACTGCATTGGAGGAAAGAAAGGCGGATTTTCAAAAGCACACACCACCTAATTCCATTTCCGTACGTCCACGGACAGGCAGAAGCAACCGTGGCCGTCGAGACGGCACAAGTGTGTGCCTCGCGAGTGAGGCCGCCTGCCTCAAACAGAGCATGCGAGGCCCTCCGGAACGACGGTGACATTCCACGTCTCACGGGGCCTCGGCTACCCATGTGGAACGTCCGTCAGAGCTCACCAAGCTGTACGCTCAGATCTGTGTATTGCACTGTGAGCACACTCAATAAAAACGCGTGAAGTGCATACTAGGGATAGTTTGCGGAGGGGGAGTTTGAGGAATCCAATCCACTACATTGTGGGACGACACGTTTGCCATCTGATTGCAGAAAACTGCAGGTCAGAGAGGTTAAGGGACCGGCCCAGGGTCACAGAGCTGACAAGCCGTCAGGATGGGGTGGAGACGGAGCTGTGAGCGGAGGCTGGACCATGGCGGGGAAGTCGGTGAGACTCGCTTTCGGGGAACAGGGGCACCGGGCTCGAAGGGGCACCAAGGAGCACATCACATGAGTCTCATGGCCTATGAGCTGGCCTGGCAGGGGACGCTGGAGAAGGGGTCAGTCACGGAGTAGGGACCAGCAGGCTTCTCAGCCAGCCCCGGGGCCTGGCCTGAGGCGGGGAGGGGCTGTGGGGACAGGCCACAGGAGCCGAGGCTGCTGTCTCTGCCGCCCACCACCGCATACAGAACTGGGCAGCGAGTGGGCAGTGAGGCCACAGGGGTGGGGACGGCTGTGCCGGGGGCCCCTCCCCACCCCTCCACAGCAGAGTGACCACGGCGAGGACAGTCAGCCTCGGAGACCAGCAGGGAGGGGCTCACTCCAAGGCCGCTCTGCCAGCAGCCGCCCGAGCCGTCCCGCACGCCCTTTGCTCAGCCTTGGGACCGGCCTGGGTCAGCGCAGAACCACTGTCTCCTGTGCATCCAGCTCCAGTGACGGCACCCACAGAATGTCGCACACTCAGGACCTCTGGCCCCGGCCCCACCCACCACCTGGCTTCTCTGGTCGATGACTGGTATGTGCCCTGGGCTCCGTTTGGGCAGAGAGAACCGGCCCCACCAGGGGACCCCCCTCCAGAAGCAGGGTGCCGCGTGCAGGCACTGGTCTCCTTTATGCTCCCTCAAAACCTGGCCAGAATGGGAATTTACACAGCACACAATTCAGTTTTATTCTGGAGCCCAACAGCACACCTCAGCTCACACTAGTGTGTGTGTGCGTGCATGTGCATGCGCACGTGTGGGTGCACTGTGTGTGCATGTGCATGTGTGCACGCGTGTGCATGTGTGCTGTGTGTACATGTGTGCGTGTCCACATGTGTACTGTGTGTGCACGCATATGTGCATGTGTGTGCACATGTACGCATGTGTGCATGTGTATGCGTGTGCACGTGTGTGCACGTGTATGCACACATGTGCAGGTGTGCATTGCACTGTGTGAGCTTGTGCACACGTGTGCATGTGTGGTGCGTGTGCGGTGTGTGCGCAGTGATGAGGCCTGGGGGTCCCGCACACCGTCTCTCCAGCTGGCCCATCGACTGCCCGGCGCCAGGCCTCACAGACGCATCCTGCTGGAGCCTGCACGCTTTGCAGGAGCCTGGCAGTCTCGAGCTGTGGGAGGAGGTGCAGCCTGCAGGTTCTGCTGGCTGAGCCAGCTCCTCCCCGGGGGCGGGTGAACTCAGGCAGTCCTGGGAGCTGCTGTGGGGGCGGGGGTGCTTGGGAAAGGCAGCAGAGGCGAGCATGGGGCCTCGCAGCCACTTACCACCCCCGCCGCCCTGCTAACAGCCGCCTCCTCCCTGTGCAGGCTGGCGGCCGGGCCTCCAGTGGCTGCCGGGCCTCCAGCTGGCTGTTCCATTGATTTATCCCCAAAGGCACGAAGGCCACTCTCCAGAGCTGACAAGAGCACACAGTGCTTCTCCCACGTGTCTTGCTCACACATCAAGAGCTGCCAGACCCCAGGCTGTCACCACGCCCTCTACTGGCAGCGCCTGATGCCTCGCCATGCAGGGTGGGGTGGTCCAGGCCCCACACGCCCCAGGCGCTCGTCGCCGTCGATGTCCTGCGTGCTGGCTGGAGCCTCCGGGATCAGTGACTGCCTGCTCAGCCCTCTAGACCTCTCTCATGAGTCAGTGGGACACTTGACAGCGTGTCCTCTGTCTACTAAAGGCCATGCCCAGAGCACAGCCCGCGGTCAAGAGAGGAGCTGCTGGTCCTAGGGCTCTGGCTCTCAGCGGGCCCCAGATCCAGGGTGGGGTGACCGTGGGGACGCCTGGAGGTGCAGCACAGTCCCCTGCAGCACCGTGCCAGGTCCTCAGCACCCAGTGCAGGCTTGTGAGCGAGCGAGCGAGTGACGGACACATGGCAGGCAGAGGGCTGGTCCACGTGGGGAGGGTTCCGCTTGCCTGGGGAGCGGCTGACAATGGCCCTGACCCCTGACGCAGGCAGTGTCACCGGGAGCAGCGAGCCACGGACCCCGCACTGCATTTGGATAAACAGAAGCCAGCACTGCTAAGGGAAACCTGATATTTTAAATTCCACCTCGTGCTAAGTGCATGGTTTTATTTCAGACCTTTTCTTTGAAAAGAGATTTACATATGTTTTTGATGGAAAGTCAATATTTAAAGATTAATAAGCCACACGGTTGTTTGCTTTGCAGGAAATGCGTGTTGACAAAGCCTTTTACCAGGCTGGGGAGGCCACACCTCCAGCTGACATTTACCCAAGGCTTGGGAGTCTAGTGGCACCTGGTGACAGAGCCATCCTGTCCCCTGCACCTCTCCAAGATGGGAGGCTCGCCCAGGCCTCTGGCCTTGATCCCTCAGGCGCCATCCTATCTGCCGAATAAACCTGGCCAGGTGCAAAGCAGAGCAGAACGGGCCCGGAGACACCCCTGCCCCAGCGTCCTTGGCCCACAGGGCCACCCCACCCCAGGGCCACCTGCAGACCTGGAGCAGCACGCAGGCTGCCCCTGCCCCAGGGGTGCTGGCTGGGGCTGAGTCTCCAGGGCACATTCAGACGTGGAGGGCAGGTAGCTGCACCTTAGAGGAAGGCAAACCAGAGGTGACAGCCATGACACCCACGCACGCACAGTCCTTCAAGGCGGGTGTGGGGTGCTGACCCCACAGGGACGAGCCGGCGCCCACAGTGGGGAAGGTGAGCTCGGCGAGCAGGAAAGGGCCCCGGAGGGCCGGGGTGCTGCAGGCCCACCCCACGTGCCCCGTGCGGCATGGCGGCCTGTCCTGGCTTTGCGAAGTCCACACTCAGCACCACGAGAAAACGGTGGGACGCAGGCCACTCGTGGGGCTCTGAGCACGGGGACATCCCGGGACAGCCACGCCCTCAGAGTCTCACACCCCTTCTTCCGCTTCCGACTCACTTCCTCCCGCACGTGGCCCCCGACGACGAGGTTCCCGGCACCCCGAATGACCAGGCGGCCGGCGCCCAGCGCAGTCGCGAGCACCTCGGCCCAGCCGAGACATCTGTGGGCGTCGGGGTTCCCGGCACCTCGACTTCCGCAGCTGCTCCCAGCCAGTCCGCTCCCGCCCCACAGAAGCCCCCACCTCGTCCCTCGCCCGCCCCGCCTCCCGCACCCGCAAGGAGGCAGAGATGCTCCGGCTTTGGCAGGAAGAGGCCTTTCCAGGGGGATCCCGGCAGAGGGGGCGGTCAGGCCGGGCCCTCCGGGGGCTGCACCCACTCTGCTGGGAAGACAGACCCGGAGGCTGAGAGGGGCCGGGACACTGCCCCACAGCTCAGAGCCACTCAGACCTTCGCTGCAGCTCTGGACACGGTTTTTCGGATGGAACATTCTGGTCACCGATTTTCCCGGTCCACGGAAAATTAAGACGCGGAGGCACCACTAGAAAACAGCGCAGAGACAGAGGGGAAGGTGTTCAGGGAACAATTTTAAAAGGTGATTTTTAAGGAGAGTCATGAGACGCCAAAATGGCAAGTCTTCCGAGGTCGGCTTGTGCCGGCGCCCGCGACCCCAGCGACTCAGTCCCCCAGGCACAGGAGCGGCCGTCACCCTGGGCCGCTGTTCAGACAGGGTCCTGCGTGCTCTAAAAGCCCCATATCACGAAGCCCATAGCGTGCCTGCCCCTAGGCTGGTTTCCTGGGTGACCAGGCATGGCGCAGGGCCCCACAGTGCAGAGCAAACGTCCCCAGGGCTCGAGGCCACGGCCGCTCTGGGCCTGGTCTCCAGGTGACGGCAGAGACGCCGGCTCCCTCCTCCGGCCCCTCGCTCCTCCTCACCCCTCCTCCGGCCCCTCGCTTCTCCTCACCCCTCCTTCTAGCTCGAGAGGCTGAATTATCATCCTGGGAAAGGGCTGGGGCTATTTTTGGCCAAAATGAGTCGCATGAAGGCAGGGCGTTATTGGAGGTGGAGCATCAGCCCTCTGTTCTCTTTCCTGTTTCCAAAGATAGGAGTCGGCAGGGCTGAGCGGCAGGAAGCTCACTCCCTTGGGAGCTCAGGTTCGTGGTTTTGGGGACCAGAGCCCTGGCCAGGATACACACCACGCACGCGGCAAGGGTGGCCAGGCCCACGTGGCTCTCCCCAAAAGACGCTGGGAGGGAGTCGGGGCCGACTCTGCCTCCAGCAGCCCGGGACAGCAATGGCCACAAGCTCCGGTCCAGCCTGGGCCGGTCCCTGAGCTGGAAGGAGGCCGGACTGGGGGTTCGCTGGGGCCACACACAGTCCTCTGGACCTTCAGGAACGCTGCTGTCCTGTGTCCCCTGCGACCTGAGCAGGATTCCTCTGAAGGAGGCCCCGGAGCTGGGTGAGACGGCCCGGCGTCCGGCCCAGTCTGTGCTTGGGGTGGCCACACAGAGCGCTGGGCACCTGAGGGGCCTGCTGGCCTGTGACCCCCGGGGCTCGTACATACGCACAATGCGTCAACGTGAGTTCTAGGGAAAGCGGGGCGATGGGACACTTATTTGTAATTCTGGAGAGAGAGAGGCCTTTCCAAGCAAGAAGCAAACCCCAGAAGCCACAAAGGAAAGACTATCAGATCGATAGATTTAATCACACGGCAAAACACCACAAACCGGGAAAAGGCATTTTCAATAAATAAGACACATGGGGACTAATTTCCTTCAATTACAAGAAACCCATACGAATTAATGAGAAAGAAAACCCAACAGGAAAAGACAGAGGCCTGGCGGGCGGGTCACACACAAGACAGTAAATCAGAGGTGACACTGAGCCCACCTCATGCCCAGGAGACACCAGTTTGACTTTCCAAAGTGAAAAGCTGGGTTACAGCCGGTGCTGGAGGCGGTGCAGGGAGGTGCGGGGGCCGAACCCCGTGGAAGCTGTCCGCACCCACCAGCAGGGGAAGCGGCACCTCTGCCATGAAGGTCTGGCATCTGCCGACTCACAAAGATCTATCCAGGTCAATGTGCGGTGACGCTCACAACTTGTAACCACAAGACCAGATGGACCCGTGCAGGCGTCCATGACCGGGGCTGGCCACGTCGCCCGTCACGGCCCCAAATGGAATGCTGTGTGGACACTGAATGCTAGGCGCGAGGAAATTCCCCAAAGAGGCAGCGGGTAGTTTTCACACGAGCAGGACTAGTGGGTACACGGTGACCCCGGCCGTGGCGATGGGAGCAGCCCGCGGGGCAGAGCCGGGGAGCGTGTGGCCGGGCGCCTGCGCCCCCCGCTTTGCCTGCTCTGGGCTGTTTCCGTGTCTGAACCGTGCACACGAATTACAGGGGCTGCCTGGGCAGGACGGTACGAGCTCGTTTCTGTTTTCTTCTTTCTGTCTCTTTATTAAGAAAAGACTAAAGCCTGTTAAACGAGACATAAAAATAGGTGGGCCCCAGCTGTCCCTAATTTGCTCCGCCGGACCTCTCCCACCCGGTACAGGAAACCCATGTGCCGACTCCTGTCGCGAGGGGCCTGGACCGACGTTGCTTAAGCTTCATACCAATGGCCTTTATCCTAGGAACAAACCAGTCTCACGTGGCCCGTGAGAACGCAGGGCTGGGACAGTCTGGAGAAGGCCGGAAGCTGCGATCCGCGGCTCCAGGCGGCTCCAGGCGAAACGGGGCTGCAGACGGGACGTTCCCACCGGCCAGGGACAGCGGAAGCTCCCCTGGCTCCCGGGGAGCACAAAATCCCTCGGACCCAGGGGAGAAACAGAAGGCGGGGAGCCGGGCGGGAGGGGGAGCGCCCTCCCGGCCAGGGGGAGTCTTCGTGTCCTGCTCCTCCCTCTGCACGGGAGGGGAGGGGAGGGCCGGGCTCTGGGGCCATGCGCCTCCTTTTCTGCCCCTGTCCTGCCCCCACAAGGCACAGCCAAGATCCAGGCCCTCACAGCCGGGGGGCTGGGGGAAAGGAGAGCTGCCCTAAACCGCACCCCCCATCCCCCGCCGTGCTTAGAAAGAGCTGGGGCGCTTAAAATACCCACGAGCTGCCTCAGAGGCTCCCAGCTTCGCAGAACCGCCCCCACGCGCAGAGATGAGCAGGCTCACGCCACCCTCTCCCGGGCCACGTGTCCTGGCAGAGCCAGAGCACCAGCCAGGACAAAAAGGCTCCCAGGTCACCTTCCCGGCTCCAGGACCAGCACCTCCCAAGGGAGCAGGGTGCCCTTGCCAGAGCTCGTGGGTAGTCTGCTTCCCAGCCCCAAGCAGGGCCAGCCTGTGCTGCTGACGGAGCCCATGGCCTCAGGCGGCCTCGGCCGAGCCCCCAGGCAAGGAACCAAAGTTGAAGGGCCCTGGGGCGACTCTGGCTGCTCTGATGAAACCAGGGGCCACTGATTTCCCTGGGTCAAGGGAGCTCACACCCTACGCTCCCCACCAAAGGGCCAAGCTGACGCGGACACCCGCTGTGCCGCATACCAGGTGCAGACACCTCCAGGACAGCGGGGGAGCCCTGGGTGGCACAGGCGCATGCCAGAGGGCAGGGGGCAGGACCAGGCTCAACCCGCGGTCGGCGGAGGCCTCCAGCCCAGGGACCACACCTGGTCACCTCAGCCGGAGTGTCCTGTGATCTCAGTGACCTGGAGAGGCCTTCCGTGTGCCCAGTGCTGAGTGACACGCAGGCCCGTGGCCTCGGGAACAACCGCAAGGTGGCTAAGCTGGAGGAAGGGGCTGCCAGGAAGAGAAAATGCTGCTGAGGCCCAACGGTTTTGAAGACCGAAAGCTGCAGCTGAGCCAGTGTCACAGGCGACGCTGCCCTTGTCGTGTGGCCGAGGGGAGCGGTGTCCTGGACACGCCTGCACAGGCGGGCTGGAAACAGACTGGGACACCCGGGGGGGACGGGAGTCCTGAGAGGCGGACGCCCAGGTCCCACGGGTGCAGAGGAGGCAGGGCAGGGGAGCCGTGTGCTGCCCGGAGCAACCCGGGTTCCCCCAGGAGCTGGAGGGGCTGGGAGGGCAGCTGCCTCGGAGGCTGTCATGGAGATGACCCAGAGCCATGGCGAGGCGGTGACAGCGGCAGTCTGGCTCTGCGGGGGCAGTGACTGTAGGAACGGACGCCCACCCCGCCTCCCCCGCAGTCCCAGCCGCCGGCGCCCCCTCACCCCACTCCAGGCTGCTCCTGCTCCGGCGGGCCCTGCCCCACCCCCAGCACGGCCAGAGCCCAGGGTCTGGACGCAGAACAGGGGCAGAGGGCGGGGAAGGACACGCCCAGACGGCACACAGCAGCGCCTGACAGGCCACCGCCGTCTCCCCCGGCGGCAGATACTCTGCTGCAGCCTCCATGGCATCTGCTGGCCAACTGACAGGAGGCGTTGCGTGGACGCAGGATACAGCTGGCCCAGCGACGCTGGGGACCACCAGCCCGCACACCTGCGGCCAGGAGGGTCGGCAAGCCAGGGCTGTAAGGAGGAGGGAACGTCAGCTCCTCGGATCAGGAGGTGGCTGAGGGTGGGGGCGCAGGGGGAGGCAGGCCAGGGCCAAAACGCCGCCCAAGCAGACAGGGCTGAGCGCACGGGCCTTTTCCACCCAGGCAGGCGGCAGGGGCTGCAGCCTGAGCCGCCCGCCCCAGAGACCAGGGGCAAACTCAGTTCACTGGTGCCCGGTACACGGTGAGCAAGGCCCGTCCCCTCAAGGTGTGCACCCTGGAACGGGGGAGACTGATGCAGAAACAGTTAACGGATGGGAAAATAGAGCAGCAGGATCGTAGACGTGAACATATCAATACCTATGTTAACAGAAACGGATTAACGTTAACAGAAACGGATTAACGTTCCCATCAAAGAGCAGACGCGTTCAGCAGGCTGAACTACACGCTGTTGGTAAGAGCTCCTTCCCATTTAAAGATACAGATGTATCGAAATAAAAGGGCGAGAAGGATGTGTCGGACAAACGCTCATCAAGAGCAAGCTAGGCGGCCACGTTAACATCAAAGCGGACACTGAGCCGAGGGACAGCGCCGCGGGGCGGGGCGGGGGGGGGGCGCGGCTCATCAGCAGGAAAGCGCGAGGTCGCCCAGGAGACCTAACGGTGCTGACCGCGCACGCGGCCAAGGGGCGGCGGCGAGCCAGACGGAGCAAAAGGAAGAACAGACCGGTGAAGGAGTCGGAGGTTTTATCTTCCTCTACGGTTACTGTAGGCGAGAAAAAGAGAAAACACAAAATACTAATATGGAGCATAAAAGGGAGGCATCCTGCAAACGGCAGCAGGACCGCGACTTAATGCCACCAGCTCAACGACTCAGACCAAACGGACAAATCTCATGCCTTGAAAGACAAAAATAACCAACACGAACACAAGGAGAGTGGAAAATCTGAATATCCCGTATCTATTAAGAAGTCGTATCCGTATAAAACTTCTCGGCTCCCACGGCTTCGCTGGTCAGTTCCAGCAGACACCGGACAGAGAAATAACGGGAACCTCACGCGAACGCTTTTCAGGAAGCAGGGGAGGCGGGAGCCCCTCCAGCCGTCCTGTGAGGCCGGCACAAACCCAGCTCCCAAACCAGACGAGGACGCGGTGAGGACAGACAACCTTGACTGACGTCCTGGGCGAACGCCGGCGTGAAGCTCACTGGAGAAATTTTAGGGAGTCGGGTTCCACATCGTGGGGAACCCGCCCGGCCGTGCGAGGCTGGTCCGCCGCTCGGAAGTCGGCCGACGCACCCACCCCACCGGCAGACCCATATGCGAGTGTCGCCACAGATCCCAGAGAGGCATTTGACAAAACTCGACCATTAACGATGCAAGGACAAAAACTCGGCACGCGAGGAAGCGGCGGCTTCCTCGGCCTGGTGAGGAGTCTCTGGAAAAGCTCAGCTGACATTCTGTTTCACGGTGACACTCTGAACGTCCCCCCGAGATCAGGGAAAGGCCAGGCGCCTGCTGTCGCCACCTCCATGACATCGCGCGGGAGGCCCCAGGCAGCACAGCCAAGCGAGAACGGTGAAAACGGAAAAACGAGACCGTCCTTCTCACAGAAAACCCTAGGAAGTCTGTAAATATGGTAGCGGGGTAGCCGCGTGCGGCAAGGCTTTAGGATTTTTAAAAATATAAAACACATACGGGGAAATTAATTAAAATACGTGCGGCTCCGGTGGCACGGCGTGCCGCGCGCTGGGGCGGAAGGGAGCTTCAGAGGCCCTTTCTCTCCAAACCCATCAGAAGTCTCAGTGCAGACCCATCAGTATCTCACCCAGCTCATTTTAGGAACTGACAAACTGCTTCCAACATATGCACGGAAAGGCCAAGAATCTAGAATAGACAACAATTCGAAAGGAGAAACGAAGGCAAACGCGTCCGCTTCCAAGACTTACCATAAAGCTGTCATCGCTAACACAGCGCGGGACTGACAGACATGCAGACCAGTGGGACCGGACGGAGTCCAGAAAGACCGACCATCATTGGTTCAATTGACTTTCAAGAAAGGTGCCAAGGAACTTCGATGGGGAAAGGATGGTCATGTCGGCAAGTGGTGATAGACAGATCCCGTCAAATCAGAAGGAGGAGGGGAGGGTGGGAGGAGGAAGGAGGGTGGGGGAGAGGGATGGGGAGAGGAGGGAGGGGTGGGAGGTGGGGAGGGGAGGGACGAGGGAGGGAGGAGGGAGAGAACTTTGACCCTTGCTTCATAGCAATACAAAAATCACCTTGAATTGGAACATAAACAAAAATTAACAGCTACAACTAGAAAACTTCTAGAAGAAAACAGAGGAGAAAATGTCCATGACCGTGACTTGGCCAAACACTTCCTAGAAAAGACACAGAGAGAGCAAACCATAAAAGAGGAAACTGATGAAAACCGGTCTTCATCGAAACGAAAAAGTCTCCTTTTCCCAAGTCGCCGTTGAGAAGGGACGGGAAGGACACACACGCAGAGCCCGCCCCGCTGGCCGGCGAGCGGCTCTGGCTTAGCTGGACGACCGCAGGGGCCACGGACACGCTGGGACAGCACGGACACGCCCACACGGGGCGGTGGCGCCCGGCGCAGAGCTGAGCACTTGTCGACACTCGCTGATCACACCCTTACAGCTGATGAATTTTATTCCGTGTGAATTACACTTCGATTAAGCTAATTTTTTAAATGAACTATTTCTACATACCAGCAATTAAACAATCTAAAGGTAAAACCGTATAAAAATCACGCCATTTACCATAGCACCAAATAAACACAAAATATTTGCGGATAAACGTAACGAAAGATGCGTAAGACTCGTCTACTGAGAGCTGCCCCTCGCTGCCGAGATGCGGAGGAGGCTCTCAGCGCATGGCGAGGTGCGCCATGTTCACGGACCGGAGGGCGCCCCATTGCTAGGACTCGCCGGACAACTGACTTATAGATTTAACGTAATCGCAATAAAACCTTCGCGGGCTTTGTTTGTAGAAGCCGGCAAACCGATTCAAAATGCATATGCAAATCCAAAGGATCCAGAACTGCCAACACGTTTTGGAAAATGCACCAAGTCGGATGATGCACACCACCTCTTTTCAGGAATTCCTGCGAAGGTGTGAGAACGAAGACAGTGTCATCGGTATCAACGAAGACGGAGTGAGATCCCGGAACAGACGCGCACACACGGAGCGACGGACTGAGGGACAGAGGGGCCGAGGCACCCCAGCCAGGACAGTCCAGCCGACGGGTGCAGCTGGCATAACTAGGCGCCCACATGGGGAGAAAATACCCCCTACCTCACTCTCTGCATAAAAGGGAGACAGAAATCCATCGCAGACCTACACCTGACCAAAGACACAGAAACACGAATCGAAAATGGGCACAAACGAGCTCATCGAAAGAGAGCACTGAAGGCCTCGGCGGGCAGCCTGGACTGGGGAGAAGAGTCACAATGGACGTCCACTGGGAAACTCGCATGAGGGACGAGCACGGAGCTCCCGCATCTCGGTGTTAACCGCACACGGTACAAAGCGGGCCGAGACCCGGACAGACACCTCACACAGGAAGCTCTGTGAAAGGCCCATCTGCACACGAAAACGCCGTCCGGGAGCCGTGAGTGCCCCCCGCGCCCAGATTTCCCTCCGCCCATCACTGCCGGAGGCGCCCGTCATCTGCCCACCCAGGGCACGCGCTTCCTGCTCACTGTGCGGCCCTCCGGGCTGGCGGAGCTGGCCGCTGACCACAGCCCCCGCAGCGCCCGGGGAACGCCAGCCAGCTTCCCTGGCCAGCCGATGCCTTCGCTCTGACCCCGAGCACCCCCGGACGGACGCAGCCAGAAAGGACAGCAGGGCGGAGCCGAGTCTGCCCCTGCCGAGCCCCGCCCATCCCCATCCCCGAAGGGGACCCAGCATGCGCCACACGTCTGGTCAGACAGCCGCAGCTGGGCGGCTCCAACCCTGCCACGGTGACGACGCGTGCACGTGCTCTCTACTCAGCGCGGCTCAGTCGACAGGCATTTACTGAGCGCTTAGTGCGTGCAGGGCCCTGCAGAGTCTGGAGCCAACCGCGCGGCGCTTCGCAGATGTCCCAGCACCGGAGAGACACATTCTTGCAACAGATTCCCAGAGACAGAAGGCACGCACCCTCTCACGCCAGCTTCTCGCATGCTCTCTCCTCGCCCCTTCCCGGTGCCTCTGCCAGGTCACCCTGAGGTCACCCGGAGAGGGCTGCTCTGCTGCGAAGTTCACCGTCCGGACGTGGGAGGCTGGACCGTGACATTCGCCGGCAGAGATCTGAGCCTTCCAATTAACTCGGTCTGCACATGAGCGAGCCTGTCTCCTCCTGGGCATTCTCCCTTAATTAAAAGAAATCGAGTTCGCTCCCTGAACGCTCCTTGAGAGTCCGCTGGACACGCCCACATGGGTCCAAAGCCAGGACTGCCCGGCCCCAGGGACCACCGTGCCCGCCACCTCCTCGGCCCGCGGTGCTCACTCAGGACTGCACACGTGGGGCCCAAAGGAGTGCGTCCTCCCAGTGAGCGGGCAGGGAGGCACCCTCGGGGCAAGGGGCCCCCCACAGTCCTCAAAGTGTGGGCTACACGCCCGGGCCCAGCCATGCAGAACAAGCCTCACCTCCTGGTCGGCCCTGGACCACCCTGCCAGGGGCTTGCCCAGCCTGCCGTGCCGCACAGGAGCCTGCAGAGCTGCCGGACACAGCTGCGAGAAGCCAGGACATCACGAGTGGCAGAGGCACGAGGAGTCCACGCGGCGTGGATGGCCAGCACAGCACCGCCTGAGCCCGGCCGCGGCACACACCCAGGACACCCTGTCCCAGGCCGCGGCCCTCCCTGGACCAAGGCTGGGGTTTCAGCCGCTGCTTTTCTACCTGTGCACACACACTCACACAACCACGCACACTCACACACCCACTCCCGAACACACCCACTCCTGACACACCCACACATGCCCACACAGACACCCTCTGGCACTCCTCCCGGAACACACCACTCCCGACACACCCCACACATGCCTGCCAGACACTCACTCCCAGACACACACCCTCCTGGACACGCCTTACCTCCTGCACTTGCATGCACGTTCACCACACTCACGCACACCTCCCGCCACCCTCACACACTCTGCAATACACCACATGCCACTCCTGAACACCATGCACATTCACACACCCTCCTGAACACACCCCGCACCCCACACCCACACACACATACATACACACTCCTGAACATACCCCCACACACTCACACAACCACTCCTGAACATATGCACACACACTCACACATCTGCACACTCACCCATGCGCATAAACACACATCCACATCCACACACCTATGCACATAAACACCGCGTGCACACCCACATGTCTGCACACATGTTTGGGCTCCCGGGCACTCACAGGGTGACCCGCCAAGCCCCAGCATAGCCCAGCGTCCTGCGGGGCAGTCAGCCCTGGAGCCCCGAACAGGCCCTGGAGGCCTGGTCCTGGCCGGGCTTCCCTCAGCTTCTCTGGTCTCGTCTGCACGCTGGGACCTCCACTGGCCCATCTGTCTGCAGGACGTTTGGGCCTCGGGAGGCCATGGAGCCCGGAGCCCTGGCTGGGAACAGGGACACCAACCCCGCCTGACCCTCAGCCACAGCCAGTGGCACGTCCCAGCCAGCGGCTGTTCTCATGGGCTGGGGCCGTGTGGGCCCCCGGGGGCGTGTGGTCATGTCTGGGGCATGACTTTGCCACAAATGCAGAGATAGATCACCGGCCTCCATGGGTGGAAGCCGGGGACACTGCTAACCTCCTCCAGTGCCCAGGACAGCCCCCCACAGCCTACAGTCCACCCAGATGTCAGCAGTGCAGAGCCGGCCCAGGTCAGAGGCAGGCCTGACCCCGCTCAGCACGCGGGGGGCGGGGCCACTCCCCGACCCCCGCCCACCAGCTCGGCCTGTGGACGTGCAGGGGGCCCCTGCGGTCAGAGCCACACCAGCCGAGGCCTCACACCACCACGCACCAGGACGCACCAGAACCCTGGGCAGAGGTGGCCGCGGCGGCCCTGGACACGAGGCGCCCTCCAGCTCAGCACCGGCTCCTCCGCTGTCAGACGCGCATTTCGTAACCAGCCCACACCTGAGGCTCCACCCTAATTCCGGACGGACTCTCCGACAGCTGCGCCTGCGGCCGCCCGGCTTCCTGCGCCACACCCGGCCTGAAGGAAGGTACGGCCATCTCCGCGTCTCCTTCTGCAGCCCGGGCAGCGGCCCCCGCCCCACCGCAGCGGCCGCCGACTGGTCCTGAAGCCCGGCTTCCCGGGCCGCCGCCCTCGGAGGGTCCGCGGGCCTGCCCTAGCCGCTCTGACAGCCGGGGACAGAAAGCACGCCGCCCGCAGAGGACAGAGGCTGGATCTGACCGACCAAACGGCCACAGGATCCCGCTGCCCAAGGAGGGTCGCCCTGTGCCCCGCCCCCTGATGCCGAGGCCCGCCCCCTCCCCCCACCCCCGACGCAGAGGCCTGGAGGAAGGGGCGAGGCTGGGCAGGCGCAATGGGGACGCTGCGTCGGACGGCCCTGAGCCCACCGGCTCGCCACGCCATCCGGCGGGAGTCAGGGCTCTGGGAAGCCTCTCTGAGGTCTGGCCCATTGCTCTCCCCACACCGGCCCTCTCGTGGGAGAGACGGGGGGCAACGTCAACCCCCCACCTGCACCCCCACGTTAGACAGGCACCTGGAAACAGCGCCTGAGCCTCTGCTGGGAAAGTAAAGCTGGCCAGAGTGGGCCGGGCTGGGCGCGGTTTTAAATGGGCCCCGGGCGTGGGGCGTGGGCAAGGCCGAAGGACGCGTGGTGGCCAGTGCTCTCCCCAATCCACCGAGCCACCCAGCCGCCCACGCTCGGCCGGGGGCTCTCCAGCCTCTGAGACAGCTGTGGCAGACCACCTGTGCCACGCTCAGGCCAGAGGTGAGGGGGCGCGACCTGGTGTGAACGCGCTGCGTTTAACACGCCCATGAGACACGTGAGGGCTGGTGCCGCGGCCGAGCGCGGCGGAAAGATCTGGAGTGGGGGGGGCAGGTCCCGGCTGAGATTTAAACCCAGGCGCTGCTGGTGTAAGGACAGCACTCGACGCCCGCGGTCGCCACGGAGGTCGCCAGCGCAGGGGCGGAAGGGCAGGAGTCGGGGAGGCGGGGGTGTCCCGGAGGCCGCGCGAAGACGGGGTGCGGCGGGGTGCAGAGCATCCAGTCTGCAGGGGTCAAGGACGAGGAGGGCTGAGAATGAGGCGTTAGACTTAGCCGTGTGGAGGGGACCTTCGCAAGAGCTTTGGGGCCAGGAGACAAATCCCGAGCCCAGGAGGAAAGGGCTGGAGACGGGAACAAAGTGCTTTCGAGGACTTGGCTGGAAACGGGGAGCGAAGGGGCAGGGACATGACGTGGTGTCCGGCGAAGCCTCTCACGGGGAAGTGAGCGTGACTCACTCCACAGGCACACAATGAACGCCCTCTGAATGCCTGGCATGATGCCCCCCAGGGACACGAGGACGCACGGTTCATTCACCGCCTGCGCCCGCAGGAGCTGGTGGCTGACACGTCAACAATCGTGAAACAGAGCTCGGCATAGTCCCCAGAGCCCGGCCTGCTCGCCGCGGGCCTCCCACGGCAGATACCGCGGACAGCTCTCCGCGGACCCTCTGAGGAGGGAGGCGGTGTCCTGGGCCCGAGGGCTGGGCCAGGCTCCTGGCCTGGGCCTGGGGTCTCTTTCCGGACGTCAGGATTCTGGGCCTGTGGCATGGGGGACACGTTGAGTGACACGTTGGGGCCGCAGGTGGGGAGACAGGCATTATAGGCAGAGGTCACTCGGGCACAGGAAGCGGGAACACAGGCGTGTGTGTGTGTGTGTGTGTGTTGCGTCTTGCACTGCCTGACCCCTACAAAGCAATCCAGGGCCTCTAAATATCCGCAGCCTGGGAACCCTGACTCCCCAGAACTGGGTCTGGGTCACACTTGCCTCCAAGCACAGGTGCTGTTCCGTCCGCACCAACCCAAAGGGCAATTTCAGGGCGGGGTGGGGGTGGGGGCGGGGGGTCGGCACCGATGTTTTTAAAACAGTCTTGTAAACTTCTGATTAGAGTATAATGCACATGCAATAAAAGTGCACACACGACAAGCGTGCAACTCGAGTAATCACTGTGAAGTGAACACACTCGGGTAATCGACCAGATCTGAGACACGACTCCCCGAGAAGCCCCCTGCGCCCCGCCCCCGGGCGACGCGGACCGCGCCTGCGCTGCCGCCGTCGGCGCGCACCCCGCTGCTCACCGCGTGCGCTGTGACACCGCCTGGTCCGGCGCAGCCCCAGGCTCGCGTCTTACACGCGGGACCGCACGGTGCGAACGCTCAAGGGCTGTCTGCACGCGCGAAGTCAGCGAGCATCGGGTCTGGCCCCCGAGCCGCCGGGCGGTCGCCCGCGAGCAGGTCTCAGCTGCCCAGATGTGCACGTTTCCTCGGGTCTGCGTCCCCCAGCCCGAGGTCACCCACGACAGCTGGAGGCTGACCACGCCGGGTCCCCTGCCCCTCAGGCCATGGGAGGTGGGGCGTCTCAGTAAGAGGTGTTCGAGGGCGCGAGGACGGGGTCTGAGCTCACGGCGCGACCTTCATGAGGGTTCAGGCAGCAGGGCCTCCGTGCGGTCGGGGGCAGAGGCAGTTTCCAGGTCTGGTCTGCGAACAAGTCCGCAGAACCGGGAGGGTGCGGCGGCCAGGACGCGGAGTCTGCTTGCCGCAGAGACACTGTCGGCGTCTTGTCTGTGTTCGCACGGGACTACGGGGGTCTCGTGTTTGCCTCGACCCATCATGGTCCCTGTGGGGCTTCTTGGCCTCCATAATCATGTGAGCCAATTCCTTAAATTTATCTACTTATCTATCTACCTGTTTATCTACTTGTCTATCTACCTACCTATCTACTTGTCCATCTCTATCTATGTATCTATCTATGTATCTATGTATCCATCTATGTATCTATCTATCTCTCTATCTATCACTAGCTGTCATCTATCTACTACACACACTATTGCTCTATAGGGCTGCGTCTCTAACAATAACGTATTGCCACTGGCTCCCCAGTTACGACCAATGTACCAAACGTGCGGTGCCAACACCAGCGGAGGCAGGGACGGGCGAATGGGAACTCTCTGTGTCACTTCTCAGCTTTCCTGTAAATCCCAAACCTTCTAAAGTAAGTTCACCGGTGAAGTGTTTTCAGTGGTGTATGTTTCGTGCATATTCGAATATGGATTGGAAGGTGATACGAGAAGCTGCAAACGGGTCTTACACGAGTGCTGAGGTTACATAAGACACTGGATTTCTTAATATTTTTTCTTGTTACTTTCGTTAAAAAGCTATAAAGGGAAAAAAGGGTCATTCTGGCAGCAGCGTCTGGTGGCTGGACGAGCAGCCACGCGATTTATCACTCAAACCAGGACACGTCTAAGAGCGAGGGGGCCGCCATTAATAACTGCCCAGTCTCCGGAGCCAGGCGCCACAGCCGGCAGCCACGTGGATGCAGGAACCGCAGGCTTGTTCCCTTTCTGGTTCCCATAAGCGTCACTGACCCTGGAAAGGTGCCCCTGGGCCAGCCGGGAGGCTAAGGTAGGGAGGAGGGGGGCTGGGGGACAGCCTGGGACTGCAGGGTGGGTGTCGCCTTATGGGGGAGGCAAAGGCCTGGGAACAGTGTCCTTCCCAAATTCTCCCCTCCTACCCCGTAATTCCCTCATGCATTTCACCCCCAGGCATCTAGCGCAGGGGTGGCGCCATGCTCGGCTTTGGGGGGACGCTTCTCACCCATTAAGGCTTGTATTTTCTGCATGTTCTAAACGCCATGGGCACGGGGACACGGGCATCGGACCCACTGACTGAGGAAAATGGTTTTTAAAAGTAATGTATATTCTGTAGGTGTTCACTGACCAATTCTGAATGTCACTTTGCACACTCTGCGGGAGCCACCACAGAGAACAGCGCCCTGGGGACCCCCCCCCAGTGATCGAGGTCCCGTACGCCCAGCCGCCACCCCACCACTCGCTGCCCCACCCGGCCCCGGCTCCCTGCTGCCGCCTGCAGGGCCTCACACACCTGCCAGGAGGGCCCACCGCTGGGCGTGCCACCCGCCACACACGGCTCCCCGGCCACGGGCCGGGGGCCACGCCAGCCCGGGCTCGAGCGGGCCACACACCAGGGCCGGAGTCCGGCCCTATCTTCAGCACACGGTCTCCCCGCCCACTCTTCGCATCTTCCTTCCCTCGGTTTAATCTTCTCCCTTTCGCCCTCAGTCACGTGCTCACTTTACAAACTATCCTTTCTGCCTGAGGAGCTCAAACGTGATGTCCTCGAACTGAGCACCTCCGTACTCAGAAGACAAGGGCACGATAAAAGAATTAGGAACAACCCAAACGAACGTGACCCTACACAGCCATGTGGATCCCACGGCGGCAGCACAGGAACCCGGAGCCGGGGCCGTCCCAGACAAGTCTGACCAGGTGGGACCCGGTGACAGCGCCAGGCGTGGCCCTGGGGACCACAGCAGGTGCACGGCCTCTGGCTCCTTGGACTTTGCCTTTCACGCAGGACGACGATGGGCATCCAGCCCTGCACCTGCTTGTAGGCACGGCGCTTTCCCCGGGCCCTCTGCTTCGGTGCAGAGGGCAGTCTCCCGGTGGCCCTCTGCACCCGGCCGGGCTGGGGGCCCTTGGCCGCGCTGCATCCCATGTGGCCTCCGGTTACAGCAGCCAAGAGAGAGCTCATGAGACAGGCCTCGAGGCCACTGTGGCCGCTAAGGAACAGGCCAGTGCCGCTGGCTTCCTCCTCATCCCCGCTGCCCCACCCCCACCCCCAGGAGGAGATGCCCCGTGCGCTCCTGCTCCCCGACATGGCCCGGGCCGCGAGCTGCTCCAACCCGTGGGAGGTGCTAGAGCTGAGCCGCTCCAGTCCCGGCCTGAGCCTCAGCAGGGCCTGGCACGTCCCCTTGTCACTCTCCGGAGCCCCGACTCCTCTCAAGAAGCCCTGTTCTCCCGCTGACCAGTGGGAAGGGGGCGGCCCAGAGACGGCAGAGGACAGTCGTGGTCATTTAAAATACGTCCACAGGTTCTGGGACATTCTTGCCAGAGGGTGGGGCCTAGTCCCCTCCCCTTGAGTGTGGGCTGGACATAGTGACTTGTTTCTGACAAATAGAATAAGGTGGCGGTGACAGTGTGTAACTTCAGAGGCTGGGCCTTAAAACTCACTGCGGCCTTGTCCTCTCTCTCCCGTATCACCAGACAGACACGCCATGGTGGGAGGTCCCGGGGAAGCCACACCAAGGCGGGAGGTCACTCAACCGGCCTCGGAGAGGCAGCCTCCCGCGGTAAGGAACTGCGGCCTCTGACTGCGGGCCAAGTGGGGGAGGGGGCTCACGGGTCCTCCAGCCCCAGCCGACCCTCCGATGACAGCGGCCCCGGCTGACGTCCAGGCTGCGCCAGGCCTGCCTGATGAGTCACTCCCCAAACCACAGAAACCACACGGCAGTGCTTCATGTCCTAGGCCACCACACTTTAAGGGGATGTGGAAGCCAGAGCAGATAACGGACACCCCAGCCAGGAGTGGGGACCGAGGCCCGCAGGACACGGATCCTGGTGGGCCCTCCCAGCCTCCAGGGCGCTGAGCCGGTCCAGCTGCGTAAGGCCACACGTGACGAGGAAGACGCCACAGACGTTGTGGCCCTGCGGACCTCGCATGGGGCAGAGGCCCACCCCACCAGGCCCTGTCCAAGTTCCTGGCCCACGGGACCCTGAGAAACAATAAAAATGGTGGCCGTGAAGCCGCGAGGTTGTGGGGAGCAGGCAGCAGGTGAGCGCGGGCCCCCGGGGCAAGCACTGCCAGGTCTGAGAAGGGGCACCTGCCCGCCCCCTGCCCCCAGCTCCCCCTGACAGGGAGGACACAGGCGGAGGAGCCTGGGGAACAGGCACCACGCCCCACCGCAGACCCATCCCCACCCGCGCCGTGTCGTGGGCAAGAGAGAAGGCGAGTCCCACGCGGGGGGCCCAGACGCCCGGCCTGGCCTCATCGACTCACGGGACCCCGCACAGCCCCCGTGTCCTGCTTGTGTGACGCGCTCCACCCTGTGCGCACAAGTGTGAAGAGTCAGCATGTGAATTCTGGAAGCGGAGACCTTTCTGAAGTCAACTTTTAAATCACCGTGAGAAAGCGAATGTGCTCAGCTCCTATTTTTAATAAGTCGGGGGCGCCGCTGACTCCCACCTACACCGTCTCCTTGGCTCCCGAACTCACACAACACCAGGCAGGGTTTGCACACAGCCAGCACAGGCCTGCGCCTGAGCTGGCAGCCTGCAGGGACCAGCTGCGGGCCCCATGTCACAGCTGGAGGAGGCGGGGCGGTCAGAGAGACCGCCTCGCAGCTGCACAGGCCAGGCCAGGACGAGCCCGGTCCGCTCCCTGCCCCGGCCACGCAATCAGATGCCTTAGATGTTAAAATCATAGGTTTCAGGTCAATAAGAAAAACAATTTTTGATGAAACAGGCATCCCAGTTTCCAGAAATGATAGTTTCATTAATTACAGCTTCTCCTGGATTGTCTCAAATTTGATCATTAAAATCATTCCATGTGCTGGGCCTGGCTGGTATCTGGGGAGCAGAGAGCACCCCAACACATTCCCCACAGGCACCCACTCCTCGAGCCTGGGGAGGAGCCCTGGGCACACGTGTCGTCGTGCGGAAGGCGCAGTGACCCTGCCGGGTGGACAGGGACAGTGCCGGACAAGGCCCGCATATCCAGCTCGCGGCCGATGGCCGGGAAGCACCGCCTCGCTCGCTGTCGGACTGTGAGCCGGTGCGGGCGGTGGTCACAAAGCTGCCCTTTTATCTCTAGTCGCACATAGATAGCAGAGCGAGGGAGGCACGAAGAAACACAGCTCACCATATTCGTAGGTGAGCAGGGAAAATCCGAATGGGCAGGAAGGGGGCACCAGGGGGGCCCTCACCGAGCTCAGCTCCAAACTGGGCTCCGACCTTCCCGGTTCCAGGGCCGCAGGGCACAGGCCCTCACCGTAAGAACCCGCAGGCTCAAGACAGCCCTGCAGGGCTGGCCTGGGGCCTCTGCAAGAGGGTCCCACCGCCGGGGCAGAGAGCGCCCCAGCAGCACCGCACAGGAGTCCCAGGGCTGTGGGGGCTGGGCCTGCCTGGCGGGAAGACGAGCACGCTGCAGCCAGCTCTGGCATGAAAGGACAGGCGACCAGAAGGAGCAGCGTCCATGCGCCCTCTGCGACCGGCCTGGATGGAGTCGGGGGAGAGATGCCCGGTCTCGCCTTCCATTAAAGGAAGAAGTTCCGGCCACAGTGTCAGGTGAAGACGCAGCATACACAACGCTAGTTACATTCCGGTTACATGTAACAGGCTACGCCTGAGAAAAGGCACACAGGACGATACAGAAACAAACAAATGCAGAGACGTACACCCCACTGCCACAACGCGCCGGCCCAACCTAGCAACTAGCAGCTTGCAGTAAGAGCCAACTTGTCGTCAGGGACGCATGGGCGGTGAGTTTGAGTCTCCCGTCCAACGTGAGGGGCCGGTGCCAAGAGGACAAAGCCCTGTGGGTTTCTGCCCTTGCTCGACAGTCACACCTGCCACGTACCCCCTAAGCCCCGCTGCTCAAGCGTGTCCACAGGCCAGCAGTGCCAGCGTCTCCTGGGGGCTGGCTGGAAATGCACTGTCAGGCCCCACCCTAGTTTCACAGGGTGCCTGGGGGCGGGGCCCGAGGGCCCTCTGCAGTTGAAGGAGCTGCTCGGAGCCGGCCTGACCCTGTCGGAGCAACGCTCCGCCTCCTCGGACCAGCCTTGGCGAACGCCTGAACGTTACCCCCAATGTGTTCTCTCTTTTCTCAACTGGAAAGCTGGGTGGTTACATTTTTAAGAGAAAGTGGGCTTATTTTTAGCATTTTAAAATGCACAACCAGATGGGTAGACATGCAGAGCTGACATTTGTTACATAAAGAAGTGTGACCGCAGGGCCCAAGTCCGCGCTAGACCTCGTCGCCAGCTGCAGGGAGGGAAGCGTGTCAAACTCTGGCTGCCGAAGGCCCCAGGCCCACCCCGCGCTCCACCTGGGAGCCACGGAGTGAGCGTGCGGTGCAGACTGGACCACACGCCTCCTACCCAACTCGAGCCCAAACCCCCAGCCCCGCTCCAGGGCCTCCGCACTGTCCTTACCGCTGGCGGAGGACCCCAGGTCAGCAGCCACCAGGATTCTGGCCACTAAGGCCCTGCGTTCTGCGGGGAGGGGCTGAGTCTTGGCCACACAGAGCCACTGCCACACCCCTGCTGCCCCCTCTTTTCAGGGTCAGGAGAGAAGGAAAAAGGCGCCTAACGAAACTCAAGCCCACACCCCCCTGGGAAAAGACTCGGTAAGCCAGGGCTAGACGGACACTTGGCCTTGCGGCCCCATCAGCACTATGGAGCCAGCCACGCACGCGCCTGGCACGGCCCGGCTCCAGGCACCGCAACAAGGAGGAGGTGGAGCACGGACATCGTGAAGCAGCCAGCGTGCCCCGCTCTGCAGGTGACATGCCCGACCACCTAGGAAGCCCAAAAATGGCAACTCAAAAGCTATGGCAGGACGAATAGCACCGAAGCAAGGATTTTCTTCACACCAGCAATAACCAGTGTGAGCCACCGCGGATAAAAAGATCCCATTAAGCGCAGGTCAACAAAAACAAGCAGCACATAGTAGGAATACATTTTAAATTTAGAAACGGCCGGAAAGTGCTCGGCTTAAGAAAGTGCAGGATTCACAGGAGGAAGGCTTTCTCATTCTCAGCCAAACGTTTGTCCAGATCGATTGAAATGTGCCGTATAAAAGGCGAAACCACAGAAGTAGAAGAAGAAAGTGCAGATACAGATGTGCAGAATTATTATTCCCCGGGCCTGGAAAGGGCTCCCGTAACGCGACACCAGCCCAGGAAACCACCGGAAACAAACGTATCGATGAATCTGACCACATGAAAATTAAACACATCCGTACAAAAGAAAAAAGGCCCAAACGAAACAAAATCAAGCAACATTACAAGATAAATGATATCTTGTGTGGAGGCCTGTTCAGGGAGAAGCCTTTAGAAATTTGAAACAGCGAAGAAAAACGGGACAGCAAACATCCCAGTAAGAAGTGGGGTCAGGGGCAGGTGCCGGCAACTCACGAAAGAAACACCCCAAACGTGAAAAGCAAAAGATGCTCAGTATCACTGGTGATAAAAGAAACTCCAAGGATGAATACAATCTCTTTACCTTTCAGATTGTCAAAAAAAATGAAGACATCGCCAACACCCAGAGTCGGTGAGGGTTCGGGCACATCATGTGCACCGGGAGAAGCAGACTCTGGTCCCCTTCCCCGCCTCTCCGTGAAGGCAGGCCTCTCCCCTCTCCCCCGGGACCTTCCTGCCGTTCAGTTTACTTATTCACTTTTCCTCGCCTGCGGTCAGCCTGCCCGCTCTCCCCTTTGTCCAGGTACCCCACACTTGCAGCAGCCAGGTCCATGGAGTCACCGCTGCATAACTAGCACCCAGGACAGCACGTGGCTCACAGTGGGAGCTGGACAGATGTATCGAGCTATTTTACGCGGACACTCCCCTGACTTGGCAATGTCCTTCCTAGGAATTTATCCTAGGGAAATAAGGCCAAGTGCCCAAAGAGGAATGTATAAAAAGGGTCATTGCTACATTGCGATATTTACAGAACGGAAACATCCAAACGTCCTACAGCAGGAAATTAAGAAAAGAGAACATTGTATCCACACAGAGAAAGCTGCGAAGCAGGGACCGATGCTGTGCTCCCTCGCCCACCCCAGCGAGCCCAGCCCACGGCGCTGGGGGCGGGGCCCTGGCCCCCCAGTTCTTAAGAGTGTCCAACAAGTCCAGTACGCAGCCCGGACTGAGGACCGCTGTTTAAGTTCAGCGGACAGACGGTGCTGCTGAGCTGCCAGTCGCCTGCGACACGGTGCGAGTTCAAACAGCAGGTGTGGCAAGACCGCACGTGGGGCGCGGTCCCAGCTCTGCATCCGAGGAAAGGAAGTGTTTCTGGGAGGCTGCGTGTGAGGACAGTCCCGGAGGAAGGCGGGAAGGGGGCCTCAGGAACACGCCCTGGGCTCTCAGCGCAGCACCTACAGGTGGCTTGGTCTTCCCATTTCGGACAATTTGAGGGAAAACAGAAAAGTATGAAATTCTTACAAATTTACACATTTTAGTGCTTCTATAATTAGAAATAAACACGAAGGCTCATTTTAAACGCCGAGGAAGGTGGCGTGAGCACCTAGTGGCCACGCGTCCCGGGCACTGCCGCCCGCCCACCAGCCCCGGGCGGTCCCCACCACCAGCGAGGGCTGCCTTGTCCCGTCTTCTCGGTGCTGTTACTCCCAGCTAGTGAGCTCTTGCCATGTGGGGTGTGGGACGACCACGGCTGCTGAGGAGGGCAGGCGCCCCGCCAGGCTCCCAGCTGCTCAGCAGGAAGGTGCTGGAAGCCCCTCGCGGCCCCTCTCAGCCTCTCGCTTCACAAGCGGATGCCAAGATAGAGAGCAGTGAAAAGGCTCACCCCGGACCCCTCAGCTCTGGGCTGAGCAGCAGAAGTGCTGGTACCCCAGCAAGTTCCGCCCCTAAAATGGATTGCCCCCACCCCGCCCCGCGCCCAGAAGCTGGTGTGAGGGAGGGGCGCAGAGAAATCGGGGACAGGGGCTCCAGACTGCCCAGAACCAGCAGGGACAGAGGCAGTTAGGGTCCCCTACGTCGCAGCGACGTTTGCTGGCTGGAATTTCCCCGGCACTTTGGTAAACTGCCCTCTCATTTCTCTCCCCCTTTCTCCGCACACCTGATTCGATGTATTAATTGGGTGTTTTAATCTACAAAATTCATCGGAAGGTCTCACATTGCCATAGCAACTGTGCAGTCCCAGTGAAGGCGAGTCACCAGCACGACACAGTAGCCTCTTTAAGCCCGCTCTGCAGGGGGCCGAGAAAATCGGGTGCGGTCTGGAGGGGATGGGAGGGGCGCCTGGAAGAGGGGGGGTCAGGGAGCAAGGCTCCCTCTGCGACGCTGCTTCCTCCTCCTCAAACCCCATTCTTTCTGTCTACACAAACCACGGTCTTCATGCCAAGAGCTGCACATTCTCCCTGCAGACACGTGCTGTGACTCCTGAGCTGTGCGTGCCCTGATGGTGACAAGCAAACATGGGACACGAGTGGAGCGAAGTGGCCGCCCACCCAGATGGCATCCGCGGCCACCCAGCCCAGGGACGGGCTTGGCCTTCTGATCTCGCCAAAGCCCAGATAAGTCCTGACCCTGTGTTCGGTTTGGGGACGTGGCCGCTGCGCCCAGTGATGAGCAGGTGGGTGATCGATGGTCACATGTCCTGAAGAGTAAGCGCCTATAGCCAAGGTCAGTCGCCCACCTCCCACAAGCCCGGCACAGCTGCTGCCTCTGCCAGCCTCCCCCAGGCAAACGCGGGGGTGGAGACGCGTTAAATAATTCTTAGATCAGATCGCGATCATCATAAACAGATCCTGGACTGTCTTTTTCGTGGTCCTCAAATTCTGAGACATAAGACACTGTGAGCAAGTAGAAAAATTCTACCTTAAAAATCAGAAGGCAGTTCCTGTGCGCTATTTCTACATCGGTCTGTTTCTGCATTCTCTGCCTCGGAGAGTGTAACGCTTAGGCACGGAACAGTGGCCAGCTCTTGGCTGCCATCAGCCAAGATGCTGAAACCAGAGGCACTTCTCAGACATTTTCTCATCCTGCAGTCAGGAGCTGGATGTAAATCTGCTTTCCCAGTAGTTCCTAATTCACTCTGGATTTCCTTTACTTTGAATGCTTACGTTAAAAACAAACACGTAACATATAAAACATCCAAAGCCGTGAGTTCTGCTGTCTCAAAGTTCGGAATGCAATGACTGACAAGCAGTCGCATGCAATGGCAGGCAGTCCCAGGTCACACTGGGCCAGGGTGGCTGGCCCTGACTGCCGGTGCTGGCACCCACGCCCCCGCCCCTGCTGGCTGTGGCCAGGCACCCTGGCAGAGAGCAGGATCCCCAGCTCTCTGACCGTTGCCGGCACATGGCCTGCTCACTCGCCCAAGCTGGCCTGAGGTCAGACTATTGCGATTTCCTATAATGCTTAAATTATTTATCAGAAATAAATAGCTTGGGCTCTCGCAGTGAGCCGTGCTCTAAAATTATAAAAGATCCATCATATCTCTCTGCAGCCTGCCTACAAATGAAAAAAATGCATATTTTGACTATTTTAAGAAAATGTCAAATGTGTCATCACTGTACCATTTAAACTATCAGCATGGCATCTGTAGAAAGGGGCTGTAAGTTTGTGTGTGAATGTGTCACAGTGCCCCAAAGGTGGACACCGCACAGCCGCCTTCGGTTAGGGTGCTAAGTCACAGATCCCTGGGGCCGGCGCCCGGGGAGGATGTCCGCGGGATTGTGGCCTGTCCCCTGCTTTCCACCAGCACCACCTCTGTGTGGTCACTCAAGAGACAGCTGTCATTTGGGTGGGGAGCGTCACCTGCAGGAGGACCTGAGGGCAAACCAGTTCCCCAGTGGCAGGTCTTCGCACCAAGCCAAGGCGGTCTCCGCTGCACACCTGGGCGCAAAGGCGGGGCGTGCGCGGTCACGCGGCCCCTTCACCCCGGAGACTGAGAGGGCGGGCGAGGGGCCCCTGTGGGGCAGGCGTGGCCTTCGCCCCCTCAGCCCTGCGCCGGTGCGGGGTAATAAGCCAAGTCAAACACTGCCCCTAAAAGGAAAATGAAAACACACGGCCCTCGGTGCCACCGGCGGCGTCGCGCTTAAGCCGGAGCCGTCCGACTGCGGACACGCTGCCACTGGACACGGAGGATGCAGGCGAGCCCTGGGCACGCGTGGGCACCGCGGGAACGGGCCACGAGTTTCCTCAGACACCGAGCCGCCTGGGGACACCCTCCCACCCCGGCGGCCTTGGTGTCCTGACGCGAGGAATCCGCGCGCGTGAGCGCGTGGGGTCCCCACGCTGTCTCCGGAGCGGCCCCGCGGCCCCGCCGAGCGGCCGAACTCACCGTCCTCCCTGTCGTCAAACACTGGCCTCCGCGCGGTGGCCGCCGACATGGACGAGCCCATCCTCTTCTTCCACTTGCTCCACGCAAACAGGGGGCGCGGCTGCGCGCGGCCATCGCCCGAGTCCCGCACTCGGGTCTGGCCAGCGCCGGACGGCTGCAAGGCCAGGGGCGTGTCGGAACCCGCGGGGCGCGCGCGGCCGGGGGGCGGCGAGCCCGGGGGCGCCGAGGCGCTGCTGCCCCTGCGCTCGGCGCCGCTCCTCATCGCCAGGCCTGGATGCGCGCCGCAGCCGCAGCCGCAGCCCGGGGCATGGCCCGCCCGCCGGGCGGGAGCGGGAGCCGGAGCGGGAGCGGCCGGCAGCGCCCGCCGTGCGCCGCAGCCCCGGCGCTCGCGGGTCCTGGAGGCCGTGCGGGCTCCGCCGACTGAGAGCGCGCGGGGGCGGGACCGGGGCGGGGCCCGCGGGAAGGAGTAGGGGTGAGGCCTGGAGCCGGGGGCGGGGACAGGGCGGGACCCGCGCGCCTTGTGGCGCTGGGTGCTGTGTACCCGCCGACCACCTCGGGAGGGGCCGGGGCCTCTCCGACTGGGCGGCGGGGCCGACAGCTAGGGAGGGGAGGCCACGGTCCACTCTGAGTATCCTGGAGTCTCGGGGACGGGGACAGCTTCGCCCCGCAGAGCGGCGGAGACTATGGGGTCTCCTCCTTGGGCGTCTCCATTGCCGGTGCCTTCGTGAAGAAGGCCGGCCCTCCGACCGGCGGCGACGGAGCAGCCTACGTCTCTGCGCTTCACAAAGCCGCGCAGGGCCCGGGATGGGGCTGAGGGAAGCGGCTGCGCTGGGGCGGAGGCCGGGTCTCGCTCGGGACTCGCAGCCCCGCGGTACCGGGCCCGGTGCGGACCCCTCCCTGGGCTAGGTGAAGGATGGGGGACCGGACGCGGGAGGGGCGGTGCCGGGGCTGGTGCGCGAGCCCCTCCCCACGCGGCCCGCACAGAGCCTCGCTGCGCGCGCGCGCGCGCGCGCACACGCACTTGCGCGCTGGGGGTCGCGGCGGTGCTGAGCACAGGCACACGCGCTCTCAGCGTCCGCGGAGCTGGGTCCCTGGTCCGCTCCCAACGTGGCCCGCATGGCACCAGTCCTGAGCTGGAGCCCCTGGCACAGGTCCACGCGGCATGCTTGCCTGGGGACCGTGCGCCTGCGTCGCCCACCGTCCCCTGGCCCTACACAGCTCCTATAGGGGCCTGGGCGCTGACTGCTGAGCTCTTTCCACAGCTTTCGCCGCCTATTCGGGGGCGCGAGGCTCGGTGTGACCCCATGCGCCTCCGCGCGTTGGCGCAGCCGCGTGAGACCGCGCGTAAAGTGCTCGGCACAGCGAACGCACCAGGAGATCTGGGCCCTTCGAGTATCGCCTAGCGCCCTGCTCCTGACACCTCGTCACTGAAGAGTCCATCGCTTCGGTATGGGTTGTTTGACTTTTGGAGCCTTTGCCTCCTTAAATTCCGCCTGGGAGCCAGGCCACGGAGCTGGCCGTCCCCTCCTCACCCCCCGCCCCCCGTGAGGCTCTGGAAGAGCCTTCTGCAGCACGGCACATAGTTCACAGAAAGCAAGGTCACCGAGCCCGCGGAGCTCTCCCGCCGCCGCCCCCCTCTGCGCACATGCTTCAGCCGCCCTAGGCTCTGTCCAGGCCTCACGGCCCCCACCTGGCCCCCACCTGCGGTAGGACTCAGTCTCCTGCCATGGCGGGGGCTGCGGTCGCCTCCCCTCTTTTAAATTCAGTGTGGCTCCTCGCCCTGCCTGATCAGCGAAATGGGAGCAGAGGTGATCTGTGTACTTCCTGGGCCACACTTTAGGGGCCAGTGCCCGGCTGGCTATCGGTCGACCACTGGGGGACCGCCAGCCCACCAGCCTGGGGCCTGAAGAACGAGGGAGAAGTCAGCGCGGTGTTGAGCCGCCGCGTGCGCCATGTTACTTTTACAGCAGCAGCGTGGTAACCTAGGTGGGCCGCACCCACCACCTCCTGCAGGCCGGTTGCCTGGCCCACACGCGCATCCGGTCTCGGGGTAGATTTCCCACGTGGGGACCAGTGTCTGGCCGGAGATGGCGTCTAGCCTCCCAAGCTCCTGCAGCGCCGTGTCCTCGGCTCTCTCTTAAATCCACTTCCCCTTCCCCGCAGGCGCACAGCACTCGGAAGGGGAAGGCGAGGCGCCGCACCCGCACGGGGGAGCTCCTGCAGGGGTTTCCGCCCTCCCAGCAGCAAGTGCAGGGGTTCCGAAAGGGAGCATGGCACAGGGAGGCGCACGTCAGAACCCCCCGGACCCGCACGCGGCCTCCACGCAGCCTGGGGGTCTCCAGGACAGACCGAGCACAGTTCTCTGCTCCTCTCCTAAGGACACCCCCTAAAGGGGCAGACAAGGAACACAAAGGTGTGACCCTGCACCTCAGAGTGGGAACAGGAGAAGGGACGCTAGGAGGAAACCATGATGACTAGAAAGCTACTGTGAATCCTGGAGACAGGGAGGTAACGGCAGTAGGGGACATCTTTGCCTATGTCCCGACGCATCTCCATTTGTCCCTCTAAAGGCCTCAGAAGGGCACGTGGGCGTGGGCCCTTCGCAGCCGAGCAGACGCATCCCAGAGGCTCGCCAGGCACCGATGGACACCCTTGGACAGCAGCAGGACCCACGGCTCATGCACAGGCTGTCACCTCGATTTTGCGGCTGAGGTGCACGAAATGGTACCTCGTTTGGGATAAAATTTCATTTTCCTGCTAGCTGGTAAAGTGGGGTGTCTTCATATCTTTATTGGCCATTTGTTTTCCTCTACTCCGAGTTGTTGGTTCATACTTTTTCCTATTAATCCAAATGGATTTATTTTTATCTTTTTTATTGAATTACCGTTCTTTATGCGTTCTGCATATTGACCTTTATTGGATTACATGTTGTGCACACCAATCTTTATTGGATATAAAAATTGCCAATAGCTTCGTTTGTTTTGGGCTCAACTTTTAACTTTCCCTACGCTGTCTTTTTGATAAATGAGAGGACTTTTAATGTGATGCATTTATCAGTATTTTTATGGTTAGTGCTTTTATGTCTTGGAAAACTGGCTGGCTTGGGAGGGGCAGTCTGTCCCCAGTTGGTGAGCCCCGATGTCAGAGCATGGAAGGCACAGAAAACAGTTCACACAGGGACCAGGCTGCCTGCTGTCTGTCTGTCTGTGCCGTGGTGCAGTTGGGGACAGGAAGATGACCTGGGAGTGGGGGGCACAGACCAGTGGGCCCACAAGCCGTATCTGGGGCCGGCCGTGGTTAGCACTCGGTCTCCACGTGCCTTCGTTCTCACAGGGGCCATGGTGACAGTTAGGTCTTCGCGTAGGAATATCAACCCGGCTTATGTCCACCTGTCCCTGAAGAGTCCCCTTTCCCGTGTGCACAAGGTCGTGGCACCCTTGGGGTGGTAGGTGGACTCCTCGCTGGGTGCAGGGGCTGTGGCGTTGCAGCCTGCCCTCCTCGGAACCTGCTTTCTCCTTGAATCAACACGTCTGGGTACAAACGTGGCTTAGGCCTGAAAACGGGCCGGGTGTCACAGGTGTCACAGGTGTCATGGGTGACACGGGGGCCCTGGTCTACCCCTGACTCCTTGATTGTCTTGGTGAGCGGTGCCCGTGTGGGTAGGCACAGGTTCCATCCTGGGGTCCCAACTGGCGTAGGCAACACTCACACTCACTGACACGTCAGCTCATCCCTGCACCCCAGCAAAGACGGCTCCTTCGGGGGGTGTGCTGATACCAGCTGTGGGAGACAGCGATGCCCAAACATGTCCACATCTTAACTCCCGAAACTTGTGGACACGCCAGTTACATGGCACGAGGGACCACGTACACATGACCGAGCCCCAAATGTTGGGATGGGAAGAGTATCCTGGGTCCTCATCAGACAGGAAGGCGGCGCAGCGTCCAAGATGTGACGATGGACAGTGACAGGTGGGGCTGCAGCCACGGGATCAGGAGGCCCCGAACCTGGGGGAGCAAGGAGCCCACTCTCCCCCCAGAGCTTCAGGAGGAACTCGATTTCGCTCGGGGAGACCAGGTCAGACTTCTGGCCTCGGAGCCGCGAGGTGATAAATGTGGTGTCGCAAGCTGCTGAGTTCCTGGTGATCTGTTACAACTGCAACAGGAAACAGATACACTGGTGTCGAGATAGTGTTTTCACCCGGTCACGTGTGAATTCCAAGATGATGAACACCTAGACCTTGGCCTGCAAATGAGCTCGCATCATCAGTCTGTTCAAGCGAGACTTGGTGTTTGAGAGCTTCTAGTCAGACGCTGAAAACTAAAGCCTTTAGTGCATTCGACGTCAGTGTGTGTGAGAGGTGTTTGCCGTCTGTGCAACCCCGGCTCCTCAAGAAGCAGCTGCATCCGTCTCCGCTGCTTTCTCTTCAAAGAAAGAGTGTGCTGTTTATCAGAAATTACCGAAACGTTACGGCAGCTGGTGATTCAGGGGACACGCTTTCATTCATTCACTGACTCATTCATTCAAAGTGGACTGGACGCCCACCTGCCACCGGGCTCTATGCTCACCCCACGTCCCAGCCTCTGCCCTGGATGCTCCATGTGGCTCTCGACAGGCAGAACGCACCCCCCCAGAAGACGTCTCGAGGGCCCCCCGGCTACAGAACAAGTTCCCACATAAGCCGGTTCTCACTGCAGTGATGGGCGTCCAGGGAAGGAGGGACAGCTCCAAGGGACACGAAAGGGAGTCAAAGCCGGGAGTCTAGCTGGGCGCGGTGCGAACCCAGCCATTTCGGGGACATCATGGGAGGCGCACTCCTCGGCATGAGCCCCCAGGAAGGACTTGGTCACCCCCAAGAGGAGGAGGGGACATCTTTTCTCTGCTGTCTTAATTCTTTGCAAGGAACGATGACACATTCCCACTGCAGCACTTTATAATGAGGGCCCAGCAGGCAAAGCCGAGCCTGATGAAACAGAACCGGCTGCTCAGAGCACTTCGAACACCTCCCAGAAAATAACTGGCCATTCTGAAACCCGTGAAACTGATCTAGAGATGCTAAGTGTCCTTATTTTCAACTTTCTATAAAGCAGACTTCAAGTTTTAAACAATTTGATGACTTGTTTCTTTCTTGATGTAGGAGAACACTAGTAACTGGAACACCGTCAGGCGTAACTTACCGCATTTCACCCGGGGTATAAAACAGGAAAACCAAAATAGGACAAAACTCTTTTATTGTCCTTTATTTGAAAAACATTTACTTCCTCTGGGCGGAAGGCATTACAAGTTCACGTTCAGAGACCTTCCCCGATTCCCTCCACTCATGGCTACAACAGATCGTTCAAAAAAATATATAAAAACCAAAACACTTTCAGAGATCAAAGGTGAAATGGAAGCGCCAGGCAGCGTGGACGGCTGGGACTCTGGGCCTGAGGGGCTCTGGATCCAGAAACGGGCGGAGGCGCTGGTCATCTGTCCCTGAGCAGCAAAGGATCTAAAGCGCCCCAGGGGGAGTGGACAATGACAGCCAAGAGCACCCTGTAAAGTCAGGGCTGGAACGAGCCATCTTTTTTACAAGGGGATTTTTATTTTAAAATCTGTGTAAAATTCTCCAGTGGCTTCTGTGGCGGGGACTTTTGGTTGCCCGCTCAGTAACTAGTCGCTCCCTTTCCTCAGTCCTAACAGGACCCCAACTTACTTTCAGGTATGGTGATGGCCTCCGTGGGGTGTGGCAACTAGGCTAGGCCGGACCACTTCACTAGAATTCTCCTTCCTGCAGGTGTCCTAACTGGGCCACGAGAGGCATTTTGCGTGGGACGGGGAAAGCCCTGACGTTTTTACACTTGGAAGGGCAGGGCAGGGGTCCAGGTGTGGCTGCCGCTCATCTCACTGGTGGGGGCCGGCGTGCAGCCTTCGGCTTGCCCCACTCCTGGGCCAGGCGTGTCCTCCTGTGAGGACCGGTGCCCACTTCTCCTGCAGGACATGCGTGTGACCAGTCCATCCTGTGGGTTCCAGCAGGTTTGTGGCAGGTTCGGTTGTCCCCACTTGGCCTCCAACTCCTCCTGACGGCCGCTATGCGCCCTTGGAGCTGCGGCGTGGGGCCTGACGGACGCCCGGCCCCGCTGGCCGGAGCCCACGCTCGTCCGCTTCCCCTCCGGCTGCGCGAGGCGCGCGCGAAGCGACCCTGGCCGCGGACATCTGACAGCAACTGCGGGGGGATTCCGGGAAGGACGCCTCCTTGTGACGAAAGGAGAGGGTGTTGTCGCTGCCGAGCCAGGTCGGCCACCGCAGGCGCGAAGTTAAACACGGGGCGGGAGGTGGGGGCTCCGCCCTAAAAGCGAACCTCCGCGCGAGTTCGGGCCGCTGTCCTCCACGGGGTCCGCGGCCTGTCGCAGGCCCACTCGCTCCCGCCACCCCCCGGACGTCCACCGTGACTCTCCGGGCTTCGGCACACACGCCCCCGTGTCCCTTACGCCCGACAACCTCTCTCGCCGTGTCGCCAACCGGCCGGAAGGGGAGGTCGCGGGGGGGCGGGGGCGGGGCGAGCCGGCGCGGCGGACCCGGCGGAGCGCGGCGGACCCGGCGATGCCCGCGCGCAGGCGTATCACACTCCGCGAGGCTTGGCGCCTGCGGGCCCCCGTACGGCGGGCGTCTCCATGGCGACGCGTGCGCCCGGCGGCCTCCATTGTTGGGCTGCGCGGCTCGGCGCCCGGCGCGCCGGCGTCCTGCTTCCCTGAGCGCCGCAGGTGAGGGCCGGGGCGCCGGGGCCCCGGGGCGCCGAGCTCGCGGGCCCGAGGACGGGCGGGCAGCGGGAGAAGGCGGTGCCCTGTCCGGTTGCTCCGGCCCGGATGGGGAAACCGAGGCAGGGCGCGCGGGGCGCCTGCAGCAGCCTCGGAGCCCGCCCCGCCCCGCTCCTCTTCGGCCCTGCCGTTTCGGTTCCTGTTCGCGGGTTTGCGGGACGCTGCGGCACCTCCGTCCTCCGTCGGTCCCTGACTCGCAGGGAAGGACCCGCCCGCGAAGGGCCCCTCCGAGCGCAGGCCGCCTGGGGTCGCACTGTGGGTTCGTCCCCACTGTTAGTCGCTTGACCTTTGGGCAGTTCCTGAGCCAACCCAGACCTCACACTGCTCACCCCTGAAACGGGAAGGCAGGGTCTGGACGCTCACACGCACCGGTCCCGGGCCGCGGCGTGGGTCGTGGTAACGCCCGTGAACTGTAAACCTACCCCGGGGGGCCGTCGCTGCTGCGTGCGTTGCTGGGGACCACGCGTGGGAATACCCTCAGCCAGTGGCGTTTTGATGAGCAGCAGCTCCTGGACTTTGTGTTGAGCCAAAGCGTTGCTGAACGACTAAAAGTCAGGGCTCTGTTTTGACAGTTTTCCCAGCGCCTAACTTAGGGCTCCCCAGAGCCGGGGCTGCCCACTGAGCCGGAACGGAGAAACTGGCAGGATCCTGGTGGCAGGGAGCTCAGGTGCAGTGGAAGTGGCGCGACCACAGTGGAAGCGAGGAATAGCGCAAATTTCGGGGCGCCCCGTCCCATTTTGTGGAAGGAGCGCCTTGCTTTGCCGGCTTTGGACAGTTCTGTTCTGTTTTCGCCCCTGAAACAGCCGTTCCCATTCTGCGTTTTCTGGGAGTTGGAAGTGAGATCTCGGATCTCCGTGCTACAGAGCGAGGAGCAGAACGTTTGAATCTGCACTTTCGTGTATCCTCAGGATTTTCGTTGTTGTTGTTTTTACAAATTTAAAAGTCAAATTTATACCGTTTATTAAAAACGATGGTTTTGTAAGCAGGCGAGGTCGTTGCACATCTGCACTGTAGCTGGCCCGTCCCACTGCGAACATGTCACTGTTTCTACTTGTTGCCCTGTCCCCTCCCCATCTCTAGGTGACTCCAGACCACGGAGGATGAGCGCTGGCTTCGCAGGATTGCTTCCTCCTGGCTGACAGATGGAGGGAGACGCCCCGGGGGCTGCCGGCGAGGGAGACGGCTCGGGCCCGGCCAGGAGCACGCCGGCCACGCCGGCCTCCCCGGCCGAGGACATCCGCGGGAGGATTAACGGGGTCCTCTGTTCTGCCTCCCCGATTCTGGACCTGAGTCAGAGTGGTCTTCGCCATTTAGGAGAGATCTTTCGAATTCCCACGCTCAAAGTAAGTGGGCGTTGCTCAGTGTCGTATGCATGCTGGGTGGGGTAAATGAGCACTTCATCCCCAGGCGTCTCTCAGGAGAGAGAAATTCTAGAACGAGATAGAGGAGGGTCTCAGGGTCTCATGCGCTGCTCACAACAAATGAGAAATTCAGGTGTGGGGCCAGCCACTGGAATATCTCGGAGAGTCAGATGCCAATGTCCTCTAGGAAGCCCTAAGCACTGAAAAGCTTGTGGGGATGCCACTGCCAAACTCACCCTTGGTCTCGTATTTGAAGCACAAACCCCCTAAAAAACCCAGGCAACATTGGAACGGTGAACTGTGTTTCTTACCCGCGCTTTGCTGGCGTCATATGCCGATTTCACCCAGTGCCTGGGGCCTTCGCCAGGCGAGGCCCTGCCTGCTCGTAGTCTAGCGAGTTTGTCTCGTCGCCCGTGGTTTCTAGAATGAGGTTCCGTCAGAGAGCTTTGGCGTGCGGCGGTGAGGGTGCGACCAGGAGCGTTCTCCCTGCCTCGGTCACAGCGTCCCCGTCAACCCCACGTGTCTTCCGCTGGGAGACATGATGAGAGTTGCGATCAGGATTCAGCGACAACGCATAGGAAGTGCACTGTCCACAGCATGCACACGCGTGACACGTGGCACCGCTCAGGTGTCGGTCGGCGTTTCTGGGCGCTTCTACGAAAGCCGTGTACTTCGGTTTCGAAGCGGCTGCTTGTTTACTGGCTCTGGCTCACTGTGGCGGGCCACGTACCGGGTTTCTGCTGTCTGGGCCGGCACTGGTCTTGCTGTTTCCTTCCTCTGTGTCAGCCTCTGGGAGTGAATCACCAGGTCATCAGGGCTCCTGTGTCACTTGTGATGAAGCAGACGCCCTCACTTCTGAACAAGGCACCGACGGGGTTCATGTTGGCGTTTGTGCACAGACGAAGAAGGAGGAAACCCCAAAATCCCCCTTTGGGCTTAATAAACTCTATAACTATTTAAGCTTTTCAGAAAACAGGCATAAATTTTATAAACTTCATGACCATGGCAACAAATCACTGAGCGCGGCGACTCCTCAGAGCTGTGAGCTCTTTGGGGTCACGGGTGCCCCTCTGGTAACCCTGGGACATGGGAGGGCCGCGTCTTCACCTGGTCTCACGGGGCTGGCGAGGAGGGCAGGCTGTGTGAACCGGCTCAGAGGGGAGCAGTGCCGGCTCCTCTCCAAACTTCCTCTTTGCTGGCTTTTCGGGGGACCCACGGCTTCCCGGCCGAGTGCCACACCCAGCCGTCCCTGGACGGAAAGCGAGGCCTGAGGAGCTGCAGCCCGCACGGCAGCCGGGGCCCCGGTCGAGGGCACACACTGCGCCTCTGCAGCCGCCGCGCCACTTCCCAGAGACCGCCAGCGCCGGCGGGGGCCACGGTGCCGTCCCAGCGCTGAGGGCTCGTCTTCCGCGCACTTGGGGAGAGCGTCTCCTAGTGAGTGTGGCTCGGGTTTCCACTGGGACTCGTGAAGGGACTTGGAAGATGGCGTCGGAGGTAGAGTGGGGGTCGTGAGTTTGGGACGGGAAAGGGGCAGCATGGTGTCACTTCTCTGTGGCCCGTGGGTCTTTCATAGGAGGAGCAGCGTGGTCACGATGGCTGACGCTTGCCGAGCTGGTGCTCCTGCGTGCCGAGCACCGCTCACTTCGTGCTCCCTGGGGGGTGGTGCCACCCATTATGCTCCCTGGGGGGTGGTGCCACCCATTATAGGGGAGGACGTGGGAGCACAAGGAGGTTTGGGACCTTGCTCAGGGTCACTCCGCTGTGGGCTTCGAGCCTGGGTTTGAACTCGCGAAGGCTGGCTTCAGGCCAGTGCGCCGAATACCCGCCCTGAGCCACCTTGGTGACAGTCCCCGAGCTTGTCTGCGTGTGGCGTGTGGCGTAACCTAAGTGTGTATAACAGCATCATCCTGCCGTGGTGTGAGTGACACAGACGTGCGCCTCGTGGGACTGTGCTTCTGTCCTCTGCCGCTTACTGTCACGTCCCCTTCGTGACGGTGGCTTCAGCTACCCCTGAGTCGATGGTCCAGCCCTCGGACTGTTGATTAGGGGCTCCCCTCGTGTGGCGGTGGCAGTGGTCGTGGGTGACGCTACAGCCGGCTGCCGTCTGCATGCACCTCAGTTACCTCCTGACGCTGCATCCCTGGGCCACACGTGGCTCTTGCTGCTCGGTCCCTGGGGGTGTTGCCACGGGCAGCGGGGAACATGGGAAGCCCAGGGGCAGAAGACCAATATGAGAAACCGTGGGTGCGAGCTTGGTGCACAGGGCGTTTGTGGACAGCGCGTGCCATGGTTCCGCCCCCAGCGTCGGTGCATAGGGACAGCGGCCCCTGCCCCGGAGCGGGGTCCTGGCGCTTTGCTCATCGGCCCCGCGCCTGCCGTTTAAAGCACGTGGGGGTGGACACCACGCTTTCCTCTTAGCCCAGCGTGCTTGCAGTGGCCGGTCGCCCTGGACGCCCCGTAGGCTGACGTGCGCGCTTGTCTCTGCTCTGAAGCAGCTGCACCTGCAGAGGAACGCCCTCCGCGCCCTCCCCGCCGACTTCTTCCAGCTGCTGCCCAACCTCACCTGGCTGGACCTTCGGCACAACAGGGTCACGGCGCTTCCTCCCGGGATCGGCGCCCACCGGTGAGTCACGTCCCCGTGTGTCCAGACTGGAGGCAGCCCCCGCCCGACGTGTCCGTGTGCCTGTCCCCTGCTGCTCAGCTTCCTTTCCCCGGGGGAATCGTGACTTCAGAAGAGAAGCGTTCAGTGGTTTAGAGCCGGCCGAGGGGTGCGGTGGCCGGGGGTGCGGCTGCATGGGAATGTGGTTGGCCAGGGCACGCCGGGCCCCAGGGAGAGCCAGTGGCCACAGTGCCTTTGCTAGGCCGGCTGTGCGGGCTGCGCAGCAGCTGGGCCTGGCTAGGACGCTGCTCGCGTGAAGCTGCCTGAGGGCTGGAACCCGCCTGGCAGGTCACAGGCGGGCAGCTCTGCTCCGTGGGCTGCGTGCGCCCGCGTCAGCTCCTGGTAAATCACAGATAGTCCCCCACTGGGAAGAGTGGGGTGCGCCGTCCCGTGCGCTCCTCCCCTCTGACCGCAGCGGCCCCAGCGGCCCCAGCGCCTCCACCCACTTCTCGGGTGCGTGCCATGCCCCCTCTTCCCCCTCCCCAGAGCCGGGGTCAGCTGGCACCCTCACTCGGGAGGCACACCGCCGTGGGGTCCCCCTGCCTTCAGCCTTGGTGTCAGGGCATCCGAGAGCACCTGCAGAGGCCGAGGTGGGCGTGTGCTCGGTGGCGAGGGCCAGCCAGGCCAGTGTGGTGGCACGCGGGAGGGGCCGAGTGGTAAGGGATGCGTTTAAGAGGGTTGGCTAAGCTTATGGGCCCAGCTGCAACTTTGGATTTCACTTTGAAAGGATTCAAACAGGTTGGGTGGGATTTGACCTTGCTCTAAGGTCACACGGGGACCAGGGTGGAGCAGGGGGCCAGTTAGGGGCCTTGTGGCCCATCATGCAGGAGGCGGCTCCAGGAAGGGCCTACAAGGTGGAACCGTGCACTGGAGAGCTGCCGGGCTTCGGGGCAGACGTGGGCGGGGGAGGAGAGAGGTGTCCGGGCAACCCCCATTCTCACACGAGTGGCTGCGTCTGCAGAGAGGCACCCGTGTCTGCAGGTGGCTGCTGGGAAACCACCTGTGCAGGGGCCTGGACTGTAGCTCACAGCTTTTAACAGCATTTGCTAAAAGCGAACATTCTGTCCCATGTCATAGGAAGGGGAAATCTCTCCGATTCATTGGTGCCTTTCCAGGCCCTTCAAGGAGGCGGCGAGTCCTTGGTGTGCCGGTCCCCCCAGCAGGGCGAAAGCAGACCAGGGACCCTTCTCCCAGAGCCGTGGGCCGGCGAGGTCTGCAGACCAGGTTGCCTGCGAGAGGGTGCTCCTGGCCACACAGAACAGCGTCCTCAGCCCCAACCAGGGCTCGGCACAGCGGCCGGGGCTGGTCTGCCAGCTGGGCGTGTGACAAGGGGCTGAGCGTACTCTGCGTCTGCTTCCACTTCATGCCTTACAGCTCGACCTAGAGTCCTCGAGTCCCCTGGGCTTGTGGTTCGGGGTGGCCTGGGAAGGCTTTGTTCTCCACAAGATCCCCATCTTCTGTGTTTAGGGTAATTTAGTGCCTTTTGTCCATAAATTGTTTTAGCATTTTACACCGTTCTGGGGAGTAATTGTTACTCAAAGCTTTCAAATATACTGATAACTATTCCCATAAACACTATTTTTTCTTCTAAAATAAGTACACAGTTCTGAAATTTTGGAATCTGGTTTTGCCAGTCGAGGCCAGCTGCTTAGTGTTGTCTAAGATATAATTTTGCATGTGATTTATAACCCATCGTGTCATTAAAATTAGAGCAGCCTGCTGAAGACCCAAACACATTAATTAGAAATTTTAAGTAATTATGGGCTTATTAAAAGCCTTAAACTTTCCAAAAAGCCTGATTAAAACAATGCCAGCGTTGGTGTCTCCCTTCTCGGTGTCGGAGGCGTGAGCTCGCTGGCAGAGCGGCAGGGTCTCCAGCGTGCGTCGGCCGCCGGGCCTCCTCGCGGGCAGCTCCAGGTCCGCCGACAGGTTGTGTGTCCGCTGGCAAGTCAGCGGAAGCAGATGGTCGGTGGATCACAGGCAGCAATTAAGGATCGACGTTCGTAAACTTGTCGCTGGACGTGTGCACGAGGGTACCGCGATGCCCCAACACCCCCTGCGGAGGCGCGGCAGTGGGCGCTGGTCCTCAGCCGGGCTGGTTCGCTGGGGATGCTGCGGCTGTCACAGCTTGGGGAGATACTGGCATCTAGCGGGGAAAGGCTGGGATGCTGCTACGTACCCCACAGAGCCTGGGACAGCCTCCAGCAGAGGCTTGCCTGGTCCTGGATGGCAGCAGCGCCAGCTGGGAGCCGGGCCCGAGCATCGAGACAGACCGTGCGTGTGTCACTGCGTCTGAGCTGAGTCGCCCCTTAAAGAGACGACAAATGAAGAAACTTGGCCGTCTGTTTCAGAGATGGCCATTTGATTTTCTGCTTTTTAAGTGCTGTATTTTTTGTTTTGTTTTAAAGGTATTTGAAAACTTTGCTTTTAGAGAGAAACCCTATCAAAACGTTGCCTGTGGAGCTGGGTGAGTGTTAATAAAATACAAGTTGGTTTTAAGCTGCAGTCTGGAGCCACGGGCAGCTGCCGCGGAATCACCAGGCATGGCCCTGAGGGGCTCGCTGGCCCTTGGGGTCCCCCGCCGCAGCCCCCTGCTGGCTCCTCCCTGCCATGTCCAGCCTCTCGTACCCACCTGCCCTGCCCGTGTCTGCTCGTGGGGCAGGTGCGGTCGGATCTGCCCTTGTCCAGTCTCTGCCTGAAGTCAGTCCCAGCGTCCAGTTCGTCACACTCAGTGGAGTTATCGATGCGAGTGGATGTCGCTGTGTCGCTCTAGTTTGTTTTCTGTTCACCTCATTTTTTTCCTCCATTTCTGCTTTCCAGTTGGATGCTGTTTATACTTCCAGAAGTTAATTTTTTTTACTATTTAGCTCTACCTTTTACGTTCCTGTAATGGTGTAACAGTTGCTCTCGGTCTTACGGCATACGTCCATGGAGTTGGCACTGTCCCAGGTCACAGAAAATGTCGTGACCTATAGCCACACGCAGCCCCCCACCGCTCCCCGTCCTGTGCTTGTCCCGCGTGTCGCGTCTGCGCCTGGCCAGACCCACAGCTCAGTGTCCCAGGTTCCTATGCTTCTCTTCTCCCTTTTGCCTGCGTGTTAGACCTTTCGTTATTGTCCACCAGTCACTGAGCTTTTGCACATTAAAAAAACCATTTTTCTCTTCTTCAGAGGAAATAGATAAATATCTACAAGTCCGTGAGTCTTTTTTTCCTGTTACTTCCAACGGGCTGTGAAAATCATCTAGTAAATTTTTTTCCAGATATTGTTTTCGGTCTTAGAATTTTCATGTTTTAAAAAATAGCCTCTAATTTTCTGCTCCGCGTTCTTTTTTTAATTTGGTACAAACGCCTTTTCCGTCACGCCCTTGGGCGGACGTGTAATAGCTGTGTGTGTTCGCTTGGGCTGCATAACAAGCTACCACAGACAGCAGTCGAAGCAACAGAAACTAATGTCCTCAGCATGTGAAGCCTGGAGGCCCACAGTCGAGGTGTCTCAGGTTGGGAGCTGCCGGGGCCCGTCTCCTGGCTTGTGGACGGCCGCCTTCTCGCCGTGCTCCCGTGGCCTTTGCTCGGTGAGCGGCCCTGCCACCTCGTCCTGTTGTGCGACGATGCTTCTCGCCTGAGCCTGACCGCCTCGTCTTGACCGCCTCTCCAAAGTCTTGTCTCTGAGTACAGTCACAGCACGAGGTACTAGGGGTCCGGGCATCAAATCAATGTGAGACTCTGAGGAGACACCGTTCGACCCATGACACCTCGCCCAAGTGCTCGTCTGCTAATCTGGGTGGCCTCGGCGTTGGGCCCTGTCGCTTGCCTTTTTTGGATATGGGCTCTGTTTTCCTCTTCACACGTCCAGTGACCTTGGATCGTGTGCTGGGCGTTGTGAGGGGTACGTTGTGGAGGTCCTGAGTTCTGTCATACTCCTCCGTAGAGCACTGGTTTTTCAAAAGTCGGTAGCTGCGTGGGCGCGGCGGGCGCGGGCCCTCCCCCCACACCTCGCAGTGCGGTTTGCATTCGGCCCGTGCTGAACTGCTATTTGGTTTTTTAATAATTTCTATTTTATTGACATTTTTTATTCGTTGAGTCGTTTTGGTGTATTTCCCATAATGATTTCTTTGCGCATGTTTGTAACGATGGCTTTTAAGTTTTTATCTGCTGCGTCCAACACCTGGGTCGTCTGGAGGCAGCGTCTGTCCTCTTCGTGCGTCTTGAGTGCGAGGCACGTTCACTTTTCTTTGTGCGCCCGAGTTTGCTGCTGCTGTTGATGATGGGTGTTTTAGGTAACACAGCAGCTTCGTATCATGATTTTTACCTGAGAACTGCCGTTGCTGCTTCTGTTTGTTTTATTTATTTTTTTATTTTTTAAAATTTATTTGTATCCAGCCTGGTCTGAATCTTTGGAGTTCGTTTCCCCTGCAGAGGTTTTTTTTTTGTTTTGTTTCGTGTTTTGGTTTTGTTTTGTTTTTTAAGCAAATCTCAGACGTCTGTCATATCAGTTTACTCAGAATCCTCAGTGGGATTTTTTTCCCTAACGTGCAAACAGCCCCTGTCGTCTCCTCCCCGTTTTATTCACACAGAGTGTGTAAAGCGCTGGTGGCTTCTTCCCCGCAGGGGGCGTGGCCACGCTGACCGCGTTGAGCCTGAGGCACTGCCCGCTGGAGTTCCCGCCGCCGCCCGTGGTGCAGCAGGGGCTGGGCGCCGTGCTGGCCTTCCTGCGGTTCTGTGCGGTGCAGCGCGCCCCCTCAGGAGAGCCGGCTCTGCCAGGTTGGTGGGACAGTCATCCTCACGGTGACAGACAGCCTGGGGACCAAGGCTCACGCCCTCTAGCACCGGGGCCAGGGAGCCTGTCTGCTCGCCGACGGCGAGCTGAGCTGCGTCCGCTCCTGCGAGCTCCTCTCCTGGGCTTGCACCTCGGGGCCCCGTGCGGCGCCCGTGCGCGGGGCTGGAGAAAAGTTCGCTGGGACGCGTCGGGGAAGCAGCCCCCAACCCACGTGCCGTCAGGCATCGCCTGTCCCTTAGACGGCGCTTCCCATTTTGTAATCCATTCCTCTCTGAAAACGTCGCCCCGAGGGTGCAGCAGGCTGGCATGTCTCACACTGGCAGCACAGTGTCCTGTGCATCTGTGTACCGTGTCTTATGTGGCACCAGCACGGGTCACACTTGGCCGCCTGTGGGCCCAGCAGGAGACCAGGCCCCGGGGTCATGCGGGGCCTGCGCAGTAATGGCAGCCCTGGACATCAGGGCATTGACCTGTCTCCTGCTCCGAGCCGTCCTCCCGGACGTTGTGTTTAGAGAAAGGCTTTTTGCCCCAGTGCCTAACGGGACCTGGCAGACAGTGGATGAATGCAGCTTGGGTCAATTACCTCTCAAATTACTTAGCTAGAACTAGAGATAAAAGTGTTTGCAAGTCAACAAATTATTGCCAGACAAAAACAACGGGCACGCGGGCTAAAAATTAAGAGAGAGAGATACCGAAAGATCTGGGGAGGGAGCAGAACAGCGGCTTTGGGGCTCCGGGCCGGGCCGGGCCGGGCCGGGCCGTAGCTGTGCTGTGCCTGTGCGCGTGGGCAGGGGCCACCCGCGAGTCCGCCCACCGAGACGGCCTCGCTCTGCTCTCGCAGCCCTTCCGGCCCTGACAGGGGGAAAGCGGAGCCACCGGCCACCTCTGCTGCTGGGCGGGCCCCAGGAGAGCAGGCCCGCAGGAGGCGCCCACTCGCCAGAGCCCAGGGGCACCACGGGCCACCTCCCGCCCGCGGAGACGCTGGACCTGAGCGCGCCCCGCCCGTCCGCTGAGCCCCCGGAGGAGTGGCCCAGCACCGAGGAGATCAGGCGCTTCTGGACGCTGAGGCAGGAGATCGTGGGGCTGGAGCAGGCGAAGATTCTCACAAACCAGCTGCTGGCGGCGGAGCTGCCCCCAAACCTCAGGGAGGCGCTGCACACCCAGAAGGCCGCACGCCCCGTCCTCCCACGCGTCCTCAGGTGCGCCAGGCCCGGGCGCCTGCCTCGGTCTCTGCCGAGCTCAAGAGCCTCTGCGAGCGTCCTGTCAAACTCCTGGTCACCACGCTCCCGCCGCTGACTACGCGGCACTCCCAGCCCGGTGTGGGGCTGGCCGCCTCGAACAGCGGCCCCAAGGAGGAGGTTGCACGAGAGGGAAAGCCAGGACCGTCTGTGTGTCTGTGTGCACGTGTTTGTGACATGTCTGTGTGCATGTGTGTGTGCATGTGTGTGAGATGTATAGCATGTGTGCGCAGTACGTTTGCACATGCATATGTGCATAGGGCATGCATGTGCATGTGCGGTATGTCTGTGCATGCATGTGATAATGTGCACACATGGTGTGTGTGGTTGTGTATGCATATGTGGTATGTCCGCGTGCATGTGTACTGTGTATGTGGTGTATGCATGTGTGGTGTGTGTGCTGTGTTGTCCGCACGTGTGGCATGTGCGTGCATGTGTGCTGGTGT